>NC_047506.1:6748770-7348770 GCF_902827115.2 Pseudochaenichthys georgianus | reverse complement strand
CAGCAGAGTGAAGGGCTGCATGATTGACTAGGGAAATCATTAGATTTAGGCTACACACAATAAAACATGAGGCAATTATGTTCTGTGTTTGAAAAGTTAGTGACAGCAATAATCAATTATCTCATCTAATTGTTTTGCGCTGTGTTCAACATTTTAAAAGACATCTAAAGATGAAAGACAAATTATCGGCAAAATTAAAAAAATATATATATTGTTTACCTTTATTTATTTTTATTTGAATGCGTTTGTATTATCTTTATCTCAGGTATAACTGGTTTTGTTTAGTATAACTTTTGACAAATACCTTTAAGCATTAACATAATTGAAAATGTAATGTAAAAATCCCCCCGTACAATAGTGATAAATTATAAGATTGGCAATAGAAACCAAAACAGTTTTTCACCAAGCAGCAAACATGCTTATTTCTTCTGTAAGGTTGGGCATTTTAACATTGGGGTCTGAGCGGTGCAGGGATGAAAAATGTCTGTAGGCAGACCCTGAAGTTGGAAAATATTACCTTGGTTGGCTAATGGTTACACAAGCCAAAAAATCGTTATGACATCATAAAGTGGCCAAAATCTGATCAGCTCATTTTCAGACAGGTTTTTAAATAAATGGATCAGGACAAAGAGTGAGCGAATCTTTTTTCCTGAAACGTTCAGAATCTCTTTAAACAGAGGGGACACATGTTGATGTATGCTAATGCTAAGCTAAAGGTAGGATTGTTTGGCATTATGACATTTATGGCGCGTTTCCACTGCAGGCCTCGCTCGGCCTCGCTCGCTCGGTTTGGTTAGGCCTTATTAGGCCCGACTCACTTTAATGCTGCGCTTCCATTACAGTTTAGGAACTGGGGTAGTTACTATAGTAATGCAGTGTAGGCGGAGCCGTGACGTCATCTTCAATGAGAGCCCCAGAAAAACAACACAGCCGTTAGCTCTTATCACTCAGAGCTCACAGCTCTTCATATCTGTTCAGAAACTAGACAAAAGTTAAACAAGTACAAACCACAGACTGCCTGTGTCATGGTGAATACAGTCGCTGGTTTATTTATGTCTGTATAGGCCGTTGTTGTGAGTGTGGACGGTCGGAGCATATATAACGTTAGCTTAGCCAAGCTCCATTTAGAAAGCACGCACTTTAAAGGGTTGTTCGCCTGCCGTTTGTCTGCAGACTTGTCAAAGCATTAATTCATGGTTTTTACTAACCGGTATCAGTATGTTGTTACTTCGGCATCATTTTGAAACATGTAATAGAATTAAATCACGGTCAAATATGTTCATCTTGTTGTCGCCCCCTTGCCAGCGATTCTCTCTCTAGTTTAGCATACTCAGCCCGACTCAGCCTGGTTGTTCCTGGCCCTAGAACCACGATTTAGTCGGGCCAGAAAAAAGGTGAAAAAGTAGCCCCGGGCCAAAACTAGGCCAAGTGGAAACGCAACCAAAAACGGGGCCCGCACGGCTCGGCACGCTTAAAGCGAGCTACCCGCTGCAGTGGAAACGCGCCATTAGTAGCCTATAGTCACTTGTAAGCAACACATAGAAGCTTCGAACATTCATGAGCTAATTACTAACTTATATTTTGGCCTAAGAATGAAACATAAATATCTTTAGCTTGTGTTAACCACAACCCTTATTTCAGAGATATAACGTTTAAGACTCATTCCTGCACCTCTCTACACGGAATGACTCCCTTTTGGAGCCAGGCTCAAGTGGAGGAACTGCAGTTTTTGGCTTCATTTTATAGCCCCAGAGGTTGCAGCTTGGAATACAGTAGACTCAAAATTATTATTCAAAAGAGCAGCAGTGCATTTCAGCTGCGTAATGTGATCTCTCCTCCTTTGTTGTTCGGTAACACATTGTCTCCAAAAGATAATAAAATAACAACAACTAAGGATTAAAACATTATAAAGCAACGAAGCATCTAATCCAAGTGTACAACC
This sequence comes from Pseudochaenichthys georgianus, assembly GCF_902827115.2. Classification (NCBI taxonomy): domain Eukaryota; kingdom Metazoa; phylum Chordata; class Actinopteri; order Perciformes; family Channichthyidae; genus Pseudochaenichthys; species Pseudochaenichthys georgianus. Next base: position 7,346,828 of record NC_047506.1, on the reverse strand, counting down.
CTAACCCTAACCCTTCCAGAAATCTTATGTGACGACCCCTCCCCCCCATCTGCCTGGCTGTGCTCCCTGCCTTGCTGTCCTCTGGCAGGTACTGGGAGTGTCGTCCTGTTTGTGCCCGCCCATCTAGAGGCGGAGCCACAAGAGGGTATAAAGGTTGCCCAGCTGCAAGGATCACTCTCTGATTCAGATCCTGGCATGCTGCAGCAACCTCAGCCTACAGCCTGTGCTAGGTTTGATGCACCCTCCAACATGCTACAACACCCTTCCACACACTCACACACTGCTCACACTACTGACAGTCTGATTCTTACCACATTATACATCAGAGGTGTTCTTCTATAAACATGTTAAATAAACATATATTTGGCATTTAACTCTGTGTGGCCTCCCTGTTTGTTCCAGCCTTTGGAAGGTTGTAACAAGTGGGGGCTCGTCCGGGATAATTTCCGGTGCTGGATAAAGGACATGGTGACCTATTTCAGTCAGGGAGTGTTCACACAGCTGGTTGGTTGACTCTGAGTTTTGTAGGGGAAAATATGTCAGGTTGATCTTACTGTCTAAGTAACTGGTCTTACTCACAGTTGTGTTTCTGTCCAAGGCAAGCTATGTTTTCCGGTATTGCTGTTTTGTGTTAAAGGCTGTCAAATGTTTGGAACCCTTATTCCTGTTAGGTATAAGCAATGAGAGACACAAGTTGTCTCCATTGAACCTTTTTTGTTTTTGTTTGTTGTTTTTGTGTAGTAAGTGGCTAGAGCATTTGCTCGGGTGCACTCCATGACTGCCTAGGTGATTTTCAATTGCTGAGAATTAACCGGGTCAATGGGCTTTTGTGCTTAAAATCCTCCCACAATTCTACACGAAGACTAGTGTTGAGTGAGTCAGTAAGCATTTGGTAAGGTAGTTAGCCAGAGGAGTGGGGTCTCCATATGTAAAACTGTCTTTCACTATCAGTTACTGCTGGAAAAACCTTGCCTTGGTCGGTAAACAGTTAAATGGCTTCTATTGAAGATTTTGTTGAGTCCCCAAATGAGGATTTGTTGAGTACGTATAAAAAAGATCAGCTTTTGAGAGTGGCTGACCATTACGGTCTTGAACTTCCCAAAAAATTTAATAAAGAGGAGTTGTTGGTAGAAATAAAGGCACAGTTAGTGGAAAAAAGTGTTTTGTCTGTCTTTCTGGGGCCTACCTCCCAACAGTCAATTGAGTCAGGTAAAGTTTCAGGTATGGTTCCAGTCCTGTCTGGACTTGGGGTTGGACTGTCATTTAAAGAACAGAAGGAGCTTCTAATGCTACACTTGGAACGTGATGTGGAGATAGAAATGTTGAGACAAAATGCCCGTCTTCAGGAAGCAGAGATGGCTTCTAGACAAAAACTAGACTTGGAGCACTACAGATTGGAGCTGATGAGTGAAGGTAAGCTTCCAGCTGAGACCAGGAGAGCTGCAGAGACTGTAGGTCAGGTTCCTACAAATCAAGCATTTGATATTGCTGTTAATTTGAGGATAGTTCCGAGGTTCAACGAAAAGGACCCGGACATTTTCTTTGTGTTATTTGAGCGTCTAGCTGAGGCACGAGACTGGTCTGATGTTGAGCGCACCCTTCTGCTTCAGTGTGTCTTCACTGGAAAGGCCCAGGAGGCTTTCGCTGCCATGACTGCTGAAGACAGTAGCAATTACCAGTTGGTGAAAGCTGCTGTACATCAGGCATTTGAGTTAGTACCTGAAGCAGCGCTTTAGGTTACTCAGAAAAGAGAAGCAGTCACATATAGAGTTTGCTCGTGATTTAACCACTAGTTTCAACCGTTGGTGTGTTTCCTCACAGGTAAAAACTCTGGAAGATCTGCAGGAGCTTATCTTGCTTGAGCAATTCAAAGGTACCTTGCCTGACCGTGTTGTTACCTACATTAATGAGCAGAAAGTAAACAGAGTTTCAGAGGCAGCCAAGCTGGCAGATGAGTTTACTCTGACCCATAAGGTGTTTTTTGGCGACAGCCGTAGTCGTGGAGATGCGGGATACAAAGAGAGTAGTGCGGGGGCTCACTTCAGTAAAGGTGTTTCAGAAGGAAAAGATAAGTTTCCAGCTAGGATTGACCGTGGGAATCGGGGTAAGTTTGTCCCCAATCGTGTCTGTAATTACTGTTTTAATAAAGGACACTGGAGAAACGATTGTCCTGAGTGGAAGAGAAAGTCCAGGCCTGGGGCTGTGTCGGCAAAAGCGTCTGGGGCTGTGGCAACGTTACGTGCAGTGGAAAGGGAAAGTGCCATTGCGGCTGTGCGGAAACACACTCGGTCCTCTTTATCTGAGTCTGTAATTCAGGCTCTTGTCAGCGAACATGAGGAGATAGACCCTGGGTATAAAGCTTTTGTGTCTGATGGTTTTGTTTCACTGGTCGGGAGTAAAGAGAAGGTACCGGTAAAGATATTAAGGGACCAGAGTTGGGACAAAGTAATATTATTACAGTAACGCGTTACAAAGTAGCGCGTTACTGTAATAATATTACTTTGTCGGTAACGGAGTAGTGTAACGCGTTACTTTTATAATCCAGTAATCACACTACAGTTACTAACATTGCCCCGACACGCGTTACTTCGTTACTTTCTAAAATCAGTCATAATCAAACCTCAACAAACACCTGCAAAGAACACATGCTAGGTGAAGCTAACGCACATAGCTGTTGTTTATTTATATCACACACACGTAGTTCTTCTTCTCTGTTTTCCGGTTGTTGCTTGTTTTGAATGACGAATACACACTACCGCTGCCTGCTGGTAAGGAGAGTTATTGCCACTCACGCATGCGCAGTTCGTACGTGCTCGGCTGAAGTCTGGCTCCAGTGCAACACATGGCCAACACGCAGGAGAACACGCTGACGCAACAGCGTGAGCAGAGATAGACTGCGCAAAATATACAGATAGCAGGAGACAGAGGACAGCCACGGTCAGATAGCAGGAGACAGAGGACAGCCACGGTCAGATAGCAGGAGACAGAGGACAGCCATGGTCAGATAGGAAAACATTCAGGAGCTATCTGGATCAGTCTTATGCGACAATGGAAACTGAACGAAAGAGAACATTTGAAACTTTAGCAGTCTGCGTGATCTGCCTGTAGGGAGGGGCGGGCCGGCCCTGCGAGTAAAGTAACGAATTACTTTATGTAGATAGTAACGAAGTAGTGTAATATATTACTTTTTTTTAAAGTAATATGTAATATATTACTTTTTTTTAGTAACGACCCCATCTCTGTAAGGGACTCAGGGGCGTTGGACTCGTTTATTGTTGGTTCTGTTACCTTTCTCTCCTAAAACAGACACCGGTTCCAGTGTTGAGGTCCGGGGGATGGGATTAACTGTCTTCTCAGTTATCTTGCCTTATCTTTTCTTACAGTGCAGACGCTTTTCTGCTTGCTCCTGCCTCTGCTTACTTTTTATGCTGATTTTCCTATTCTTATTCTCTGAAAACTTCGAGCAGCGGCTCCTGGACATTAACCGATCACTGGGACAGTTCATCTTCGTAAATAGACGGAGGTTTTCAGCCATATTTCAACATTTTTACGACGACCCCAGTCTTACAGTAGCGTGGCCTAGCAACAGCTAAAGCCTGGTAGGCTACTGCATGCTATTTAGCTTAAGCTAGTTGGTAGAAAAATGCCTCCGTTCTCTACAGATGACTTCCACAAACTTCTACAGAAGATAGTTGTGCTGGAAATGAAAATGCAACGGTTGGAAGTTAACGTGGAAGTGAATGGACTATGTTGTGGGAATGACACCACTTTACCAGTGTTGCAAAATAGTGGAAAAGGGTATGCTAACTCACAGCTAGTTAGCAGCTACAAGGATTCCAAGGAACAGGAGGGCTGTGTACCGGGTAATAAATCTACAAGTGGTAGTCCTCCCTGGAACTCTCTGGGTGCAAAGCCGAAGAGTAAATCATTTCCATGGGATTTGGGAGGACGGATAACAGGCAGAGCCCAACACTCAGAAATAGGTGATGCGACCAGCTGGCCTGCATTGTTATCACCCAGGAAGAGTGCCTCTTCAACCCCTAAACAGCAGTGGACAGCTGCTAAAGGGAGAATTACAAAAAATCCTCCTAAACCACCAAGTGTGCCAATCCAGAACAGATACGCTCCGCTGACCGAGAGCCGGAGATCTCTTTCTGATGACCTGGATAACCCGTCCTCTTCACACAGCAGGGTAAGGACCAATAGCTACTCCAAAAGTAAAAGACTAGAGGGAAAGCTAACGACTGGGCCTGAAACTCTGATTGTGGGTGACTCTGCTGTAAGAGATGTAAAAGGTCTGTGTAGTAAGAACAACATCAAAGTACTCTGTTTTCCCAAGGATACGGTCTCTGACTTGGCTGAGAAGATCCTGCATATTGGGGCTGAACATCCGACTGTGAAGAATGTGGTTCTGCACATTGGAACAAATTATGTTGTGAAACAAGAGTCAGAAGTGCTGAAAAAAGACTTTAAATGTCTGTTGGAAACTGCCAGCTCTCTAAATGCAGAGGTGTTCATCAGTGGCCCTCTACCGCCAGTCAGAAGAGGAGTGGAGAGATTCAGCAGATTGTTTGCACTGAACACCTGGCTTTCAACTGTCTGTACTGACCATTCTGTGCATTTTATTGACAATTTTAACTTTTTCTGGGATCGCAGACATCTTTTCAAGGCAAATGGAGTTTGCCTGAACAAGTCAGGAGTGAAATTGTTTATCTCTAACATATTCAACTGCCTGCGTCATCAATCTGTTCCCTCTGCCAAGGACAAGCGGCAAGAGGAATCAAAACAGGAGATAGACACAACACATCGCGCAGAAAACCCTGAAGAAGTATCACTGCACCCGCCTGAGGAATGTTCTGATTATGGGAGACATATGAGACACACGGAGGAGTCCCCACCGCCCGTCACCCCCCCCCCCCCTATCAACGCCTTTGGGGATACTCCGTTCACCCTTTCACCCACGCCCACCATCCTGGAGATCGTTGAACACATGAAGGAGATACAGAGGGCTGGCACCGATTCCTTCCTGGATTTCAAAGACCAAACTAAGGCGTTACGCAGGGCTGGCAGCATGTCCTTTACCCCCGCCCCTCAACGACGCCCACCAAAATCACCGAAGCAGAGATGCGCACCATCTCTCCCGGCTTCATCACCATGCCTACCACAATCATCCAAACCAAAACAATCTGCAAACTGATATCTGCTGGGTCCAGGCTCAAGGGCGTATGGCACTCTCAACTCTTTCCAGGACATGCCAGGGCCCTGCCTGCCAGTAGCTTTGCCGATATCTGTGTTGATAGGTAATAGATTAAGAGCGGTAAATCATCTTAGATACAGGAAGCGCTCAAACGTTTGTGTGAGTTTATCTAATTTAGCAGTGATTCCATGTCAGCCACAGCTTGTTACAAAAAACATGACTGATAGTGTGTTTAACAAACTTAAACTAGCTTTATTAAATGTCAGGTCTTTGGCAGGAAAAACATTTTTAATCAATGATTTTATCACTGAGCACAATCTTGATTTTATGTTTTTAACAGAAACTTGGATTGAACAAAATAACAGTGCAGCTGTTCTTATCGAATCAACCCCTCCCAACTTTAGTTTTATGAGTCAGGAAAGAATGCATAAGAAAGGGGGTGGAGTTGCTATTCTGTTCAATGATTCCCTTCAATGCAGGAAGACATCGTATGGAAACTTTGCTTCTTTTGAATATGTGGCCCTTCGGCTGAAATGCTCCTCTCGAGCTCTGTTCCTAAATATCTATAGGCCACCCAAATACAGTGCAAGTTTTTTTGATGACTTTACTGAACTGCTGTCTATAGTGTGTATTGACTTTGATCGTCTAGTCATTGTTGGTGATTTTAACATCCATGTTGACAACCCCCAGGACAGAGGGGCTAAAGAACTGTTTTGTGTTCTTGATAGCTATGGACTGACTCAGCATGTGACGGAGCCCACGCACAATAAGGGGCACACTCTGGACTTAATTATCTCAAAGGGTCTGAATATCTCTAAGGTTGTGGTGACTGATGTTGCGCTCTCTGACCATTCCTGTGTTTTCTTTGAGAGCTCTATTTCTGTTCACACAAGTGTTCAAAAAGAGGTAACCACAAAGCGATATTTAACTGAAAATACTAGGGAAATGTTTACTCAGAATTTTTCTTCCACACTTGCCCCTGCTAACATCTCAGTAGATGAGCTAGTAGATCATTTTAATTCAACAATTAAAAATGTTATAGATGCCATTGCTCCAATTAAGGTAAAGGAAGTGACTGGGAAGAAAATATCTCCATGGAGAAAGGCCATGACCGTTAAAACAGAAAAAAGAGAATGTCGAAAAGCTGAACGCAGGTGGCGAAAAACAAATCTCCAGGTTCACTTTGAAATTTATAAAGAGAGACTTGGCCTTTATAATTTGGAATTGAAAAACGCACGACAATCATTCTTCTCTGACATCATTACCAAAAACAAAAACAACGCACGTGCCTTGTTTGCTACCGTCGACAGACTAACTAACCCCCCAGTGTCAGTAGCCTCTGAATTTCTAACCACCAGGGCGTGCAATGATTTTGCCTCCTTTTTCACTGACAAAATTCAGAAAATCAGACAAGCAGTCAGTGCCTCTGCATCAGGAACAGCAAATGTGCTGTCTCTGTGTCCACTTAACATCAATTCAGACATCATGACACAATTCCATCAGATTAATGATAAAAACCTAGAGGACATTATACAACTTCTGAAGTCCTCCTCCTGCTGCCTTGATATTATTCCAACAGGATTTTTCAAAGATGTTTTGCCTTGCATGGCCTCAGAACTACTTCATATAGTAAACAAATCTCTTCACTCAGGTATTTTTCCACAGGCCCTGAAAACTGCAGTCATTAAACCGCTCTTAAAAAAGAATAATCTAGATGCTTCAGTAATGAACAATTACAGGCCCATATCAAACCTGCCATTTCTAGGTAAGATCATTGAAAAAGTTGTTTTTCAACAGTTGAGTAATTTCTTGCATTTAAATGGTTGTTTCGATGTGTTCCAGTCAGGCTTTCGTCCAAACCACAGCACTGAGACTGCTCTTGTAAAGGTCTTTAATGACATCCACTTAAACACAGACAGTGGCAGAACTTCAGTGTTAGTATTATTAGATCTCAGTGCTGCGTTTGACACTGTTGACCACAGCATATTACTAGACCGACTGGAAAACTGGGTGGGACTTTCGGAAACAGTTCTAAATTGGTTTAAATCCTACTTAAAGGATAGAAACAACTTTGTTTCTATAGGTAAATACACATCTGAGTTGACAAATATGACATGTGGGGTTCCTCAAGGCTCCATCTTGGGGCCACTTCTCTTTAACATCTACATGCTACCACTGGCTCAGATAATGAAGAACAACAAAATAAGTTACCATAGCTATGCAGATGACACACAAATTTACGTAACAATTTCACCAGGAGACTATGCTCCAATTCAAACACTGAGTAAGTGCATTGAACAAATCAATGACTGGATGTGTCAGAACTTTCTCCAATTAAACAAAGATAAAACTGAGGTAATGGTCTTTGGAGCCAAGGCAGAACGTTTAAAAGTTAGCGCTGAGCTTCAGTCTGCAATGTTCAAACCAACAGATAAAGCCAGGAATCTAGGTGTAGTCATGGACTCTGACCTGAGTTTCAACAGTCACATTAAAACAGTTACTAAATCAGCCTACTATCACCTAAAGAATATATCTAGGATTAAAAGACTAATGTCACAGCAGGATTTGGAAAAACTTGTCCATGCCTTTATCTTCAGTAGACTCGACTACTGCAATGGTGTCTTCACAGGTCTCACTAAAAAATCTGTTAGAAAGCTGCAGCTGATTCAGAACGCCGCTGCTCGAGTCCTCACTAACACTAAGAAAGTGGACCACATCACTCCTGTTCTGAAGTCTTTACACTGGCTTCCTGTGTGTCAAAGAATAGATTTCAAAATACTGCTGCTGGTTTATAAAGCACTGAATGGTTTAGGCCCAAAATACATTTCTGACCTCCTGCTAAATTATGAACCATCCAGATCTCTCAGGTCTTCAGGGACTGGTCAGCTTTCTGTCCCCAGAGTCAGAACTAAACATGGTAAAGCAGCGTTCAGTTATTATGCTCCAAATATCTGGAACAAACTCCCAGAAACCTGCAGGTCCGCTGCAACTCTTACTACTTTTAAATCCAGGCTGAAGACTTTTCTTTTTGTCGCTGCTTTTAATTGAACTTTTCATATCTTAAACTGCACTGTAACTTTTATCCATGTACTTTTTCTAAACGTAATTAAACTCCATGACATTTATGAGAGGGACTGCTCGAAAGCAGAGATATTTGGAATATCTGGCATCGACGGATGAAAAATAGTGTTTTGGTAACACGGAGTGTTTTGGTAACACTTTAAAGACTTTGTTATGGAAGCAAAGCAGGGGAGGGGGTGTGTACAGCCTCCTGAGGGTCCGATTGTGGATGTCATGCGAGCAAAATATGGTGAAGAAAGTCTGTCTAAATTAAATCATATTTTAGACTGCACTGTAACTTTTATCCATGTATTTTTCCTTAATGTTTATTTTATTAGCACTGTAACTTTTATCCATGTACTTTTTCTTGTAATGTTTAATTGAACTATTCATATTTTAGACTGCACTGTAACTTTTATCCATGTTTATTTTATTAGCTTTTCTTTTTTAATGCTTAATGTCTTTCATTTCTTTTTTGTAAAGCACTTTGAATTACCCTGCGTCGAAAAGTGCTATATAAATAAACTTGCCTTGCCTTGCCTTCTCTGCTCCACAGCATAAACTAACATTAGTCTCCAGTCTGCTGCAAGGGGAAGTGGTCATGGGAGTGCGTCCTTCTCTGCCTATGGGGGGCATACAGATCATCTTGGGAAATGACCTGGCTGGTGATCGGGTATGGCCTGAGTCTCCAATCTCCCAGGTAGAAGGTGATAAATTCCCCAAAACCCCTTCTGTGATGCCTGCCAGCGGCGCAGTAACACGTGCGGCCAGCCGTATTGTTTGTGACCTTACAAAAGATAAGAAAAAACAGTCTGTATTTCCTGTGCCTACCTTTCCTTTGCCTTTCTCTTGTAGCGACCTTGGGAATGAGCAAAATAACAATCCCACCCTTCAGGCTCTGTACAGCCAAGTTCTACCGAATGGAATGTTGAGTCATGTAACTGAGCCACAGCGAACAGAATTAGTTGATCTAATCAAACATCTTATACGTTGGTGTCTCTTCCTCCACCCTTTTCATCTGGACATTAGGCATGTCAAAGGTGTGGATAATACAGTGGCTGATGCCATGTCCAGGGCTATAACCTCCTAGGTTAACAAGTGTTTTTCTCCCTACAGGGGTGTCTGTTTTTTCTGTTTTGCCTTCTCTTAAAATGCTTCTTAGGTACCAAAGTTGCTGAGGGGTTGAGCAAAAGGCTACAGATGTGCTTGCAGGTTGTACGAACATTTCAAGGTTGACTTTGGTTGTGTCTATTGTGTTTGGTGGTTGTGTTTTTGTGCCTCAGGTTGGAGGATCCTAGTGGGTCCTCCATTTTAAGGGAGGGGGTGTGACGACCCCTCCCCCCTTCTGCCTGGCTGTGCTCCCTGCCTTGCTGTCCTCTGGCAGGTACTGGGAGTGTCGTCCTGTTTGTGCCCGCCCATCTAGAGGCGGAGCCACAAGAGGGTATAAAGGTTGCCCAGCTGCAAGGATCACTCTCTGATTCAGATCCTGGCATGCTGCAGCAACCTCAGCCTACAGCCTGTGCTAGGTTTGATGCACCCTCCAACATGCTACAACACCCTTCCACACACTCACACACTGCTCACACTACTGACAGTCTGATTCTTACCACATTATACATCAGAGGTGTTCTTCTATAAACATGTTAAATAAACATATATTTGGCATTTAACTCTGTGTGGCCTCCCTGTTTGTTCCAGCCTTTGGAAGGTTGTAAAACTTATTTAAAGCAGTATTTTGTACCCTACTCACCAATACATCAAGTTAGACATTCTGTTCAGATTTATTTCTCTGTCCCCTCTGCAAAAAAAATGGATTGGCAGAAGAGCGTTCATGTTTAAAGCCCCAACTGACTGGAATACTTTACCTGCTGCTATTAGATCTCTTGCATCATTGGGTATGTTTAAACATGCATTGTTATCTCACTTTCAACTGGTCTGTACTTGTTATAACTGATATTGATGAAACTGATTTGCTTGACTGTCCCTCAAATTGTAATGATTGTATGCATTGCTTGAATTTCACTTAACAGACTATGTGGTTTGTCTTGTGTGTCATGTTTTGCATTTTGTCTTTTTGTTTATATATGTCTGTAAGTTGTTGCTATTGTCGGGACCCCCTTGAAAACGAGATGGTGCATCTCAAGGGGTTTATCCCAATGAATAACATTTGTGTATATATATATACATCTGTTCCACTGAGGAATCAGACATGCAGAACGATTATTTCCCAGGTGTGCTGTAAGAGATGTTTGGTCCAGAACTTTATATCCAACACTCGAGTTGAAATTCACGGATTGTTCACTGTCATCTGATCATTATAATTTGAACTCTAGGGCAGCTTTTAGCAACTATTTCAAACGGTGTTACGCCGAGGGTAGTGCTCGCCAACGTCAGCGCAGAGCCTTTTTACCGCTGGTAATGTGAAGGCAGCTTTATTATTGCGCTACTTTAATTGCTTTTGTTTCATTGTGTGCACTTAGATTAACTTCATCCAAAAAAGGCACATTTAAATAACCTATTGAAGCTTATTCCAAAATCCATCAATAAAAGGTAACCTTCTTTTTCTTGTAATTGACCCTTGTTTTATTCTTAATATGTAAAAAAAAATCTCTAAAGACAATAACGATACAATGCTGAACACACACTGCTTTGTGATGTGAACATTTTTAAAAGTAAATTGTTTTACCATTTTATTTAGAATCGGTAATCAAAGGCTGCTAAAAGAGTGCTGCCATATTTGACCGATACCCTGTTAGTGTGAACCCTTAATCAACAGCTGTCATGATGCCCAGAAACATTTTAATTTGTCAACAGGATCGCAGCAGATTTCCAGTAAATCGACCTCAAGCAGGCACTCTACTTGTAAATATTCCTCACAACCCTATATAAATGCAAACAGGTTGTTGTGAAAAATGTAATTATTGCAGAAAGAAATGACTGGGGTTGAGCTGATGGCTTTCAACAACCTCGACTTTGTATATTCACCTGTTGGAAACACTGAAATATATATACTATAAGCATGTCAAGCTGTGTTGAGAAATTGTAGATCCTTGCTTGCATAGAATTAAAAAAAGATTCTATGCATGTCCAGCCCTATAGTGGATGTTATTTGGTGTTCACACAGTGCTTGGTAAGTGTCTTAAAGAGTTGCTTCACAATGTCAAGATTTACAAGTCAAACTCGACTTCATAGCTATTCTCGTGAATATTTTGATATAAGCAATGGGTATACTGACTGCGTGTAATGAGAGGGGTTCCATGGTGTGACAAACCCCTCAGCTAGCATCTTTCAGCTTATTGTTTTGGTTTACGGTCCCGCAATTGTATTATTTAGCACACTCTTGAAGCTCCTTTCTATTGTGTTTTCGGCTGTCAAGCCTCCTAGCTTCTGATTAGTCGAGACAAAAAAACAACTGACTGCTAATGTAGCTCTGTGGCTGCTCAAAGATAGGCATTGAGACTCCATAAAGTCAATGCTGTTTACAGCTTGTTACGTAATACATTGTATGATTTTACTGGTTTTACTTCCTGTTGCATGCTTTTTTATTTTTAAATGTGTCCCTCCTTTATTTCCACCATATTGATGGACTGAGAGGCCTATGTGTTCCCTTTGGACTGACTAAAGCTAAGTATGCTAAACTAAGCTAAGCTAATTGTTTGTATCTAGAGCTATATTTAGAAGTATCAATCTCCACATCTAACTTTCAGCAAGTAGTGTATTGTTAAAAATGTCAAATGCTATTACTCAACTACTAAACTGTAAACTTTACTCTACTAAGCTTTGCAGGATGTGAAATGTGTGTAGATGCTGTGATTCAAAGCTGATATGTTTTGTGTAATGAGACCTTTGCTCTCGATTCAGCACTCAATCATCTCTTTGGGGGAAGAAATGTGAGAAAAACATCTTCCTGCAGTTTGTTTACTAAGCTGAGAGGGGAGATTTGGACACTGCCATCACTCAGCTCAATCTCCCCTCAAATAATCTAAAATGCTAAAAATTCCATGCAACTCATATATGATGCCATTTGTTCAGCTATTGATATGATTAAACGGAGAAACTGCAGACCCATTTTGTGACAACATTTGATTATTATGTGATGGATTTGAGATCCTTGACAAGAAGCTGAGTTCAGATATATGCCATTCATCTATAATTCGTTTTATCCCTTTTTTGAATGATTATGTAGTAGCTGTCATGTGGCAAACACATATAACTAAATGCCAGCATTATGTAAATAGAAGAAAAAACCAGGCCATTATATCTTCCCTCAGGAAGCAGTCTTCATTTCCTATCTCCACCCCACTGATGCTGCTGATGGCTCGAGCTCTCCGCATACTGCATGGTCTGATAACCAGTCCAACACAAAAACTAAATGAGAAATGCAACACAGGTGCCAGTAGCACAAGCCATCCATTCAAATATGGTAAATAAAAAATCGCTGGAGTGAAACCATCCACAGCTCTCGGACTCTCTCACTCACATTATTTACAGGCCAATGGAATTGAGCTGAATGGCTCTTTTTGTTGCAGAGCAATCAGTGTGAGAGCTCAGCACATTGCATACAAACATGTAGAGTGTGAAATACAGTTCATTACATAATGACCATGGTTATTTAGGATACAAGATATGTCAGGAAGTCATGCAGGAAACATTTTGTTGCATTAAAATGTTTTCATTCCTCTCCACAGTTTTAAATCATCAGCTATCCCATGCAGGCAACTTCCACTGCACTTTATATGAATATGTCTCTATGTCTTATTTAGCTGAGAATTGTTGTTGTGGACTCACTTTGTGTTTTTGCTTATCTGCCATGGTCTATTTATACGTTCTCATCTTACTTGCACAATTGATTTCTACCTCGGTGATTTTTGAACATTCAAGCAAAATGTGGAAACTTGAAATAAGCTGTCAGTTGTTTTTAACTTGACAATCAACATGTGATGTTTCCAAGTTAGTAGTAACAAAAGTCTGATAATGATCAGCTTTTGTATTACAGTGATCATAGTGCTCAGCTTCATCGGAGCTTAGTTACAATTTATCCAGAACTGTGAATTAAAGAGTGCTTTCTTGTTTAAGGGTTACTTGAATGAAAGGGCATTAGTAGAGGAAAAAGGTAACTGTTTGCAGTATCTCAGTCAATGCAGACAAATTGCTTCTGTTTTGAAAGTCGGAAGAGTTAATTATGAAATAAAGATATTGAAAGATTTATTAAACACATCAAAAATGTGGCCTGTTTATTTTTGCAAAGCTGTTTACTCTGTGATACGATGATAGAATGCCTGCCCTCGAATATGGTTAAAAGATGTAATGCCTTTGTATTCACAGCCACAAACAAAATCACAAACTGGGTCTTTGTGGCAACAATCCCAGGAAAAATCACAAGTCTGATTAAAGACTTGTTTTCCACTTGTGTGTGAGAAGGGTCGTGGTTTGTTTTCAGTGTTAAGGAGTGAGTAAACAGTTACTTTTGCCAAACAAACAAATCCAAGAACGATGACCACGGGGGAAACATCTTCAAAAACAAGTGTAAGTGAGATCCAAAAACACACCTGCAGTTACTGCTTATCACCAAAAGTGCTGCACAGTACAAACTCAGTATGTCTTCAGCCCAGTGTTGCCTGTGAGTGTAATGGCTAACTGAGGACAAAATAGGCCTTGGTAGAGGTCTGCTTTAAATGTTGTGCTTTTAAAACATTGTTTGCCACGGAGGAAACAGGAGAAACTCCCAAACAGCACCAACAGAGAGAGGCAGCTTGAGGTAGAGCTGCTATCCTGCTGTAGAAACCACAACATTGACAGCAATTCAAAGAAACAAAAAGCAACAATCTTCTTGTCAGAAGTTTCTGAAGATCTGAAACTAAAAACTAAATGTAGCCTATCTGTCTGTGTATGCTGCTGTGCACAGCCATTCTAACAAGTTAATTAATCACCTTGTCATTAGCTAACGAGCTACGTGCTTCACATTTATCTTGACACTTTAAGTATAATCAATCATTTTGAGGGTAAAAAGAAAGGACAGAAAATCTCTCAGATATTATTCCACATTGTTCAGATAGCTGTCTGGCTGGTAAATCATTGATTTGCATAGAAGAAGAGATGTATACAATTGTTATCAGCTTTGTGGTGATTGTATCTGCTTTCTCTTTTTATCTTGTTGTTGTAAAATCAATGTTTCAGCTCATTTCTTATCATACATCAGTTACGCCATGAAAGACAAAAGCAATGTTGCTTATTTATGATGTCTAGGCATGATAATAGTGTTCCCTAAAGGCCAAATACTCTCCAGGGAAATCAGATAACATGTCTACTTTTTGTTTAGATGACAAAAAAACTGCTTCAATATTTGTTAAGAAGTGCTCAAACAATTGTGAATGATATCCAATGAAGTCATCACTTGTGGTACAAATAAATAAACATATATTAAGACTGCAATCAATAAATATGGCACACTAATCAAATTATTTTATTATGGCTGAGACAGAAAAACTAAAGACTACTGTGATGCTCTATCTCTGTAATATTAGGAGACTGTTGAACTAGCACATATATTAATACAAAATATATTCGTCATTAAAATGAAAAGAACATACTTTTGTGCATGTTTAACAGACCTCTGCAAACCCTAATAATGGTTATATTAAACTATTTAGTAGTAGACATCGGGCAACTTTATGTCTATTGAAATGGTTAAGTTTAAGAGGGCCAATGTGATAACATAGTAAGACTAAACCTTGGTGCTGATTTACAAAAAAGCTGCTTAAAATCCTGTCAGAATAATTTATTTACAGGTATTTCAACTTGAAATGGGGATGCAATTTTGCTTGGCAGTTCAGTTGTAGTCTTAGATATGCATATGGACTACAAACTAATAACACGCAGGCAGCGAATAATCCCCCAATGGCAGTTATCTTGAAAATAAGGACCCTCCAGAGTGCATATAAATAGATCAGAAGTGAAACAGGTGGAATATAGGGGGCAGCAAAACCATTCACAAAGCTCAAAATAATGTAAAGAATCCAAGCATAAAGACTGGTGAAAAAATCAGGTGACAGAAATCTGATGGCACAGCATAGCATCACTTTGAAGCCCCTTTCAACATCAACAAAAGCAGGCTTAAAGTCAGCAGCTTTCTTTTCTGTGGGGATGCACGTCCATCCATGACGCTGGCTTCATGGCTTTCTGTTGCAATCATGATGACACTCTTCAAACACAATGTGTTACGGTGAGCGAAGCAAGCAGAACCCAAAAGCAGATAACGCTGAAAAAAGCCTTTATTTCAAGGATAAAAGAAAAATAACTTTGACAAAACAGAACTCTCACCGGTGAACTTATTCACAAACAAAAGACGGACCAACACTGAACATAGGACGAGACAAGACTAAATACAGGGAGGGGTAATCACGAGACGAGAAACAGCCGGGCAGGGGAGGAGAAACACAAGGGCCACAGGTGAACACAATCAGACAATTAGACACACCAGGGAAACTAGCGACAGGGGAAAAACACAGGAAGAAGGACCAGACAATATACAAGGAGGACAATACCCATAACCAGACATACAAAACTATAAACGTGACATAACGTGAACATCCTGACACAATGAAATCCACACAATAACTTGTTTTTTCTGAATCAAACCTCCCTGTAACATGACATTAAAGTAACCCTGCCCCATCAAACTGAACATCATACATTCACCTGGATGCTATCAGATGCATACTAATAGGATCATCAACTTTTTTTAAAGATAAAAAGGTATCACAAAGTGAAACTCAATAAAGACTTTTTGCTGGTGCTGCCAGAACTAGGTCATTCTTCACTTTGAAATGTTGGGCTCATTTTTAAAATGTCATTGCCTTTTTGAGAATCCTTGCATTGGTCACACGTCTCTCAAATAGCTTTATAACAACTGCTGTTATTACTCCCCTCCTCTTTCTGTCATCCCTTACAGACTTTATCTGTCTGTTCCTCTCTCTCGTCTCTGATCTTGTCCTCTCTCTGTGTTTTTATCCTGGTACGGTGAATTTTTCTTCCAGCCCTGACCAGGACTTCATTATTTGCCAAGAAAACAACATGATAACATCTGAATTTGTACACAAAAGCATAATATATCAGCTCATTGTTTCATTTTCTTTGCACTAGAGAGCCAATTGGAAATGGATATTTCTAGTGTCTGAACTGTAATGCCTGTGTGATCAAATGAAACCCAGAAAAAGGATAGGCCAACTACACTGGTTGATCTAATCCTGAAAACCAGGACTCTCTTCCTTTGAGTTTTATGAGCCACTGTCCATGTTTACTTGGTAAAAAGGGTGATGTACTGATACTGAAAGTAAAAAAAAAAACTGACAGTCCCCTACGAAGACTAGTTTTAAAGGTCTTTGCGTAGATCCAGATTGCATTTAAATACACACTGTCCAATCATGAGTAGTGCCTGACTCACCTACAGTACGGTAAGGGCTTTGTTTTACAAGAATAGCAACATTTCAAGTGAATGAGATATATTCCCACTAATTCATGGACATTTAAAAATGATTTTGTTGCTAGTGACCATGAGGTGAAGTGCCATACAAAGCTGCTCTGTTAGTGTTCTTCTAAAAGTAGAATGTACGATTCGTATATTTGTTTAACCAAGATAAGAAACTGTGTAATCACTGTGGAAGTTGGCATATGATTGCACAATATAAACGAGATGTTGATATCGAAGTGTTACGGTTTCAGTTTGTAGCGAGGACCAATGATCTACTTCAGGATAACAATGTGTGCGGAGAGCGAGAGAGCATTGTCCAAATTGCATTTCGAAGTCAATTGGCTAACATGATAACGGTTTAAATAATTAATTGGCTTAAAAATGTGCTTGTAAACTGCCTACTTGTCAAACAGTCCTGCTCAGATGTCAGCGTCTCGCAACTCAAACTCTATTTTTGCCTCTAAAGTGGCAGCAGAGAAGAGGACATCTTGTCCTGGAAACTCACTGGCTTTACAAGGATCTTAACTACTCCCCAAGGGGAAATTCAGTTTTGAATTGAGAATCTGTTTTTCATTGCCATTACTAATTCAGAGATACAACTATAAGGTGTGTTAACTAAAGATGTTGCTGCAGCAGAACATGATAATTTAATCATAACACATAACGCAGAGGGAAGAGATTAGTAGGCATGAACCAGCATGCAGGTCCTTATTTATAAATAATTATCTTTATTTATGGATCACTTTTCAAGGTAATTATCTGAAATCAAACAATTTGAATGCAGGCTCTGCTGCAGCAATTGATGGCACTTAAATTAAAAGTGTCAGAAGGAAAATGGCCGGCATTGGACCTGAGGACAAAAATCATGTCTCCACTCCCATCCAGCTCAGTTCTCTCTGTGTGTGTGTGTGTGTGTGTGTGTGTGTGTGTGTGTGTGTGTGTGTGTGTGTGTGTGTGTGTGTGTGTGTGTGTGTGTGTGTGTGTGTGTGTGTGTGTGTTTTTCAATTGAGTATATCTGTTTTTTAATACTTTAATACAAAAAGTGGAGTTGTTGTCACTCCACTGAATTGATTTAAAGATGGATTGATAATTTTCAAAAATACAGAATATACTTAGAAAACAAAGGATGCTGCATTATTATATATAATCTAGCATTATATAAAGAAGTTAATGAGCCTTACCATTTCAGATTTAGCCTTACACTGATGCATCAATCAAGAAATAACTCTTTGACCTCAAATAATATTAAGCACCCGTACTAAAGCATTTAGTGCCAAAACCATATTTATGAGGGCAGAGCAGTTGATCCAATTCCCATTTCTCCACACATATATAAATGCAGTCTTTAAGACCTTCAGACCTCCCCTGCACAAATAAACCCACAAGGAGTGCTGACTCAAAGGTAGAGAAGACCCTTCAGCCAAATAAATACACACAGTCTGATAACCTTTTGGTCAGAAATCGAAAACCGGGAACATTTACCACAGAGAGTTGACAGTGGCTTCATTTAGAGAGTGTGATAGTGACAGAAAATGGAGAGAAAAGTACAACCTAGCTGCCCTCTCCTTTTAAGTTTCAAGAGCAAGAACACCAGAGCATGATGACAGATTTCTGCAAGTGGATAAAAGCCACCTTTCTACAAGAGAAAAGCTTTTTGGTAAGACTAAAAGCAGCACAGTGCCAACACAAGGTGTTGAAGAAAGAAATCTCAGTAATGGCACCAAGAAAACAGACCAGAGTTGTTATGGCATTTATTACCAATATGTCTCTTATGCGGCTTTCACACCAGCGCTTTTCCCTTTCTAGCTCCGAGCGGAGCTTTTCTGGTTCAGTTCCGGTTTCCCTTTTCTGTTCCCACTCTGTTCACACCGCCCAGAGCTGCCGCTGCTGCGTCATGATGTCACCGTTTACGTGCCTGCTTCATAAAATCCAGAGCTATTTAATAGAAGAGTTACGACACCGGAAGTCCAAAAACGGTTATCGTCACGTGGTTCATGTAGACGAGGGATCGTTCCCCGGAAGTTTATGGCGGGCAATGTGAATGCATTGATAACAGGAGATAGAACTACGATTTTTGGTAATTATTAGTGAATAAAGGTTTTGATTTGCAATATTTATACAACAAATCGATATGTGTATGTATTTACATCAATATGTTTTCAAAAATAAAATCGAATTTGCTAATATTAAGTGATAATATTAGGATTAGTGTGAACAACTAGTTTACATGTTAGGCTAACAGTGCCTTGGTTAAAGAGCCTGTTGCTGTTTATTTATAGCTTTGAATTCTTTCAAACCAATATTATCTTCTTAAACTTGTATGGTAGTCAAGAGCATCACTTTCTAATGTTTATTGATACATTTAGAGGGAGGGGATCTAAAGTAATGCTTTAAAATTCAGATTGGATTCATTTCTACCATTTTCTTAAATTCATGGTAGTTTCAGTAATCCCCTGGTAATTGAGGACACAAGTTATCTAAATGACTAATGTCGTCTTTATGGCTTTCAGAAAGGACAGGAGACCGACAGGATATGATGATGATGATGATGATGATGATGATGATGATGATGATGATGATGATGATGATGATGATGATGATGATGATGATGTTAAATGTGTTGCTTTAGGAACATCCATTGTAAATACATGGAATTCAATAAACATAGAAGAGCATATCATGCAGTTTGTCGGTGCCTTTTCCTCCGTGTTGTCCTGGTTTGCTGTGCTGCCTCCTAGTCGCCACCATGGTTTGCTGTGCTGCCTCCTAGTCGCCACCATGGTTTGCTGTGCTGCCTCCTAGTCGCCACCATGGTTTGATGTGCTACCTGGGGATGCTCAAATCGCTCAGAGAAAGGAGTATGAATGTACGGCTTCCCCACTGACACAGAGCGGAAGAAGAAATGGCTGGCTCAAGTCAGCAGGAGCAATTTCACGACCAACAGCAACAAAATATGTGATTTATATACAAACACTGCATTTGCACTTTTTCACAAAACGAAAACCACACCATTGGGAAAGATCAATGTTTTGTTTAATACAAAAAAACAGGGAAAGGCTTGAAAAACACTGAGAGTTGAGACTCAGGGTGCAGGGTGAGGGTCTCAGTGCAGGTATTCAGGCTCCATTGAACCCCCCTCTGGTTCTTGTGCTGAGAGAGGGAGCAACAGTCAGGAGAAAGGGTTATACACACCTATATAGCACACCTATTGCCTTGGGGAGATAACGTGTTTACTTATATAAAACAGTAGTATTAAATGTACCTTGTGTTTTCACTCTCACTTAAGTCCCTCTCCCTTTGCCATCAATCCAGAATCAGCTGGGCTGCAACATTATACATAATCACAAGGACACAATATGGCTCTGCTAAAAACACTCACTCTTACACGCACCAAAGTTATATTTATCTAATATTTAACTCCCTCCACCCCCGCATACAATCCCGTTTAGAAGCCCCTCTTCTCTAATTCAACATGTTGGACGAAATGACATTAAGAGAACGGAATTTACAATTAAAAGGCTGTTCAACGTGTGTTGCTAACTTGCTTCGGTATGCTAGCTTAATCTGTTATCTGTAAACGTTCCCTAAATCTACTAATTTAGGGATAATCCACTGACATCCTTTAATACACATGTTCATTTGAATCAGATGTACTGATAATATCCGAAATATAAATCTTTAAACTTCTTCTTACCTTTAAAAGTCCGTCACGAACGGTGTATTATGCTGCAACTCCACAGCTCTGCCAGCCTTGGCGCTAACTTCCGGGGAACGATTGAGAGGCTCCACGATCCGCCATTGCTGTAAAAAAGTGGTCCATTGGAGTGAACGGAGATGTCGTAACTCTTCTATTAAATGGCTCTGATAAAATCCAAACCGCGGAAATCCCTCACATCGACAACAACAACAATGGCCGATTGTATTGAAGCGGTGTTCGCTTTGGTTATGCTCTTACGAAACGAAATGGAAGGCATCGGACAACTTTACAAGGGACGACTTTACTTGGAACTTTACAAACATCACATGCGAAATGCAAGACTTCTTTGTGGTCTTCAGCATCTACTTCAACGACGAATCTGCCCCCGCCTCGACGTAACGGAGCGTCCACACTACAGCTTCAAAAATAGCTTGGAGCTGGGAGTGTCTGGAGCTTGGGGATTTTATTCAAGCAACACGGCCAACAACCAATCACATGAATCTCCCGCCCACGACATACAAAGCAAAAAACCCCGGGGATTGTATGGGAGCAATATATATATAAACTCCCCAAACAGGCGAAAACCTACCAGTTTCACCCACTGTCTCTGCCACCTCCCTCCATGCCTGGTTCCTCCGGTTTGTATCCCGGTAGGTGAAGAGGGTCTGGTCATACAAAACCGGGTGATTTGCTACGGCGATAGTTAGTTTCTCCTCCGACTTTTTTTGAAATATAGAAATGAACGGCGGGATATCTCCCCCAGTTTAGACATGGTTTGATTGGCTACGGCTTCAGCTGTCAGATTTTGGGAAACGGGATTTGATTGGCTGGCGCTGGCTACTCCGGCGTCTCAGGCGACAGAAGTTGAACATTGCGCCTGAGACGGACCGCTCTGCTACCCACAATTCAGTTCGGCGAAAAAGCGCGGCTACGTGACGACACCCCATTGAAAGTGAATGGGCAGATTGGAGCTTTCGACGCTGTAGTGTAGACGGGCCAGAGAGACGTAAGCGACGCCGCCTCTTAGCTCCGAAGCTCTTGCCTCTCGACCGACAATTCTTTGGAGCTGGAAGTGAACCGGATTCCGGAGCTAAGAGGCGGCGCCTCTGCGGTGTGAACAGGAAAAACCGGTACTTTTCAGGTTCCAGCTCTGAGCCGGAGCTGACATTTTTTTTTTTCATACAATCATACGTATTGGGATCATTTGTATTAATGTGGTCCGGAGGGAGAGGGTGACGAGCATAAGTTTCACTTAACTTTTTTATTTCAATTCCAACTTTGGTCATGAAGAAAATATTTCTCTGTTGTCCACATTCATAAAGCAAAGCAACATCATCAGAGCACGGTGCAGAGTCTCTTGATGCGTTTACAGTAGGGCTGAACGATTAATCGATTTTAAATCGAAATCACGATTTTAAATGATGCGATTATGAAATCGCAAAGCCTGCGATTTTTTTTTTTTTTTGTTTTTGTTTTTTATTTTGTTTTTACAATTTGTTTTTTCTTCTTCTTGTGTGTCAGTCGTCCACACCAATCAGATGTGCTGTGCTCCACATATAACAGCCATTGTTAATCAATCAGAAGCGGCCCATGATAGAAGGTGATAGACAGATTGATCCAATCACCTGCCAAGTGTTTTTGAAAGTGCCTGCCCTTTCCAAATGGCTTCCAATGGAGCTTTAGATGCTTTGGTGAAACATCTGAGTCAGGTTAGCAATGCTCCATCACATGTTTTACATCTATTACAGGGTGAGTCTTAAACTGAAGCTTGACTTTAAAGCAACCCAACGGAAGTTTCATGTAAGTTTAGTTTTTTCACTCGTAGCTCGGGCTGCGAGGGTGCTAGAGACGGGAGTATGTTGATACGACCTTCCTAGCCGGAGATATGGCCGCATTTTACAATAAACTTCCGTTGGGTCGCTTAAAAACAAATATCGCAAATCGAATCGCAATCGCAGTTTACAGTAGTCGGTCGTTCTTATTATACATCCATGTTGTCCGCTGTATAAAAAATTGTAGTTTCCCGACAGCAGACGCATATTCATGACGTCCACTGGCGCATCATAAATACATCGGATAGTGAAAGTGCAGTCGGATTCTCAAAGCACCGCAGTCTCTTCTCCTAAATCCTTTTGAATTCTCCTATCCACTATCCCTTAACCCCGTGACGTTTCACACAGAGGTCAAGGGATAGACGATAGGAGCTGATTTTTGGACTATTCGACTGCAGCCCTGGTGTAATTGTAATATTGGAGACAGGTGGTGGTGGGATTGTTTTTTATCAGGGAAAGCACAAGGAGGCCACAGGAAAGGCAAAGGGCAAGATATTGGAAATGGTCAAATGTATTTTGTTGATATTGGATCATGTGATAAATGCACAGAAACAACGATCTTGTCTGGACTTGGATAACTCCTTGCGTAAGATTCGCTATCTGGTGCCTCAGCGGCAGTTTATTTTTAAGCCACTATAATGTGTGTATAATCATCATCATCAGCTTTTATTTGAAGAGACTCTAGTCCATTATTAAAAGACATACAACACTCAAATATAAATTAAGTTATAATGAAGTTTAGAGGGAGAACTTTGCTTTGTTACCCACAAGCATGTATTTTAAGACCACAACTACTGTAAGATAAGCAAGCTGGATTCCTCACGAAGGTTGTAGAGATCTTGTTAACTAAACTTTTAATTTTCAATGAGCGAGATGAAGTAATTTTAGAAACCATGGGGAAACAATATCAGACTAATTAGTGTTATTTTATATCATAAGGTATTGTCATTAAGCATTATACTAAACTAGGGATTTAGTTACACATGTAAACCTTCCTCGTACAAAGGTGCTATTTGCATTTCATTTGATTAACTCATTTTGTGACTGAACTGAACTTTGTCAACATACCAGGGCAATAACGTTTATTCTGATATTAACATAAATGAAGTTTCTTGTGTTTATACTGTGCTTGGAACAATCTTCAGCAAGAATTGAAACTGAGCAATCTCATTCCTCTGCATGTTTTTAAAGCTAGGGTAAATCAAATGCTTGCTGATACAATGGGCACTTGTAAATGTCTATAACTATGTATCCTGTAAATATAATGTATAATGTCCTTTATTGTTTTATGTTTCATGTGGAACCTATATGCTGCAGGTCTCCCTTGAAAAAGAGATCTATGATCTCAATGGGACCAATCTGGATAAATAAAGGTTTGAAATGAAATGAAAAATACTTTTTTGTAAAAGAGTCACTTCTGTCACAGGAAGTCATACATTGCATTGAGTTATTTAATGAGAAGAATGTGTGTTTACCGGCTTCATTTATTATTTATAACACAAACTGTTTGCCATAATGATATCTTGGAGATGCTTCAGGGGAAAAGGTGCTTGTGCTCTCTTTCTGAGCAACATTTACAGTGGCGATATTGCAAATGTGTTTTTAATGCTTTGGACATATTCTGCGGCTCTTAAAAGCACATACATTATAATTATATAAAACATAATAAATAAGTATTACTGCTTTCAGGATTTTACTAATCTAGAAATATTGTATTTTCCTTCAAACGCTTAATCTCAATAACACTTATGTCTATTGATGTTTGTGATGTATGGGCACTCATATATAAGGAGTAAATCATCACAATCTTAATCGTAATACTTTATTTTTTATATAGGACATTTCGTAGCAAGGGAAGGTTTAAGGCAGGAGAGGAAAAGGGGAGACTCAAATCACAAACGTTGAAGACGTTCAGGCGCGTGTGCATTTGTCAGGATGGAACTGAAGCACATATTTGAAGTATGTCAGACTTCTGTCACCAAAAAATACCAATAGACTGTTTTCAAAGTAAGCACAACAACTTTTAATTTGACCAAAACACATGCTAAAAGATAGCTGTAGGGAGAAATCATACCGAACGAAATGTTTAGTGTCATTTCAATCCATAGTCAATTACTGTCATTGCTGCCTGTCAATCACTCTGTGTGAGTGTTTCAGATATGACGGCACCATGACTGCAGCAGCACGAGGTTTGACCAGCAGACCAAGTGTGATGGCGTTAAATTGGACAATTTAACACAGTTTAATTCATGTTCTCACAGGTAATTAACACTGTCAACTGTGTTCAAATTATTCTCTTTTTTCTGTATTTTTTTGTCCATCCTTGGCCTAAGTGTTTTGTAGTTCTGCTCCGTCTCAGAATATGAATCATGCAACCATGTAATGCTTTTTAGAGAGGGCTTACAATCATGTCTATGCAATTCATCACATAGTGGTGTGTAAATCTTCAGGATGTCATAAAGCCGACAATTCCCATTGCAGCAAAGCAATGAAAACATGTTTACAGTAAGCCTAGAGTAGGGGTGGAGGTAAATCCCTGTAGAAATGAGGATTGAGGCATCTTGTCTTTTTATCCATCTATCTGTTTATCTGTAACATGTTGCTGACTTTCAAATTCTCCTATAAAATTGTGCCGACAGATCAAATTAAATTAAATGTCACATAAATATTATTTGTTGTGGTAAAAAGTGAAATGTTAACAACCATGAAAGGTGTAGGTGAATTATGATAACAGGGTTCAAATAAAGGCATCAAAATCTGTTTTTATGAAAAAACACATCTGGTGGTCTATCATGATGACAGATTAATAAGTGAATTACAACAACTCACATACAAAACCCTGTTACTTGTATGCATTTTACCATGGGTGAACCACAGGGGTCCCTAGGGTCCTTATTATCTGCAGGGGTGTCTCCAATATTTTGTTTGAAAATGTTTTCAACAATTTTAAATATATATGAAAATTCACATTTAGGCTACATGAATCCAACGTATTAGCAACGATAAATTGTCTTTCTGTTGAAATAAATAAATAAAACCATAGCAATGGCACTTTAAGCTTCCCTTTAAGGTCTAGTTTATTATGCAACTCAATTTTATACATGAAGTTAGCAGGGGGTCTGCTCGACTCCCTTTTAGCCTTGGCCACCCATACACTTAACATTTAAAATTAATGGAATTGTTTTGCTATGAATTACTTAGACAGCATATCATTTAAGGACCTTGTTATGCATGCTTCATGGGTATACGTAGAGACACAGTATTTGCCAAGGTTTACAAGTTCCATTGAATGTATCCCTGAATGCTGAAAGACAATCATTCAAAAATATTTCTACATAACTGCGATTTATTTAGTTTTAGATTTGGTGATTTCAAATAGTTTCCTCAATGTATGATAGAAGTGAATTAAGAGAAATTCAACAGCATATGTTATTGGAGCTACACTATGACAAAGGATACAAACCCATCCACTTAACGAATTTGCAAAGATTTAGGAAAATACTTAATTTTCCTTCATTCCTTTTTTCCATTACCATAGAGGTTTTTAAACAGATTGAACAAGTGAAATAAGCATTGGCTATTAACCATGGTTTAATACATGTACAGCAGAAGAAGAATGTAGGGTAGTAAATGTGTATTTGAGTTAACTACTGTTATTCAACTCTAACTTGATTGGAGACTGAATGAATGGTTCATTGAATCAAGCATAATTAAAAAATACATCAATGGTTTTCAGTCACATTGGAAGAGCCCTTGAAAAAATAAATTAACATTGTCTTTTGCGCTTCTCCGTAAGTAGAGTAGGGTGAAATGGTTATCTTGATAACACAGTAGCCTAAAGTATTACCTGTGTTTTTTCTGGACTGGTGTGTTGAAAGCTGAAGTTTCTGGAAGTGAAGCTGGGGCACCATCTGCTGGAGAAAAATGAAATGAGGTAACATGATGTGAAAAGATCTGACTACAACACATGTAATATCTAGCACAACACATCACTCAAAAATAATTTATCTTTTTCATAATTGGAATCACTGTTTGTGCTATTTTAACATTATCATAAAACAGGTTGATAACTGTTTCTTACACTAAAATAGTCAACCAGATTTGATCAATTGATCAAGTTCCCATGAAAATATATCATATTGGTTACTTAAACATTTTTTTCTTAATGTTCTGAAATAGTTTGGGCCCCTGTCAGTCACAGGCCCTTAGAATCGTCCTAACTTTTCACCCCCTTACGGCGCCCCCTATCAAACTTGATCAACCGGCATGGATTGATGGGGAGTAGGCTATGATGAGTAGACAAGAGGAGAAGAGATTAGTTTTGAAAAGGGACTGGAATACTGTGAGGGTCTCAGAATAGCGGAGATCTTTGCATCAATATGTTCAAAAGGTTTTTTTCAAAATGTAAACAAAAATTCTAAATAGTGAAAAATTAAATATAAAATATTTCTAGTGTGAACCAAAATATAATACTAAATATTATACAAGTGATTTTTCTTAACCAAAATGACAAAAATGGCATAAAAACATATTATTCTAATACGGGTCCTTTTTGACCCACTTATGGAAGAGTATAGGGTCCAGTCACTCGTAAAAGTAGAAGTAACTCTAGTTACAAGTAAAATTCCTGCATTCAAAATGTTAGTCAAGTTACAAATATAAGCATTAAAATATACTAAAAGTACGCAGATTGACCCATTACAGAATCATATATGAAAAATATGTTTTGATTATAATTATTGTTGCATTAATGTGTTTATCAAAGCTAGTAAAGGTGCAGCTAGTTTTAATTATATATTATATCATATATTATTAATATTAATTAATATGAATATCCAAATTTGCAAAGTAACTAAAGCTATGAAATAAAAGTAGTGGAGTAAAAGTACACTATTTACCTCTCACTCAAAACTGTACTTAAGTACAGTACTTGAGTAAATGTACTTATTTAGCTACTTACGTAAATCCCACTATCCTATCTTACCTACTTTACACCACTGCCTGACCTGTAAACTTGTAAAATGGCTGACATAATGCTACCTTACCTGAATATCACGTCATAAGAAATGTAGATGTGGATGGATGAAACCGCAACACGACCCATCGAGCGTAATGTCAGTACGTGACTACGTGCATACTTACGCAGGCAGTATAAATCCCAGCTTTCTGACGTCAGCTGTCTCTTTCCTGCCTATGCCCTGGTGAGGTGGGCAGCGTAACATTTCCTGTCTCTTTTCGCCACTAAGCGGATCCAAAACCATCCGTCAAAATGGTGAGTTGATTATTTGTTTCTGAGTTAATACTCATTTATCGTATACAAACGGTGCCGTCTACTCGAATATTGACAACTGTTTGGCCGTTTTAGCGGATAATATCCTAACTTGCATCTCAACTCACTGGATTGTGCTTTGATCAAAATGGCAGCCATTCTGTCATTGATACCGTTAGCCAGAAGGAGCCAGGAATAAGCTAAAAAGACGATTCTCAATGTCTAAAACAAGTCTGTGTTTATAATGGAGTTGAAGTTGTAATGTGCCCCTACTGACGCTTTTTGTAGAGGCCTAAATGTCTAAAATTAGGTGACGCTACGGTATTTCGCCAGCTAACTTTCACAGCTTTGCCTCAACGTTAGCCATTGCAAGGGAAATGGCATTGATATATATATATATGTGACCATGGACGTAAACTGAATAAGGACAAGTGGCTGTTTTTGAAATCTGATATGTACGATTGCGCCATGTTTGTTTTTAAATTGTTGCGTTTAGGAGGGATCATTTGCCGTCATTTCCCATCGACCGGCCCCTAGCTAAAGTTAGCATGTAGCATTATGTCAGTATGTACACGTGGCCTATTCGTGCCGACATATTATGCCGGTGCTTGCTTGTTTGAATATGCTTTGACTAACCGTTTTGGAAAACGTTTAAGTCAATATATCACCGGCTATATTGATAGATACAGACAAGGGGTTGAAATAAAAGATATGCTGAATGGATATACCGTTTATGTCATGACTCATAGCTATGAGTGGGGAAAACGCCCTGGGTGGAAGTACAGAATGTGTATCGGTGCGTCAGCAGATTTTCGATATGCTGCAGATGCCTTGCAGTCTTGCCATGTTTGCACTTTATTTAGATTTTGTTTGTTGTGGATTATCTAATTTGATTTTTCCTTCCTCAGGTGAACTTTACAGTCGACCAGATCCGTGCCATCATGGACAAGAAGTCCAACATCCGTAATATGTCTGTGATTGCGCACGTCGATCACGGCAAGTCAACTCTGACAGACTCGCTCGTGTCAAAGGCTGGCATCATTGCCTCATCTCGTGCCGGAGAAACCCGTTTCACCGACACACGTAAAGATGAACAGGAACGTTGCATCACCATTAAGTCAACGTAAGCATCATATTATATTTTCCAACTGTTCTTCTACATTGCCTCATTTTATACTTTTGCATTAAAAAGTAATGTCCTCATGGGTGCCCTTGTTTAGTCCTTGCAACCAGTACAACAGAAATGGTGGTTTATAGTCTCCTTTGTAGGGGTCAGAGTTAAAACTACAAACCTGTGTTTTTGGGAACATGTGTTCTGTCTCAATCTTCAGTGATATGCATGTCAACAATGCATAAATACTCATGTTCTTAATGGTCATATCTATTATTTGTTCTTTGAAATGTTACATTTGGCATCTGACATGTTCTAACACATTGACTTTACTTGCAGCGCCATCTCCCTCTTCTACGAACTGGCCGAAACTGATTTGGCCTTCATTAAGCAGACTAAGGATGGTGCTGGCTTCTTGATCAATCTGATTGACTCTCCAGGTCACGTTGACTTCTCCTCTGAAGTGACTGCTGCTCTCCGTGTCACTGACGGAGCCCTGGTTGTTGTGGACTGCGTGTCTGGTAAGGACAAGGCTGAACAATCCTCAGTAGCCTATGCATACTTACTTTGCACTTTTGTTTCTTTGCACATGCTACAGAAAAGCTCTGTCTGCTGACCTGCGTTGTGAATAATTGAGATGCTTGCACGAAACTGCACGGCAACACTGCTGCTTCTTTTGCCATTAAATTGCCTCTCATTGACTCCCTGCCAGGTGTTTGTGTGCAAACTGAGACCGTGCTCCGTCAGGCCATTGCTGAGCGCATCAAGCCAGTCCTGATGATGAACAAGATGGACCGTGCCTTGTTGGAGTTGCAGCTGGAGCCTGAAGATCTTTACCAAACTTTCCAGCGTATTGTTGAGTCAGTCAACGTCATCATCGCCACTTATGGAGAAGAGGATGGGCCGATGGGACATCTCCCGGTAAGTGGCTGCCTGAACCTTTTATAAGTAATAAGGGATCCATGTTTCGTTTTACTTTTTGATAAACTACTGTTACTATCTACTACTTCAGAACAGCCGTAACGACTTGTCTTAATTACAAAATAAATCTGATTTGTGTTGTCAACTTTGAGCTTAATAGATGTGACTGTGTGCCTGCAAGTGATGATTTGAAACATTCTTCACTTTGACCTGAATATCCAGTGATGATAATTCTCACTCTGAGCAGCACACAGAAACATTGTTTTGCTTTAACATTCTTGTCTTGGTCATGTAACTGTGCAGTCTAGTTAAACACATTTGAGGTTCCAGTTACTGAACTGGGTAGCCACACAAAAGGTGTCCCTGTAGTACTGTCCAATTTAATAAAAAAAGCATCCACGAGATAAGTTAACATAAATTGGAAAAAAGTCTTCTCATATCCGGATTTGTTATGTCTTCACTTAAAGGTCTCCCCAGTGATTGGCACCGTGGGCTTTGGCTCTGGGCTCCATGGCTGGGCTTTCACTCTGAAGCAGTTTGCTGAAATGTATGCAGCCAAGTTTGCTGCCAAGAGCAACACCCAGATGACTGCAGAGGAGAACTGCAAGAAGGTTGAAGACATGATGAAGAAGCTGTGGGGTGATAGGTGAGTCTTTAAAACAGATCTTGATTAACCTATCAAGTGCAAGCAATAAAGGAACTTTTGACAATATGTACTGTGTTGTTAAATCTTGACACTTTGTGCATTTATCTAGGTACTTTGATCCTGCCACTGGAAAGTTCTACAAGACTAGCAATCTACCTCCAGGTTCCAAGCTCCCCCGCACCTTTGTTGCTCTCGTCCTGGACCCCATTTTCAAGGTAACGTGAAAGGGCAGTTTAAAAGCAGCACTAAATACATTTGTAATTAGAATTTTCTGTTAAATTTGAGCTAAATGGATGTGCCTGCAAGTGATGATTTGAAACATTCTTCACTTTGACCTGAATATCCAGTGATGATAACTCTCACTCTGAGCAGCACACAGACATTGTTTTGCTTTAACATTCTTGTCTTGGTCATGTAACTGTGCAGTCCACTAATGAAATGATATTGTTTAGGTGTTCAATGCTATCATGAACTTCAACAAAGAGGAAACTGCCAAACTCCTCAGTAAGCTGGAGATCAAGTTGGATAGTGAGGACAAGGACAAGGAAGGTAAACCTCTTCTGAAGGCTGTGATGCGTCGCTGGCTGCCTGCCGGAGAGGCTCTCCTTCAGATGATCACCATCCATCTGCCTTCCCCCGTCACTGCCCAGAAGTACCGCTGTGAAATGCTCTACGAAGGACCTATGGATGATGAGTGTGCCATGGGTATTAACTTTATTTACTTTACATATTCTCATACACAGGAATTGGAAGTTTTATCATGCATATCAAATGCATGAATTCTGTAATTTCATTGAGACCCAGGTACTAAGCAAGATGTTGCTTTGGTTTTCAGGTATCAAGAACTGTGACCCCAAGGCTCCTTTGATTGTGTACATCTCTAAGATGGTACCCACCAACGACAAGGGTCGCTTTTATGCATTTGGTCGTGTGTTCTCTGGATGCGTCTCCACTGGCATGAAGGTACGCATTATGGGACCAAACTATGTCCCTGGAAAGAAGGACGATCTCTTCATTAAGCCGATCCAGAGGTGAGTCATCAGCTATTTGATATGCATCCGTTATGTGATTTAAATGAACAGATATGTCATATCAAAATTGTGTTTTCTTTCTTCCCTACGCACACATTACTCTTTGGCAGGACCATTTTGATGATGGGTCGTTATGTTGAGCCCATTGAGGATGTGCCATGTGGTAACATCTGTGGTCTGGTTGGAGTGGATCAGTTCCTTGTCAAGACTGGAACCATCACCACCTTTGAGCAGGCACACAACATGAAAGTGATGAAGTTCAGTGTCAGCCCTGTCGTGAGAGTTGCTGTGGAGGTCATAAATCCTGCTGATCTGCCCAAGCTGGTGGAGGGTCTGAAGCGTCTGTCCAAGTCTGATCCTATGGTGCAGTGCATCATTGAAGAGTCTGGAGAACATATTGTTGCTGGCGCTGGAGAGTTGCATCTGGAGATCTGTCTGAAGGATCTGGAGGAAGATCATGCTTGTGTTCCACTCAGGGTAAAGGGGAAATAAGAAAAAAAACGTCACAATATTGCTAAAGGAAAACTTGTTTTGACATATCTTTTCTTTTTAGAAATCTGATCCAGTGGTGTCCTACAGGGAGACAGTCAGCGTGGAATCAAGTGTGGTGTGTCTCTCAAAGTCCCCCAACAAGCACAACCGTCTGTTCATGAAGGCCGCTCCCTTGGAGGATGGTTTGGCAGAGGCCATTGAGAAGGGTGACATGACACCTCGTCAGGAGATGAAACTCCGTGCCAGATACCTTGCTGATACTCACGACTGGGATGTTGGAGAGGCCAGAAAGATCTGGTGCTTTGGTCCTGATGGAACTGGACCTAATCTTTTGGTGGATGTCACAAAGGGAGTGCAGTACCTTAATGAGATCAAGGATAGCGTTGTGGCTGGCTTCCAGTGGGCGGTCAAGGAGGTAAGCAGACAGATGTGCATCTACATTCACTGAACAGCTTTAATGGTCATGTTTGTGTAGCATCTTGTATCAGGTTTGTTTATTTCAAGCAATTGTTTTTTTGTTCTCTGGATTTAGTTTATTTACATTTGGTGTCTCAATTATGTCTTTAGGGTGTCCTCTGTGAAGAGAACATGCGTGCCGTTCGCTTCAACGTCCATGACGTGACCCTGCATACAGATGCTATTCATCGTGGTGGCGGTCAGATTATTCCAACAGCTCGCAGATGCCTGTATGCATGCCAGCTCACTGCAGAGCCCAAAATGATGGAGCCAGTCTACCTGGTGGAGATTCAGGTATGTGTCACCAAAGTTTCAAGATGCCCAAATGCCTCAATCAATATTTTGCCGATTGTGATTGAATGTGGATAATTGGTGCTTCTTAAATGTTTGCCAATAGATAATCTTACTCATTAAATCCACATAATTTAGTGAGAAAGTAACAAAAGAATAGTCTGGTCAATTTAGAAAATTGCTAAGCTTCACTGTAATGCAGCCTTTAGCAGAAACTATCTCTAAGCCCATATATCAATACTGCATTCATCAAGTTCCCAGCCCTCGTTTCAACAGCCTTAGTTTTCAGCACTTGGCATGCCTGTGATTTCAAAAAGATAAATGTTGTCTGTACGACCTTCTCCTTTGCAGTGTCCCGGGTCTGCAGTCGGTGGAATCTACGGTGTGTTGACCAAGAGACGTGGTCACGTCTTTGAGGAGGTCGCTATCCCAGGAACACCCATGCGTGTCACCAAGGCCTTCCTGCCTGTCATGGAGTCATTTGGTAAGTTGTCTTTTCATAAGGGTGATCTGTTCAGAATAGAGCAGCAGAACCCTTAGTTCCCAAGCCACTGTTTGTATGCAACCTGATTTTACTTAAAATATACATTTTAGTCATCTCGCAAATGAATTTATTAGTAAGCTCTTGGCAGAAATAATTAGGTCTTGGTGCTTGCGGTCAACTTTTAGTTGGACTTTAGAAGTTGGTCTATTTGTTGTGGAATAACCACTATCAAACATAACATTCATAACTAACAATATTCTATTATTGTATTATTAATAATTTTGTATTCAGTTTGTACAATTACAAAAAAAATGTTCATTTTGGAAGATTGTTTTATTTGACCCGAACAGAAAATGTCAGTTGTTGGAGAGGGATGTCTCTTCAATCCTTAAGGCTAAAAGTAGCAGGCTAATAAACTCTGAAGAGTGGCAGTAATGCTGAGAGTAATTGAGTATATTACCTGGTTTTATTTTTATTTAGTCATACATCAATGGTAACATCCCCAAATAAACCAAAGAACATTTGTGTTCATCAAATATATACATTGTACCATTTTATAAGGCATTGCATCAGTGCAGTCTTTATTACAGACGCATACAGTAATATACCAAATGTTTCAGCTCTCTCCACACATAGCAGTTGGATTCACTTATCAAATGTTCACTTCCTCATATGTGACTTGTGCATTACCCCTCATTGTAATTGTTGGGAGGGTATAACGAGCATACTTTGTGTCTATTCCCAGGTTTCACAGCTGACCTTCGTTCCCACACTGGTGGCCAGGCCTTCCCACAGTGTGTGTTTGACCACTGGCAGATCCTCCCCGGAGATCCAACCGACCCTGCATCCAAGCCCGGTGTTGTTGTCACCGACGCGCGCAAACGCAAGGGGCTCAAGGAAGGTGTCCCATTGCTGGATAACTACCTGGATAAAATGTAATCGCTTTGACTACACTAGGCTCTCGCCTCATTCCTCCCTTCCCAAAAAATTAAGTCTACATTGGGGGACTGGACTATACAGAACAAAGTGAGCACTAAAGATTGCCAAAAGGATTCAAAATAATGAATAAACACCCACAAAAATTGTAAACTATAAATAAAATAAAAATAAAAACAGATGATAACGGCGTTCTTGTTTCTTTACAACATGTTGAAGCTGACTTTTCTGTCATGTATTTTCTGCCACATCAAAATGATATCAAGAGACATTGTGCTTATGTCATAAGGTACTATCTGGGATCATGGGACGGTTCACTGATGTTCCCGCTGCTTCTCCCGCTTAGTATTCATTGTTAAGTTAACAAGGTTTTTGTCAGAAGGGTGAATATCTTGTCGAGTCAAATGCTTCAGCTGAACAGAATATCTCAGAACGCCTGAGGCAGTGGGCTTTGACTTCATCACACTCTATTGAATGTGATGGTCAAAGTCACTGACTGCCTCACTGGGACAAAGTTAGGGTTTGACATTTTGGACACATTAACTGCAAGACAGTAATTCTATTATATGGAACATAAAATCCTAGGTGGGTTTAACGAGAGGTAAACATGTCTTCTCTGCAACAAATGGACCCTGTATTTAAAGACACTGAATAAAGTTGTTTCTCTGACTGCTGCTGAAATTTGCTTTGCTTGTATTTTTGTTCTAAGATCCAAACTGTGGCCACTATAGGTTAGCAAATGTGAAATACTCAACCAAACATGAAACCTAAGGTCAGGTTAAATATTATAATGCATGTACTTTTAAATCCAACGCTACATTTAGGAGATAAAAGGGTTTAGATGTTCATTCTAGTTGAATTAATCTTATAAAACAATATTTTGCAATTTGTTTTCAAGGAAACAGCTTTATTCAAATGTTTTTTTTTTAAAGCACATTAAATGGCTATTGTGAGTAACTAGAGTTTATCTTTAAGGATGTAGACTTTGAAATACAGCTGATGTTTGCTGGGTCTGTGATACTACAGCTGAGCTAAAGCAAGTTCAACTGCCCCAGAATATTAAACAAGTTTGTAAATCTAATGCTAAATATTGCAGATAAATGATATCAATAACTTAACATCCTCATTTATAGTCATAGCTGGAAGAATTATGCCTTTTATTGTTTTACGGTTTATAATATTAGCCTGCTTTCTATAAGATCTTTTAATGTATATTAAAATTGTATATGTGCATGTTAATACTTCAAAGTATGTGGCCATGGTTCAGTGAAGTTAATTCTTGATTTTTACTTAGTTTTAAATGTCTAAACAATACAATAATTTCTAATTAAATGGGAAATCAAACATGACTGGGATAAAAATACTTATTTCTGTTGTGCTCCAGGTGACGGTGAAGAAACCTACAATTAAAAAAAATGCGTGCTTTAATATTCAATTAACAGATCTATTTTTTCCAAACATTGACAGTTTAC
Organism: Pseudochaenichthys georgianus; assembly: GCF_902827115.2. Taxonomy (NCBI): domain Eukaryota; kingdom Metazoa; phylum Chordata; class Actinopteri; order Perciformes; family Channichthyidae; genus Pseudochaenichthys; species Pseudochaenichthys georgianus. Next base: position 7,311,463 of record NC_047506.1, on the reverse strand, counting down.
CAGCAGCTTTTATTACCACCAGTAATGATTATTTATAGTTAGAATTCTTAGCAATTAACAAATATGGTTCATTTCTGGAACTGTGATGGATACCAGTTAAAATGTTGTGGTAAGTGAATCTATATTTATAGAAAATAACCGAAAGAGGACATCAGTTTCCCCAACTATGCTGCTCTTGCTTTTTTGCATATCCTGTATTTTGTTTTTGCTATGTTTGTAAAATGTAATTTTCTTAAATGTTTTATGTGAGGGACTGCGGATGGAAATTAGCTCAAAGCTAAATCTGGCACTGTTACGCTTAACACATTTGAATGTTTTAAGTGTTCATTACTGTGCATTGTCCCTGCCAAATAAATGATTAAATGAAATGACTCTACAAAGGTGATCTTAAAAAACTCTGGGTCTCTATTATACAGCACATGTTTTTGTACCACACTGAGTGTCAATTAATGTCATGTTGTCTAGGTAAGTAATGTACATTAAATATGTCGTTTTTGGTCAGTTATATCATTAAATAGTTTGTAAATGTAAAAAATAAAACGGATTCCTCTTGTTAATGTGAGGATCACATATTCCTTTGAAATACTGTCATAATGTTGATGTTTGGACAAAACATCCTGAAAGTCATTTTTTAACACGTTTTAAAAACACAATACAATAATCAGATTACTATGCTCAAGTGATGTAATGTACAGGACTGATTAACAAGCTCTATTTTCATCTCCAAACTGAATACACTTCATGTTTATGTATATGACAACACATGCAGAAGAGATACTGCTGTTGCTGCAGCATACTGTTGATGTAAAAACGTATAATTTGTTAGCCCGCCCATATAACCAGCAGCTGTAACTGAATTAATATTTCAAAATGACAACAGTCAAATCCAGCCTTTACATGAATTCATGAGCAACATCAATGTAGTAATAACAGTCACAGCAGGGGATATGTTTAGATGTTCTTGATTATACTTAAAGGGTTAATAATATTGAATGCAGGACCTTTGAGATAAGATCATTCTTTATTAGTCCCACAATGTGGACATTTCCAGCAAAGGGACAGTGCAACACCAAGAGGAAGTAGAACAATAAACAATTTGATCGTTAAAACAAATATCGTGGACAGACTAAACATCAAATTTAAATTATTTTATAAATGTTATCGCAAATAATATTGATAGTGCACGTAAACATATAACAAATTATATATAATAACGTATTATAAAGGTCCCACTGGTGGGGTTCATGGGAATATGCAGCCAACCAATCACGACTCTGCATGCCGATCGACCGACCAATCCGATGGCAGGAAGGGTTCTCTTCCTGTTTGGCCGGAGGAATCATTTTTCGGTGAGTAAAGAAGACGTTTGTCCCCCAAAAAGTATGAATAATGTATTCAATCTGCCTTTCCCCGGAGTAACTTAACGTTATTTTATATAGCATATATATTTCAGTTTTTTTACATGTGAAGATATAGCCGTTTGGATTACCTTTGTATCCGTTGTTTGTGAACAGTTAGCCGCTATAAAGAACAGCTAGCAGCCCGGTTAGCTTCATGGTGATTTGTTTTTTGGTATCTTATCTGTTTTACAACTTCTCCTATATTATTGTGTACAGACTTTTCACCCGGACTTAACCCTTACAGATTAAGAGTAATTGCCATTTTCACAACTACATACTAAAACATTTCTATGTGCAAAACATACTTTTTTATAGTATCTAAAACCTTAATACGTTCATGTTCACTTACCCATTTAAGATAACGTAAATAATAAGATGTACTTCATTGATCCCAATTGTTTTCGTCAGAGCAGCATATATAAGAGATTGCACATGAATTAAAGGTAAATCCAATACAATGAAAGTAAAATATGTCGTTGCAGCCTAATCAATAGAGCAGCTGTTGTCTCAAAGATTTACAACACTTCCATTATAGTTACAGAGAAAAATGTCACATTTCATATGTTTTACACTTTGTTAAGGCTTTAATACCAGGATTTCCTTCACAAAAACAATAAAGATATACATTTCAGCAGTAGAAGATAAACAAACTATGCTGCTACTTGTTTGTTTTTTGCCCTGGATGAGGAATTATTTGTCTTTCTTTTAATTGTATTTTTTAATATGTGCTTTTTCTATATATTTTTCTATATTTATCATGTTGGCTACTTTATAATCTGTAGCCTTTTATCTGCTATTTAACTTTTGCTGTAACACTGTAAACAATGCGGGATTTATAAAGAAATTCTTATTCTGATCGTCCAATACACAGAGGTCATGGGAGGGATCAAACAAGAGCAGAGTGATGCATCCAATCAATCCAAACCTTCACATTCAGCAGACCAACCACCAGAGGAGGTGAGTACTGTTACATGTGACAAGGATTAACAACTCGCTTTGTAAATTACTTGAATAAAGCCTACTTATTCCCTTGCACTGTTTGTACAAGTCACTTTGACCTGCACACATACATGTCAATATATGAAATAACCCGGACTCAAATATGTATATATGTTCATTCAAATTATCAACGTTTAACCTTGTTGTGATATATCGTTTTAACAGTTACTTATATAATGTTATTTAACATTTTATTATCCTCTTGAGAATCTTTACTGTCCTGTTTTTCACTCTCCCTCTGTTGCTGCTTCAAACACCTGGATTTCCCCACAGGGTTACATTTGAAATAAAGGTCCATCTTATCTTATCTTGTTGGACGAAGGCTGTCTAATGTAATCATTAGGAGTTAAACTGTTACCTCTACACTCAGTTGCCATTTTATTTTACACTATTACGCAATTACACACACCTTGCAAAACATTCTACCTTCATTAGCGTTACATTGTTACAGGAGGAAAAATATTATTAGAAATGTATTTAATTTTACAAGGCAGGTGGAGTATTTATGCTCTTATGAGGATATCCTATTAACAGTTTGGGCAGAATAATAGAAATCAGTACAAACCGTGTTCGTATATAAAACTTAAAATTGACCGCAGACATAAAAAATACCTTTTCATTTTTACACAATTCACGTCAACAGCACCACTAACCAGATTCTAAATGAGCATATAGATCAAATAAAACCTCTGTGAAACAATGTCAACAAATACCTAACATTAAAACCTTCATGAGGTGTGTAGAGTAATAATAATAATACATTACATTTATAAAGCGCTTTTCCTGGTGCTCAAAGCGCTTACAAGCAAGTAAAACAAAATAACAACAAAAGTAGAAAGTGTTAAGCTAGGAGGAATAAGGGCAAGGGGTTAGTTGATTAGGAGTTAAAGGCAAGAGTGAAAAGGTGAGTTTTGAGGGATTGTTTGAATGATGTGAGAGTGTTGGCGGATCTGACGTGGCTGGGGAGGGAGTTCCAGAGTGTGGGGGAGGCTGCTGCGAAGGCCCTGTCACCCCAGGTCCGGAGCTTTGTCCTGATGGGCTGCAGTAGGTTAGCTTCAGCAGACCTGAGGCGACGGGTGGGGGTGAGTCGTTGGATGAGGTCACAGAGGTAGGGGGGGGGCAACGTTGTTGAGGGCTTTGAAAGTGAAAAGTAATATTTTAAAGTCAATGCTATGTTTGATGGGGAGCCAGTGGAGGTCATGGAGGATAGGGGTGATGTGGTCGTGGAGTTGGACCAATTCATTGATCAATCTAACATAAATGACGAAACATTTCTGATTATTTTATACATCATTTGAGACATGTTTGAATAAAAAATCCCCAAAATAATTTGGGCTGTAGCTTTTTCAAATGGGAATACCTGCTGCTCTTTATAGCCATCATTGATTGTAATTTTTTTTTTTGTAGTTTTAGACCGTTTTTGTCAGTCAGAACAAGCTATATATTGCCTATGTGTTGACATTGAGCGTTGACGATGACCTGCCCGTTGTTTCCCCCTCTCCAGCCAAAGAAGAGAGGCTGGCCGAAGGGAAAGAAGAGAAAGAAGGTGCTACCAAATGGTCCCAAGGCACCAGTAACTGGATATGTCCGCTTCCTAAATGAACGTCGGGAACAAATGCGGGCCAGATACCCTGACTTACCTTTCCCAGAAATCACCAAGAGACTTGGAGCAGAGTGGACACGATTGGCCCTGAATGACAAACAGGTAGTTATACATATTTTGCAAGTAAGCATGTCACAAGTTTTTTTTTTAACAAAGTATATTCAGCACAACCCATGACTGTGAGCAGTGGGTATTAATGATGGTGTATTACTTGGCCAGTTCGACGAAATGTCATAAAGATGTTGAAGACATTGATTTCTGTTGTTCGATTTATTTTTTTATTAAAGATATTTCTCATCAGCGGTGCTTTTATTCTTGATAGTTGTGAAATATGCATGCTGAAAAAGATTTTAAAGGAAGAACTGTTCCCTCATTAAAGCTTCCCAACATTATTTGCAATGACAGCGCTACCTTGACGAGGCAGAACGGGAGAAGATGCAGTATGCTCAGGAACTGAAGGAGTATCAGCAGACGGAGGCCTTTCAGATCACCACTGCTAAGATACAAGACAAGAGGATCAAGAAAGGTGACGACTCTGCTTTACTTACTTTTTAATGACATATAGAAAACATCACACGGGCAAATAGCAAGAAACTGCTTAGCTTTTTACTCCATGCATTGTGTGCTATAATAACCACATGCAACGTTATCTTGCAGAGGACACTCCGTCTGTCATCATCAGCACTCGTTCAGAGCCATCTATATCAAAGGTACATGACATCCATGTTTTGCCACTGTCTATTCTGCAATGTATTTTTACATACATTTTTAACATCGAAGTTGTCCATCTGCTGTTGATGTCCTTTAGGCTTCTGACCTCACAAGCAGGTTCGACATTCCTATCTTCACAGAAGAGTTCCTCGATCAGAACAAAGGTAACAGTAGAGAAAAACTGATGATGCTCATTCCAACATATCGTCCAACGTATCTTACGAAACATTATCTTCAATTCCTGTTAAATGTCTCCCTCTGTGTTTCCAGCTCGAGAGGCTGAGTTGCGACGGCTTCGTAAAGCCAACATTGAGTTTGAGGAGCAGAATTCAGTGCTTCAACGACACATTAAGGACATGTACAATGCTAAAGAGCGCCTGGAGGCTGAACTGGGGCTGGATGAAAAGCGGACGCAGGCTCTGCACCAACACTTGCTGGCCATCAAACACACACTGGTCAACAGTCTGTCATCAGTCCCCTTACCAGGTCAGCAACTATTATTTCACAGGAGAAGTGCCAGAATGAAGAAAGATGGATGATAAAGGAAATGTTCTGCCATTTTATCGTATTTTGATGCTAGAGTTTGTCCCGTAGTATTAATGCATTGGTGCTGTTAGCAATGTTAATCGACGAGTAAACAGTATTTTCAAATAATATACATTTGAGAAAACCCTAAGAGTTGGATTGCCAAACTGTGCTGGAATGTAAATGTATTTCAACTTGAGTGGATGTCTTGATTTAATTATGTTGTGACTTTTATGAACAGATACAGGTGAGACAGCATCTCATGGGAACTTGGACTCATACCTGACTCGTCTCAATGGAGTTCTGGAGGGAAACCCTCACAAGCATCGTGCACTGCTCTCCCAGCTCTGCGAAGTCCTCTCTCATCTGGACGGGTAACTTATATATCCCTTACTCGTAGGATTGTAGTGGTTCCAACATGAGGACCATTGCTTTACTCTTAAGATTCTACCAATAAGGAGCACCGTTTTTCGAAAACATAGTCAAGTGTGATTTACAACACGCATCTTTCAAGGTTTGAAACCCATATAATATATCTATGTCTGAATATTTTCCAATTTACTAACATGTGGGCTTTAATCTATTGTCAGTGAGAAGTTATGAGGAGACTCCAGCCGGATGGATTCCCACTGCTGCATCACAGGGACACGATACAGGCTCGGCAGGATTAGGTCAAATCAGTGCCATTCAACAGAGCATGTGGATATCTCAAGGATAGTAAAGGCCAGGGTGAAAACACTTCAAAACACCACCCACGCAGGCCCTGCCTCTTCTTTATGAATGTGTCTATTTATGCACAAGAGCATTTGTAAATGCAGATATTTGTGGCGTTGATGAGGGTTTTTATAGTTCAGGAATTCCATTAAATATAAGGTAATTATATCTTCTGAACAGCTTTAATTAAGTCAAATTGGTTCGACCCTTACCCTTTTGTAGTGTCAGCAGTTACCTACAGGCACATGACCTGTCCAATAAGACAAGCCTAATTATTAGTTTACAGTGAATGCCAACTGGCATTACGGGGGTTGGGGAATGTGTATGTTGTATTATTTAGAATGCATTAAAAACAAAACAACTGGAAAGAGTTAAAATCAAATGTTGGGGTGTGAATTTGTGTTTACATTGATGATGTTGGGTTGTTTAATGGACAAAACACGCTGTCCGAACAATATATATTTGTATTTTCTGAAATGTTCATTAAACCAAACTGAAAAAGTTTCCAACAAAAGGTGAGTGTGTGCAATTTTGCTTTTTTAAAAAAAATTGTTGTGAGATATGTGTAATTATTTTTACAAGACAACTATTGTTTTCCTGTCAAATCAAATGGAATGAACTGGCAAAACACATTTATTTTTATTTTGAACCAGACCCTGGAGGAGTCTGTAAAGATGCAGTAAATGTTTTGTTCCAACAGGGGAAGCTGTGGGCCCACACTGGGGGAAAAAGTCTTACTGAAAGGATGCAGGTGTTGACCATAGACTGTGTATATATATATATGACCTGCAGTAATTATGCAACAAAGTGAATAATGACTGATTTTGCCGATGGGATTCTCGAGCCACAAGAGGACACAAAGATGTGGTGTTTATGACATGATCTAAAGTGTAATTTTATCACCAACAATTCATCTACTTTTAGTCAACTATTACTAAATACCCAAGCTGCATTATTAATGTTCATAATTACTTTATTACTGCTAAAACATAATTTCATGGTTAGGCTCTGCCAGAGGACTCCATATGTTCCCCTATAACTAACACTTGCTGTCAAGCAAGAAGAATGTATTTGACTCACTTATCACTGTTTAATTCAAAGTAAGTCATATTGTCAAAATCAATGTTCAGAGATGTTCCCTAGATACCCTCATGTTGATATTGTGATATTTTCCAAGGATTCTCTGAGATATTTAGACGTCTGTTACAAAAAGAGGGAGAGGCATCAGATGTTTAGCCCCCCCCCCCCCCTTCACACAGCATCACGCCGCCCTGACGTCACTGCCAGGAGCTGTCCACGCAGCGGCGGTGCTGTAGCTGAACAAGATGGCTGTGTGTTGGGCAGCGGAAAGCTGAGAGAAAAGGGGGGCAAAGAGTCTTAAAATAAGGAAGACGGGCCATAAACAAGACAGAAAGGATTGCGACGCTGGCGTTCACTCTCGAAGTGTAAAGATCTTTTATTTTTGTCAGGCCGAAGAGTCCTGCCAGGCCCGGTCTCTGCCACTGACGGCTGGCTTCTCCATCTCCAGCCCGACGCTTCATCCTCAGGCTGAATTCTGCGCAGATTGGCTCAATTACGGAAGCTGCTGAAGAAGCTGGACCCTGCATTATTAGCACATTTAAGAAATGTCATTGCTGTGTGTTGGAGGTAAGAGAACTAATCCATAACGTCTCGGCACGACTTGTGTGTATTTCCTCGACCTGCTGGTGTGAGCAGATCTAAATAGCTCCAGATCTTATCTTCACTGGTTTTGGGGATTCACCTTTGCAAAAAATGATCCGTCCATTGATAACATTTGTTACCCTATTAAATTAGGGTTTTTCTTGCAAATCTTATACATTTCGAAAATATGTTTCATTTTGACTAACTACCCTGAGACAAATCCGAATGAAAGCCGGGCTCATTTAAAAAAAAAAAAACATCCGCTACAACCGGATCGATTTGTGGAGTAGGTGTATGCTTTCTATAGCAGCCGCTGTCAAACATAGTAAAACATAAACCACTCTCCGTTTTCCCCGGAGGACCAGAAGCGTAGGGTGTTTCTTGTTTAATGTCACACAAAATAAACCACAAAGCACTTTGAGGCAAAAAATAATCCAAAGTGCAGACATTTTTTGAGTAATAGTGTTGGACAAAAAGGCGTGTTCATTATACCGGGTGCATTTAAAGCCGGATATTTCTATAAGCCACGTGATTGGCTGCAGCGTTTTTCTAATGATGTCTTATATTGATTATGAATTTATTATTATTATTATTATTATTATTATATATGACAACTGCAACCTCCTGTCTTTAAATCATTCAAGATAACTCAATGCTGCTCAAATTGGTGTATAAACACTCAGCAACTCACCATATTGCAGTGTACTGCTGCTCCAATGTCTTCCTTAAGTTATTGATGGTGTGTTTGTATTTTTTTTTCGATTAAGTCCATGGTGTTATCAGTTATGTATTTCTTCAATGAAATAATATAAAATGGACGTTAAAGAGGAAGTGATAAGCCCTTAAATGTCATCCAGTCACTGTAATTATGAAACATTTCCAGGCTGAGCATATTAGGCTGTCTAACAATGTGAAGTATCTGGGTGTTCATTGTGGATTGTGTATAGACATTTCTTGACCACAAGCTCGAAAAAGGAACAGAATACTCCAATCTATTTGGACTTTATTTCATCTTATTTACATGTTATGAGCCCTTAGCTGTAAAATATAATTTAAACTGAAATTGTGTTATTGTATAGATAGAGCAAAATCCCTAGGAACATTTTTCAAAAATGTATCCTGGAGATATCATGTAGCCTTACCAAAATCTTAAAGTTAATCCCTAATGCGGATTAAAAATTCCCCCTTTTAATAGAACATTACATGTTTTTTACACATCCTCTAAGCAGGGATACTTTATCCATATCCTAACGTAATTCTTTCAACACATGGCAGGCTTTTGAAGAGACAATGACTTGATGCAGGACAACATATTGCATTTGGCTTTCAACGGTACTGAAACTCTATTAAATCGTCAATTAGTTTCCCAAGTTTTAATACATCTAATAAATATGGTGCCTGACTTATCAGGAAACTAAAAGGTAAAGTTAGAAAAGTGATTCCTTGAAGCTTCTTCAGATGCATGTGAGGCTGGAGCCACTTGAAGTGTGCGAAGAGGATGCTATGTTGTTGACACCAGAGCTTGAGCTGATTGCACAGATGTCAGGATTAAGATCTGGGCCTGTTGAGGGGGTCCCTTTATATCCTGAAGCTTTGTTGGCATAGCAACCCCAATGGTATTTTAGATCTCTGCTGCTGGCATTTTTTCATTATTTTATACACACTGTTAGAGGCCCGCAGCTAGATTTATATTGATACTATATTTTTTTCATTGTGGCTGAGAGAAAAATTAAGAAATAAGGAGAATGGCAGTTTACCTTGAACTGCACAGTAACACAGGTTCGACTGATATACAACGCAGCAGCAGCGTTCAGAGATACGTCTATACTTCACTTTCATGTGCCACAGAAGCTAAATAAGCGTATTCAGATCTGGCAACCATCCTCTAACTGTCACCCCCTGTAGCGAGATGACAATTCATGATGCTTTATACCTAACAGGGTTAGCCTTGAGATGTTCTCATTAGTGTCCCCCTCCTCATTGAGGCAAACATCTAATAGAGACTTTTTACATATGTATGCAGATCATTAGGGACGTTTTTTGGGTCAGAAAGTCCAGAATAAGAAATGGCAACAAAGAATTAGCTAGTTCATTACCACTTCAAACACACTGCTGCGTTACTGTTATAATGAACAGGGTTGCTGTAGGTCTGAAAACAGTTCGGAAAAAATATCAGTTGTATGGAAATAACAATATATACACACTTACTGCAGCATTATGTGGTTAATGATTCCAAGGCTGAGGATACTGTTTAAATACTCTATGGTCTGAAAGGTTTATAGGCAGACGGTTTAAAGTCTGCAGTCTTTATATTTTTTACTTACATTTTCAGATTTTAATGTTTCTCACAGGTTTTCAAAGGTGTAATTTGTAACATTTCCTCATTAAAAGTTCTAAACATTTCTAAACCTATAAATATTTGTTGTATAATAATAAATAATGTATAACTCACATTATACCAAATGTTTGCAACCGTTTTCAAACCAAGTGAAATTTGTAATTACATTTAGGATAACACTTTATTTTAGCATTGTGCTTTTGTGCCAGAAGATATTTTGATTGGTGACGTTTTAATCTATGTTTTAACCATACACTTTTCCGATCTTTGTGGATTTTAATGATATATTTTAACTTTTAGTCATTGGACTTCCGGCAGTAATCAGAGAAACAAGCCAAGCTAACAAGTGTCTTACCCTTTTTTCTTTTTTTTTTGTATTATAAAGCCATTTCTTTTGGGGAGGAGGAGCCCTTTGCGGATAATTTGGCTGCTTTTTTTTACAATGAAGTAATCCAAACTGGGAGAAGCAGTCTGAAAGTTGGTAAAGACAAATACAAACATAATCCCCCATTTTGTCACGAAACCTATCTATTGTTATTCTTTTGAGTGACAGACCCTTAGTGTTAGAAATGTACATATTGTATGTTTAATTAGTCTATATGAGAGTCTATATTCAATCATGGGTGGCTACCATTGCATTATGTGTATTATATTCATACACTAGTCACTGTAGTTGATTATTCCCTCGAGGTAAACTGCACAGCTGTTTTTCATTTAATTGTTTTTTGCTATAACCTTTAGATTGTTCTTCTCTGCATTCCCTGTCTTCAGTTTATATTGTTGTGCCTGGCCTCAGTATAATTGCTCTGCAGCGTGGGCTCCTCAAAAGCTTCTGATTGTAAAAACATCAGAAAATAAAAAGCTCCTTTTAAGTCGTCTGAGTCAATGTATTTGTCAAATTGTTCAGAGCAAAGCAAGAGAAAACCAGACTCTGTGATTGCTGTGGAGGGGACCTTTTCTGTTGAGGTTTTTTTTCTCCACCTACTCCGCTTCACTCCCTTGTGCTATAACTGCAGGAATGGTGTTTAAGTCTTAAGCCTAGAGCTGTAAGCACACACCCCTTTCCGGCACCCCCCACCCCTGTCACACTCAAGTGGTTATTTTTAGTCTTGGGGAAGCTAGGCGCTCTGCTCGCATCCGGCTGCACAGAGAGATTAATGGAGCACAAGAGAAAGAGATAGAAAGGGAGCACACATGCATACTCGCCTCATGGCTTGGAGCTTGTAGGAGCCAGTGATTGAGTGAGAAGGAGAGAAATCAACAGACTGGTGGTGATGGTGAGGAGAGGGAGAGTGTTAGCGATGTGCATCGGTAATACACTCTCTGTTAAATGCAAATGAATTGGAACGCCTCGTTGTGAAATGACTTCCAGTATATTCAGGGCTTCCATGGAGAATCACCCTCCCTGCCTTGTCAGCAGCTAAAGTATCAGGATGTGTATTTGACTGTATTTTGAAGTTGGCACCCAAGCACATGCTCCACCACACCACTTACTCCGCCACCTGCCTCATGAATACCAGACTGATATTTTGGTGATTATCACGCAAGGGTTGGCTGGGTTGATGCTATTTTTAGAAGCCAATTTGTCTACAATGATTACCGTGCTTGTTCTGCTGTCACTGACTAAGAAAGTGACTCAGTGTGTGTTTCTTCATCAGCATTACTTGTGTCCCCCTAATGTCGGTTTAATTAAGTATTTACTTATTTCAATTTAATGGAGTTTGACTGTGGTTCATACATGTATGTGTTTTCTTGCAGAAATTCACTCATGTTTAGATTGCTGTCAAGGTCTAATAAGATGTATTGAGCTTAGTCCCTGTGTTTCTTTCCTGAAATGTAACATCAGTGAAAAGAGGCAATCAACAGGGGTTTAAAAAGAAAAGATTCTCTGAATATTAATACCTCGCTGCTGAACATGGGGATGCTGGGCATCAGCAGGGAGTCGGATTGATAAATAATGAGTATGCCGTTGACGTCAGTGTGGTTTCAAAAGTCAGTCTGGTGCCTCCAGAGGTCCCTGCGTGGACGAGCTGGCAGTGGCACCTCAACAGAGCCCCGTCTGTTGTGTCAGACAAAAAGCAGCACTGCTCTGTCTTTTATCCACCACCTCCTGTTGTCTACTATGCAGGAATACATAGACATGCATCATTCAGAGAGGACCAGGCATGTGGCCACTCTCTCCTCCCTGACCTCAGCTTCTGGCCCTGTGACTCAGAGATCCTGACATCTCCTACTGAACAGATGCAGTCTTTCATATTGAGATTGTGGCATTCTGATCAAAGCGGATAGAGGAGACCAGGCTGAGCAGAGCAGATCGCCTCCTCTTTTAAAATGCCAGGCTACTATGATTTACCAGACAACTAAGCTTCTGTTTACATGAGCTACAGGCAGAGGCTGGACTGTATAGGTTAGATTCACATCATGCTTAGAAAAGCTTTTGAGGATTCACTGAATGTTTTAATTGAAGCGTAAAAATCTTCTTTCCAACTGTGACGTTACCATGTTTGGAAATGGGACACAATAGCTCAATTCTTTCATACTAAGACTAACTTTTTTTTGTTTCCATTCACTTACAGTGAAGAAAGGCAAGCTCGATGGACCCCAAGGTGAGTTTTGGATGTCACCTGGATTGTTAATAAAAGACACACAAAGGAACCTGACTAATGGTATTTGTATTTTATTCTTTTCCAGAGAAATTTAACACATACGTGACACTGAAGGTGCAGAATGTTAAGAGCACAACCATCGCTGTGCGTGGCAGTCAGCCATGCTGGGAGCAGGACTTCATGTTGTGAGTGCTCTTCTTGCCAACCTTTTATCTCACCATGACTTTCCCACTGCGTTGCCTAATTGGCGGATAGACAGTGCTATTTAAAATCTATTTCTTACTACACACCTCTTCCCTCTCTACCTTCTCCTTTTGAATAGCACACATGGTGCCTCTCTCTTCACAGCTTGGCAAAACCTGGCTTCCTATTCCATTATGTCCCATTGAAGTTAGGCAGGAGGCGGAGTAAGGCTCACAGACTGTACATGTATTAAAGTGTATGTGAAGGAGGCTTTACATTGAAAAAGGAGGGTTCAGTTGAGCCATGATTCTGTAAAACAGCCTCATCACCCAGTGAACTAAAGACATTCAGGTTGCATTGTGATTCATTTGGGCCCGAGGTATTGACAAGTATTTAATAACGCATGAAATAACAAATACAATTGTTGTTGATGATTCTGGACCATGTTAAAGAAGTGCAATACTGAATGGGTGGAGTACTCTTTTAAGTATATTATTTCATATAAACCTCAAGCTCTAACTTTGATGGAACAGCAGCTTTTAGTTTAAACATATCTTTTGTGAAACTATCAATAAATCATGCAATATCTTTGTGGCTGTAAGCTTAGTTGACATAGTTCCAGAACATCTACATGTAGTGTCAAGATCAGTTGTTAGCTGCCTTCCAGATTAATATAAAAATAGTTTAAATATAGGCTCTAAAAAGGGATGTATACTGTCAATTCACATGAAGGGAGATGTCACTTCAGGCTCAATTGAGCACACAGATGTTGTTCAACACAGAGCAGCACGGTCAGCTGTGACATGTACTTCCTAAAAGGAGTTATTGTTGCCCTCTTCCTCTTGCTTCCTGTCTTCCTCACTCCCTTACTCCCTTTGAAGACTGAGTGGATGACATAACACCTGCTGCAACAGAGTTCACACACACACACACACACACACACACACACACACACACACACACACACACACACACACACACACACACACACACACACACACACACACACACACACACACACACACACACACACACACACACACACACACACACACACACACACACACACACACACACACACACCGTGTAGAGGGTTTCTCTAGGCTTAATTGCACCTCATAACTCCAGAAAGTTGACTGAACTGGGGAAGAAACAGCCAAACACGACAGATACTGCCTCTATGTTTATTTATTTTACCTTTAGGGAAGCAACACACCATTTTGTGATTAGCCAGATTAGCCCTTTGGCTCTGAAGAAAACAGAAATATCAGCTTTCACAGCAAAGCTGTGGTTATTATTAGGTTTCACTTAAGACAGCCAGTGGGCTTGGGAAGAGGCACAGTGTGGCAATGCTTACTGATCTGATCATCTGCAAGTCAGATTTGTAATCACTTTACAAAGCCTGGCTTCTGCAGACCTTAGTGATAGCTGTGGGGGAAACGTCTGAAGCAATTGGAAACAGGACTCAGAGAGACACGAGGAGAGCTGGAGCTTTCATGGCAAACACTGACGGTTTATTTGGAGCTTCGGCTAGACAATTCACAAGACATGTCACGAGCCACGAGTTGACCACAGGTAGAGATGCCAAATCAATTCTGGGGGGTCTCCTTCTGGTAGGAAGTTTTAACTCGTTCGCTGAGGGTATCAACATTCTTCAATAGATAGACTAAACAGCGGAGGACACTGAATTACTTTAGTTGTCGGTTTTGGCTCGGGGTCATCTACGCCCCGAGAAGGATGTGTTCCAAGTGTCCCACAACAATAACTATCTCTGGCCGAGAGTTGCCTGGTCATAAACTGGTAACAACAACAAAATGCTAGGGCCGCCCCTCCTTAAGGGAGATAGCGGCTGTCCAATGGGCATCTGCGTCAGAGGGTGAAGGAGGACATGCAGGGCAAATGATTCCCTGACAGTAGTTGCTGTATATGAGTGTTGCATGATGGGAAAATGAGGCAGAGTTCATTGTGGTTTTGAACTGTTTTTCTATCTGTGCTCTCTTTTCTATCCTGCCAGCAGCCGAGTTGACAATCACACATTTGTTCCATCTTCATGCAGAATGACTCATTTCCCTCAGCCGAATTAATCATAGTGCACGTCCATCACCAGGTTAAGTGCAGCTTCTGATGGCATAGACTGTATTTCTGTTGAAAGCCCTCTGCACTGAGCTGTCTGTTCGCAACCCTGTCTCCACTTGTTATGACATTACCTATTATTTTACTCTCTTGCCTCTGCTTTTTTCCTAACTGGTTTTTCTTTTCTTAATCCGTCTCTTCTTTTATCTGCAGTGAGATCAACCGGCTGGATCTGGGCCTGACCGTGGAGGTGTGGAATAAAGGCCTGATCTGGGACACGATGGTGGGCACCTTATGGATCCCCCTGCGCAACATACGGCAGTCCAACGAGGTACACACACTCTGTCTCTCTGGGTCCCAGCGTTAGGTGTTATTAGCCATACTTACAGTACGTGTTAACCAATACTTAATTTGAGTGATTGAATGAATGCAATCACTAAAACTACCGAAGAACATATGGAGACATGTGCCATTAAATGTTATTTTAATCAAGGCCATTATGTGAGACTCCGAGAGTGACATAATCTCACGTGGCAAACAACATATATATCATGCAGTGAGTAAAGTTGCAGTCATTTTGTTCATACTCCTCAATACTTCTTTTCAGGAGGGTCCAGGCCAGTGGCTGACCCTGGACCTGAATGCGATCATGGCTGAAAATGAGATCTGTGGAACCAAAGACCCGACCTTTCACAGGCTGCTGCTTGACACCCGCTTTGAACTGCCACTAGGTCTGACCTTTCACCATACTCACATTTATTCAACCTTACCCTGTGTTTCAATATGTCATGTGGTTCATTTATAAATTCAAGATTTCTGAATTATTGATGTGTTTCAATAAAATGTAAAAGGAAGAAACCGTCTCATATATGTTGTGTGCTGCAGACATTCCTGAGGAAGAAGCAAGATACTGGGCCAAGAAACTTGAACAACTAAATGCCATGAGAGATCAAGATGTGAGAACTTTTGTACTTTCCACATTCCCATCACTGTCTCCGCACCATCTGTCATCTATATTTCCTCTTGTATTTATTCATTCCTTTTCATAGCGTTATCTTTCATAATCCCTTTCCTACTCAGTTTCTTATCCATCTGTTTTTCTTCATTTCCCACACTCTCTGTCTCTCTAATTACATTTATAATAACAGCAGAATTGAAAGAGCCAATATCTTTTAGTACTGGATCTTAATTTCTGATGTTTCTTGTTGTTGTTTTCCCCTCAGTACGCCGATCAAGAAGAACAGGAGCGACCACTCCATGCACCGGCCACGCAGTGCTGTGAGTGTCACAATACACCTCCTCCTGTTCTGTCCCCCGCTGTGTCCTTTTTATGACTCCTCGCCTGCTCCTGAGAAAGGGATAATACAGGAGGTAGAAATGAGACTGATAGATGGAAGGAGGAAGGGTGGAAAGCTGATGTGACAAATCATGCATTACAGCCTGCCTGAGTAGGATCATTTATAGGTGCTAGATGTCGATGAGTGTTGAATGCGAACTGACATACGATGGGTTGTCAGACACACACACACCACGCTGACTGACTGTCTAGTGATGATGATAAAGTGATGACGTGTGTGTCCTATACATCTGTAGACAGTGGGGTTGAAGGATGGCACGATGCTTGTGTGTGCAGAGAATAACGTGTGTATTTTCTGCTCTTATAAGCTGCACTAAGGACGGCAGCATCAATCAATCAATCAATCAATCAATCAATTAATGTTTATTTATATAGCCCAATATCACAAATGTTACATTTGTCTCAGTGGTCTTCACAGTGTGTACAGAATATCAGTATGACAATACGACACCCTCTGTCCTTAGACCCTCACATCGTACAAGGAAAAACTTCCGGAGAAAACCCAGTTTAAAGGGGAACATGGGAGAAACCTCAGGGAGAGCAACAGAGGAGGGATCCCTCTCCCAGGACGGACAGACGTGCAATAGATGCCGTGTGTAAATCGAAAAGATAATACATTTACAACATAGGTAGACCAAATGTTTGGAAATGCATGTGTCTGTAATAAGAAGATGAATCCACGAGGATGTCAGCAATCTTGTGGGAGCCATCAGTGAAGTAGTATGATGAGAGTCTGGCAGGACCGCAGAGACAGGTTCAGCCACGACTCGAAGTCCAGGACTCAGATCCTGTGCTCAGGATAGAGGATCCAGGACACACGACCACAGCAACAGGATTAGCCTCGACTCAGGATCCCGGCGTATATATGGACACAAAAAAGAGATTTGGGGAAACTGGGTTAATCGGAACATGAGAGTACACAGGTACTCGAGAAAGACGGAGTAAGGTGCCCCCCTCAACAGTCCAAGCCTATAGCAGCTAAACTAACATGTCTACATACATGCACTCCCGTAGGATAGGTTGAGGGAAAAGGGTAGCAAGTAAGAAGTAGGAAACAGAGGTGGAGAGGCACACACAGGGAAAAAGGTCCACACTGGAACCTGAATTTGTCAGAGGAGTGGGTCAGTGACTACGCAGCATGTGAACAAAAGCTTTTGTACACTGCTGTAAAAACCTTGTGCTTTTCTATTCTCACATACATGAACTTGTGAACTTAAACACGTGAATACATATTGACATCAACATAATTATATCTGCGAGCTACAAATCTTTCCATGTTTGTTTACCTGGCTTTGTCGGCTGCGTATGTTTAGTTTGTGTCCCAAACCTAATTTGGTTTCTCCAACCCTTTATCTCCTTGCAGGTAATTGGAGTCTCTGGGGAGAACAGCAGAGTAAGTTTCATTCATGTGCTTCTGCTAACGACTTGGAGTCATTCTGTATTTATTGTCCATGTCTCACTGAAGGTAATGATCTCCCTGTGTAGTTTTCCATAGAGACCATTAGCTGCCAATAAAAATATACATTTTCTCCAAGCGTACTTTCTATCCATATTCTCCTGTTGGATTTAAAGACGAGCTGGTGGAATTAAAACTAAGCTCTGTGTTGTTTGGTTGAGACACATTCGTTTTTCTAAGAGTGTAATTTCCACTGGGGATGGAAACATTCAGGTTGATTTTATCACTCAAGTGTCGTTGTCGTTGTGTCTGAGTCACCTTCAGTTGTTACGCTTAAACGTGGAAAGAATTTGTATGCCTATGCCCTGAACATTGCCTCTCAGGCTACAGGCCATTCTAAGATGATAACTTATAAAAATACACTAGAAATTAACTTTTTATCTCCAAATACAGCAACTATCTGAAGGTATCTGCAAACTCCTATAAAGGAAACTTTTTTCTTTCTGAGAACATCCATTATTATAGAAAACAGAATTTTTGTTTGCTTTTTTCCTGTTGTTTGTCGTGCTCCCTGAAAGACTTTACAAACACTGTGTAAAACAACTGACCCATCATTCTCTTATGGTTTCTTATCACTAAATCTCGTTTCCCGTTGTGTTTGTTTGAACAGACGAGGATCAAGACAGCGCCGTTGACGACAGGGACAGCGACTACCGCAGTGAGACCAGTAACAGTATCCCACCTCCCTTCTACACCACCTCCCAGCCCAACGCTTCCATGCACCAGTATCCCATCAGGAACCAGCAGTACATACACTCATACAGCGATGAAATCCATGAGCTGGGCTACGACACCAGAGCCCTGAGGTAACGAGCACCCTACAGGCACTAAGGAGACACAACTGAGTGGTTTCCTTTTCAAGAGATTAACATGGCAGGATGTCATAACGTATCAGAAACAGGGAGAAAGCTTTTGTCTTTTTGTTGAGACAGGAGAACATAACCCATTTTAAATATGACTTCCACTATTTTAAGCAAATATTTCTTTCTGGAGTGTAGCATTTAGCCCTGAGACAGCTCAGCCCCAGTGGCTTTGTTTTACTGTACTGTTCATGGTAACATGTCCCACTGTGCTCTCCTCCTCTAGAGAATAACCCTGGCCTCAGTGTATACAAGCATGCTGGGAGCACAGTTCTTGTATACAGGTCCTGTTTGAAGAGGGCCTCCATGGTTATCTTTTGTGTGTGTGTGTGTGTGTGTGTGTGTGTGTGTGTGTGTGTGTGTATGTGTGTGTGTGTGTGTGTGTGTGTGTGTATCTTTGTGTGCATGTTGAGTGTGTGTGAGCATCAGTAACCCCACGGGATCTTTTCGTTGTGCAGAAAAGAAATCTTGAAATAACACTATTTCTTACCCTTTTTTTCAAGGTTCATGGTTACTGTAAATGTCATGCATTGCTTAGAAAAACTTAAACAGAAAGTTTGACATTTAGATGGGTAAAATACATCTGTAAGTGCTCAACCTCAGTGAGGGGTCTTGAAGGATGAGTACACCATTTTCAATTCTGTCTTTTAACAGTCAAATATGAACATCAAAAGAGGTTTTTCTTGCTTAAAATTCTCCCTTCTGATTAAAGTGGATCCCTTCCTTTGTGCTTCCAGTTGAAGTGATGGGGACAACATCAAGTGGTTATATTCCCAGGACTTTCTAGTGCAGGATTCCCTTGTTGTGTCCCAGTTTCCTTGTTCAGCTTCAGGGGAGGAACACAAATAAATATTGCACTAAAAAGACAATGGATAGATGAAAGATATACCCACATGCTATAAGTTGTGCAGAACAGTGGATTTCCCCCTCCATCTCTTATATTGAGTACAGCAGGAAGGTATCTTTTAATGGCCAGTATGAACAGAAGGAATAAATGACAGCAAGCAAAAACCTTCTCAATGTTCATATGAAAACCAGAGGCTGAGTTTGGTTGGATCTTTCTTTGAAGGGTTTGCTCTGAGCTCTACTGATGCTCCTCTCCCACCTCTCCCCTCTCCCCTGCCTCCCTCCTTACTCCTCTTACCAGACGCAATGATAGTTTAGACTCGGCCACCAACGGGCGCAGCGATATCGACTCAGGCTCAGGGTCGAGCCGGCCCACCAGTCGTCAGTATTCTCTAGACAGTAGGCATTCACTGTCCGATAGGTGGGTCTCTGTACCTCCTCTCCAACTCCTCCTCCTCCTCCTCCTCCTCCTCCTCCTCCTCCTCCTCCTCCTCCTCCTCCTCTACTTTCTCCTGCTCCGGCCTGTGACTCCGTCTCGCTGTGACGTCAGTGGTGGACTTGTCCCGTCCTCCTCGTTCACTGTGCTTGCATGCATGCGCTGTTACCCTATCTCTTTATATGTATATTCTATACAAAACGTTTGGTCCTGCATCTACTATATATGTACTCTGTTCATAGTGAAGAATTGCCGATCAGTATCACAAATGATGAATCATTCTCATCTTTTGCCATTCCTAAACTCTTGTATTGCGCTGTTGTTTGTTTCTGTGTGGGTGAGTTATTGACAAGATGTGTGTATGAGTGTGTTGTTTTTAACCATCAGCAACAGAGAGGTTAATTCTTGTTGTGTGTGTGTGTGTGTGTGTGTGTGTGTGTGTGTGTGTGTGTGTGTGTGTGTGTGTGTGTGTGTGTGTGTGTGTGTGTGTGTGTGTGTGTGTGTGTGTGTGTGTGTGTGTGTGTGTGTGTGTGTGTGTGTGTGTGTGTGTGTGTGTGTGTGTGTGCAGGGGGAGGGGGCTCTGTTGTTGCAGCAGCATGTTATTACAGCCTCATATGTGAGACACTAAGAAGAGCCCTGTCTTATTCTGGGTGTCCCATACTTGTTAATTGTACACATTTAATTTTCACTTTTAAGACAGCAGGAGGCTGTCAGCCCAATAATGGGGCTGCAGAGAGGCCTTGACACCACATTTAGTTTATTTTTATTTTCATGTCTTGAGGTTTTTTTTTAAATTCTTTGCTGAGATTGAGGGCACCTTTGTGTTGGATGAGAGAGAGAGAGATGATGAGATATCTGATGGATAGAAAATAACAAAGTGTCATGCTTGTCTAAAAGCCATAATGTATAGTTCTCTCCTTTACTGCTCCACACATTATTGAACCAACCAATGAAGTGACTGCGTGTGTGTTTGTGTGTGTGGCCTGCATGTGTCTCAAATCTCTCTCTGACTCATGGTCTCTCTCAATAGCCTCATTCATCATCATGAAAACATATTATTCACTATGTATCTGTTTTTGTCCTGCTAGGCTGATAAATTACCCTCAACCTCTCCAGGTTCTCAAATAGGATCGGTCTATTTATATAACAAATCTGTCCTCATGTCTTTGCTTATCGTTGGCTGTTGTATGGTGTGTGCTTCTGTATTAACCTGTGTGTGAAGTTTCCATAGTAACCTCACCAATGACTAAAAGATGATTCCCTTTGCAGTCAAATAGATGTATCACTAGTCCAAACCCCTGCTCTGAGTTTTCTTATTGGTTGGTTTAAAGTCAATCCTTGTTTCCTATTGGTTAGCTGTCTCCCTTCTTGGCCCCAACAGACTTCATTGTTCCAGCCAAATGTTATTGTGTGGGAACTAGTTTACCTTTAATCGCATGTGGGTGTGTTTAAGTAACAGGTGTCTTTATCTCCCCCTCCCCTCAGTCCCACAGACAGTCGTTACGCCTCGTCGGGCGAGTTGAGTCGAGGCAGCTCTCAGCTCAGCGAGGAATTTGTTGCTGAGGAAGGCGGGAGCTTGCGAGGATCGGAGTTCTACGAAGAAAACGACTCTTACCACTCCTGCCACTCCTCCGTCAGCTACGGCAAGGAGGGTTCCCCAGTCTGGGATGGGGAGGACCCCCAAGGCATATACAGCGACGAAGGAGGCTACATCAAAGATGGAGGGGAAGAGGGGGCGCTGTATGCCGAAGAGGATGCTGAGATATACGTGGAAGAAGGAGAGTACACCTACGAAGAAGGAGTGGAGATGCCTTTTGAGGAAGATGAAGATATGTATCAGCTTGATGGCACACTCAGTGAAGACCAGGAGCCGCCCTACACCCCCACACCCACAAGCACTGCCCCCACCCTCATACCCACCTCTGATGGTCTGTCCTCCCCCAGACCTCCACTGGAGAAGCAGGCTTCGTTGCACCAGCAGCGGCCGGTCCAGGATTCGCTCCCCCCCCCCAGCACAGCTTCTAACCTCCTTCCAGTAACGCAGGACGACACGTTGCCCCCTTTCAGCGCAGAACCCTCAAAACCCCCGTTTGCACCCACCCAGCCTGCTCTGTCAACCACCATCACATCCACCCCCACAACCACACCGCAGTTTCCAGCTCCAGACACCGAGCCGCTGGAGCCTGAACCCACATTTGAGGAGCCACTGGAGGAACCTCGGTCTCCTGAGATTGCTCCTGAAACAGAGAGTGTCCCCACGCCTCCTGAACAAAAACCAGAGGAGCCCCCTGTCCCAAGGTGAACACTGTTCATACACTTCCTAGAGGAAGATTAAAACAAGATATCACTCTCTCCCAATTTCTCACTAACAATAACATACAATATTCTTGCATTTCGAAAAAGAAACATAGGAAACTCTGGGGAAGTGGTAGAAATAAAATAAAAAAACGTTTAGGTCCTGTCCAGATAAACCAGCGCCATTCTAATAATATAGCAAATAATAATTTCAAAAATGATTATTTACATTTTTAATCATCATGTTTTGTTTTAGAAGGTGTGCAAAATCAACGTAATACTGCTTGATGCTTTTACTTTTATTATTCAATGAAAGTTCTCTCCGAGAAATACACATTCACTTTATCATTTTAAAGAGCACGTTATATGAATAACGTTTATTTTACATGTTGTTCCTTCTTTATTCATTCTTCAAGCTTCCCAAGGAGGGAAATCATGGAGCCTGGTCTTGCCAGAGCCAAAGCCAACTGGCTGCGACTTTTCAGTAGAGTACGACTACAGCTGCAAGAGGTACAACCTGCCTGCGTGTGTGTGTGTGTTTTAGTGTACCTTTGTTCACATAGCAGGGAATTTAATGCCAGATAAATGTATAGTCTCATAGGATTGGGGAAGATTGTTTTCTGTTGTTGTTGCTCTGGTTAATTCATTAGTATTTGAGCTCACGGACTTGTTGCATCAGCCCCTGCATGTTACTGTTACTGTGTTTTTTCTAGCTTTTGTTGACTGTTCCACCTTTTCCCCAGTTTTTGGTTATTGTTGTGAATTATTTTGTCTTGTGTTTAATAGTTTCTGTTCACCCCTTGTACTGTTTTGCCATTTCATTATTTTCTTTTCAGTTGCTTGCCACCCTCGTAGCGATTTGCATGTAGTCCGGAGCAGATGCAGGTGGGTGTGGCCAGTAGTGTGAAAATCAATGTTATTCATATTTTATGAACCCTGTGCGGCTTATAGATATTTATGGGGAGTAAAGCAACACATGGGAAGTCACAGTATGTCTGCTCAGTGTCATTTGTATGCATGGCATTACCAATACCAATCATGATCTGTTCGTAGGTGTGACCTGAGTATCAATGCTGTGTATCATTCTTTAAACAAGCAGGCAGACACAGAACATGTCAATAATAGAGCATATAGAATTATTGTGATTACATGGATCACCATCTATTTGTAATCTTCTTTGATGCTTAACACCCCTTTTTTTCCAAGTTTCCAAGGTATACCACTGTTGTATTATTCATTTGTGAATTCAGGGAACCCTTGCATTCATTGGCAACCACTACCAGTGAAACTTACAAGAAATAGTGCTTTTGAATTAGGAATACCACGAGTCCCTCCCAATTTCTTTGTTCTCAGTATATAAAGCATTATAGAGAGTACTATAATATGCTATGATTCCCATTTTCCCAGCCACAGCTCTAATGGCACCCTGCTTGCTTCTTTTCCGCTTCTCATCTTTCTCTTCTCCTCAGGCCCGGGGAGAAAGTGTTGGCATTGCCTCTCTGCTTTTATCAGCAGGGTAAGTAACCATAACGCTGTTACTACTACGGTCATTGAACATCTATAATTCACGAAGTGTAAAAGCAAGCTCATGGCTTTAATGCCTGAATGCATTTATTGTCCAATAGATTTGTTGTGTAGCTGAATCCTGCTCTGCTCTTGTCTTGTCTCCAGGATGGGTGGCGCTCTCTATAGCATTGACAGCATGCCAGACCTCAGGAAGAGGAAAGCTATGCCTCTCGTCCGAGATCTGGTGAGTTTCTGCACTAATCTCTTTATTTTTCCCAGATGAAGAGTCTCACATCTCCCCAGTCCATCTATCGCTCAGATCGCAGAGAGAACCCCCGTGTTCTGATTTTATTCTCTTTACCTTATTGTTCTTTTCGTTCATTTATTCTTTTGACATTTATTTCTCACCGTTTTTTAGCCCACTGCACTACATGGACTTTGCCGAAAAAACCATATATCGAGAGCGAGCTGGTTTCCTGTCATTGACAGTGATGTTTGCTAGATGCTGTCATACTGACAGACGTCTCATTACCAGCTGCTGCCGTCGTCCCCATGCCTCCCTGACACTGCCTCATTAGGGGCAACTCAGAGATAAATATAAATCCTCTTGAGAAAACTGTAACTCATCGAGTCTTTCCCGTAGAGTTTATTGTCCTAGCCTGAGCAGCATTATCCATTTCTGTCTTTAAGAAGATGAGAACAGGCTTTCATTTGCTAAGAAAGTTTAGTCTAATAATATAGAAAAACACACAGTTTTAGGTATTCAGATAGAAAAGTAAAAAAATAAACTTTAAAGTGATAGTTTCACATTTAACAAAAGCCCCTTTGTTGCTCTCTTACTGAGGGTTAGAAGAGAAGATAAAGTGTTCTGCAGGTCATGAAGCAGGGGAAACAGCCTTTAACGTGTTGCTACGTGTCATGTTACACTTGGTTGTTTGTGAAAATTAAACCAATTAGAAACAACATACTAATTGGTGATCTACAGGGGTGATACTAAGTAGATTTGTAGTAACTGCAGATAGAGCAGTAGGCGATAGATTTATATTTAACGTTGGGAAGAGAGTGATTTCAATCTTCTCTAACTCTTGTCAAAAAAGCAAATAAGTGATTTGAGAAAATGTGGAACAATTGATTTTATCCAAAAACACCTTCTTTAGTGGAGGCTAGTGAAACAGAAGGCAGTCTAGAAATAGGACAGACATGTGGCTCTTTATCATAACCGCCAGGCAACGCTCAGTGTGCCATTTTCACATCAGATCCAAGCTTACCATACATGGGTAATTAGCTCTGATGCTGCCTTCATTAATACATCTTGCTGTCAGTAGGTAGCAGTCACAGTCAGGTACGCCTGTTCCTCTTCCTCTCTCTGTCTCCTGCACACACACACACACACACACACACACACACACACACACACACACACACACACACACACACACACACACACACACACACACACACACACACACACACACACACACACACACACACACACACACACACACACACACACACACACACACACACACACACACACACACACACACACACACACACACACACACACACACACACACACACACACACACACACACACACACACACACACACACTCTCTCTCTCTCTCACAACGTGTCATAGTGTCTTATGTAATTGATCATACGGGGTGAGGTCCTATCTTCATGAAATGCAAAAGGATGCTACTCAATAAACATATACAATTCTCAAGTTTGGTTGCAGCTGCTCTCGCCTTTAAGTCTCCACATCTGGCTCTAGGTTCACCCTGTCCCCCCCCCATCCCCCCCCACCCCCATCCTTTTATAGCAGATGTCCATTTTTGTTTAAACATGATAACCACAGCATATGCACAATGAATGCAGCCTTTCTTAACATTATTAACTCCCTATGGAACCCCCCCCCATCCTTCCACTCTTTCTCGTCTTTTTCTAACATCAAATTTCTCCCTTCCCTCCCTCCCTCCACCGTCAATGCCAAACCAAAGGCTATGGTGAGTAACTTCAACACCTTTGAAGGTATACTAGTTTTCTCATCTCACCAGAAAATGGATCCCTCTTATAGGAAGCACTTTAAATGCTGTAGCAGTCATCTCTAGTTTTCTTGCAGGGGAGCATTGCCAGAAAGACAGTAATAAAAACATATTGTCTCACAGCCTGCACTGAGATGTGTCTTGATAAAGGAATAAGATATTGAGTAGGGATCTGAGGGAAACTGACCCCGCCTCTCTCCTGTCACTCAGTCATTGGTTCAGAGCTCCAGGAAGGCAGGTATCACCTCAGCCCTGACGTCCAGCACCCTGCACAACGAAGAACTGGTCAGTAGCCTACTCGATTAGAATAATAATTCACAGTATCTCACATCATCATTTTATCATACTCAGCTGAACCTTTACTTCTCTCTCCTGCAGAAGAGTCATGTATACAAGAAGACCCTCCAGGCCCTCATATATCCAATCTCCTGCACAACCCCGCACAATTTCGAGGTGTGGACAGCCACCACACCTACCTACTGCTATGAGTGTGAGGGGCTGCTGTGGGGTATCGCTCGCCAGGGCATGCGCTGTACCGAGTGTGGAGTCAAATGCCACGAGAAGTGCCAAGATCTACTCAATGCCGACTGTCTGCAAAGTAAGTGAATTGCCCGAACATATACGCGCCATTTTAGCCACTAAAATACTGGAAAAAAGGCAGGATTCAAAATATGCAATTTAAAGTAAGCAACACACGCTTGATACTTGATACGCTTGATACGCTTGATACTACTCTCGGTTAGCCTAGCTTAACAGCTATCCAAAGGTTACAATGTTTAATTTTACTTATAATTAGACAAGTTGTATATGACATTTTGATTAGTGAGCTTTAGTGTTAGTTGTCAGCAGGTTACCTTCAGAGCAGGGCTTGCTTCATATTTAACTGTAAATATGCCACGTTCATTTCCGTACTGACAGAAATGAAAGTGGCATCAATCTTCTAACTCTTGTCAAGAAAGCAAATAAGCGTCTTTCCCAACATTTCTTAGCTATTCCTTTTAATGTTATATATTTAGTACTTGGTCCTAAATAGGCTTTGTATAGCCTATCATATTTAGGGATATATAAGAGCTAAAGCTTTGACTTCGTATTATATTCATAGTACAGTAGGCTATATGAGTATAATATTCACATGGTGTTACTGAGATATACCATGACATATTTACAGGAGCCGAACAACCATTTGCTGACTATGTTTTTTATATTTTTTCGCTGTGTCAGTGCTGATGTTTTTATATTAATAATAGTAAACTATCTACTCAATCTACTTCCTCTTATCGCTATTTGTCACTGCCAAGCACAGAGTCCTCCTCCTCCTCCCATCACTCCTACTTTCTTATTTTGTTCGTTTTCTTGAGAGGATATTAAAAGCCATTTGTCTTTTGTTGTCATCCGCCTCGCTTTTCCATCTCTCCTTTACTCAGCGTTTTATAGCTCTGCAAATGTGGCCCTCTTTCATTGATATATTAATATATAGGTTTTCATCACCTACACATTCTTCACAGGCATTCTTCTCTTTAATGTATTGATTGAAATCCCTCTAAATCTTCCTTAAACATGTAAAAATGCATCCGCCATGCAATGTTGTTCTGCTCTGTTATTGTCTTCACTAATCACTTTATCATATATCAACACCTCTCATATGACACCACTTATATTTCCTTTAACACGTCTAATCCTTTCCGGTCTTAATCTGTATTGTAACCAGGAGCAGCTGAGAAGAGCTCCAAACACGGCGCTGAGGACCGAACGCAGAACATCATCATGGTTCTTAAAGACCGCATGAAGATCCGCGAGAGGAACAAACCTGAGATCTTCGAACTCATTCAGGAGATGTTCGCCGCCCCCAAGGCCACCCACGTCACCCACATGAAGCAGATCAAACAGAGCGTGCTTGATGGCACTTCTAAATGGTCGGCCAAGATCTGCATCACAGGTGAGAGGGGAGTTAAAGGTCACCTATCATGCAAAACCCACTTCTTCATGTCTCTTCTACATCAACATGTGTCCCCTCTGTGGAAAGACATTCTGAACGTTTCAGGAAAAAAGATTCTCTCTCTTTTTGTCCTGATCCATTTATATAAAAACCTGTCTGAAAATGAGCTGATCAGATTTTGGCCACTTTATGATGTCATAACGATTTTGTGTCTTGTGTAACCATTAGCCAATCACCAACCAAGGTAACCACCACCCCACCTTATCATCTGAATCTCCTCCTCGAGCACCATTGTGTTCTTTCTAGGGATGCACGATATTGGTTTTTTGAAACCGATACCGATACCAATAACTTCCTGCTTCTCAAGACCGATACCGATAACCGATAATAATATAATATATATATATATTAGGGCTGTCAAACGATTAAAAAATTTAATCAGATTAATCACAGCTTAAAAATTAATTAATCATGATTAATCACCATTCGAACTATGTCCAAAATATGCCATTTATTTATGTATATTGTTGTGGGAATGGAAAGATAAATGAAAGCAGGCGGATATATCCATTTAACATACAGTATGTATGTTTATTATAACATTTGTCTGCGTGTCAAAATGAAAGACAACCCACACACCTATCAATCATCAAACCGTGGGGTCTTAATTCATTACGTGTTGAGTTCTATCAACGGGGGAGTACTTCAGGAAAGTCGACAGGGGGGGGGGGCTAGTGGAGTACTTCGTGACCACAGAGTGTGAACGTTGTGATCAGCTGTTTTAGCGCAGTTCTCCAGTGAAGGGGGGAGTCTCCCTCCGCAGCCGGTTGGCGTAGTTTTGGCACAGTTCCGTTGTACAGACCGACGTTAACAGCAGGCCCTGTCTGTGCACACGGAGACCGACTCTGTCGTCCGGTGATCTAACCGCCTTCTGGAAAAGCTTCACAAGTACGTCGGTACGCAAATGCGCTTTGTGACACAAGTGACGGTGCGCATTTCAGATTACGCACATAACCTGCGTACCAGTTATGTGCACCCCTGTACCAGAGCCATATTATTACTATTATATGGCTCTGCCCTGTAGCCTACTACAGCAAAAGTATTCTGCGTCGGACTTCCTGCAACAACACCACGCCGTTATCAAAGATGTTCTATTGAGAAGACGATCACTACGTGACAAAAGTTTTCAAAACCCTGGCTACTGAAATCAATCTTACTAACTGCTGTCTGTGCAATTTACTCCGCGAGTTGGCAGACTTTATTTTGCTTACTTTAACATCATTTTTCATGGTGGGGCTAAGCCATTTCTTGGTATGGGTGTAGCCTACCCCAGCCATACCCTGGCGCTGCCACTGGTGGCACGTATGGGGCGGGCCATTCTGCACATGCGTTAAATGCGTTAAATATTTTAACGCAATTAATTCAAAAAATTAATTACCGCCGTTAACGCGATAATTTTGACAGCACTAATATATATATATATATATTAAATGTACCTGTAGTTTTTGCACACCTGGTGGTAAAAAAAAGACTAGTAGTGAGCAAATGACATGAGCATTACTACTATGAACAAAACAAAGCCAAGAACAGTTTTGACTCTTCAAAGTGACCATATTTATTTCCCCAAACAAATCTGGCAAACTTCTTGCCTTTTTCAAAAGCCTCGTCGATAGGTAAAAGCCCCGGTGCCTTTGCAGCTGGCTTTGGATTCACCGCTAGTTTAGCAGCGCAGGCGTCTTCGTACGCTTTTAACACACCATCGTAGCGATGGCGATGTTTCAGGTGACTAATCAGGTTGGAAGTATTGTAGCTCGTTGCCTTTTTCCCTCTTCGTGGAACTTCTGCATTGCATCTGTTAATACAAATAGCAAGCGAACTATCTAACTCTGAAACTTTGAAATAGTCCCATACTACCGACGACATGTTTGTTTACTGTCCTGGCTTCACGGCCGCACACCATTTACGTCACAGCCAGGCATGAGTTAGGGAGCGCTGGATTTGTGAAAATCTCCCCTCTTCCTAAACCACTAATACCACAGTACTGGCAAAAGGGGAGGAGCCGAGTGAAAAACAAGCGCCCCTCATCCCAATCTACCCACACCGCAGTATTTGTTCTTTTTTTTTACCCAAAAAATATATTGTATATTATCGGGGCTATTAATACTTTTATCGGGTTTATCGGGATGACGTCATAATTCCTAATATCGGACCGATAATTATCGGGCCGATAATTATCGGGCCGATAATTATCGTGCACCACTAGTTCTTTCTAACCAAATATCTCTCAGAGGGGCGTGGGGAGGGGCTCCTTATTTTCATCTAAAGTAACAGACACAGAATCAGCACTTTTGCAACAGGGCTGAAACAGAGGGGATTATGGGACCCTACAATGCATGATCTGTTTTGTATTTCGAGGCCAAACACTTCAGAGACATGTTTTGTATATATCTGAGACCTATAATATATTGATGAAAAACAGTGTGATAGGGGATCTTTAAATTAGTACAGTACAGTACAGTACAGTAGCTTTGAACAGAGCTGGCCAACGCTGTCTACATGAAAGTCAGAGGGGACGGCACATTTCAGGTGTTCGGTCTACAAAAAGAGACAAGCTGGCGTTTGAATGAAGAGAGCACAGGTGGCGTTTGTAGGGCAGTAGAGCACGAGGTCACATGATTTGCACCCAGACATACACAAATTGACTGACCAGCATGGCATCTTTACCCTCTTTTCCCCAGTGTTGTGTGCTCAGGGTCTACAAGCCAAGGATAAGACCGGCTCCAGTGATCCATACGTCACTGTCCAGGTGGGAAAGACCAAAAAGAGGACCAAGACCATCTATGGCAACCTCAACCCTGTCTGGGAGGAGACTTTTAATTTGTGAGTGAACACCGCTTGCAAACATATGTGACATTTAAGATAGCGCTGCAAAAATTATTATTTGTATTACGAGTTATTAAGTTGGTTATTTTTTCCAGTTAAGCAAAAGTCAAAAACAGTTCAAATTACAATGATATAAAAAGAAAGCGGTGAAACGTCACATTTGAGTAACCTTCAAATGTTAAGCTTTGTGGCTTGATGAAGGACTTAAAGGAATAATTGTTCATTAACATTATACAATGTATTTTTAACAACTTCACGGTCCTGTTATAATCGTCTGACTCATTCAGCTAAGCATTTCTATATGCATACTGTTGATTATATTAACAGTATTTTTATATTTGTACGATTCATGATCGCTGATAGTAATCCTTCTTTCCATCTTGGCCATCTGTCATTGTAAGTACTATATTTAGCAGCTGACTCTGTGTCTGTTTAAGTGAATGTCACAACTCATCGGACCGCATCAAGGTGCGAGTGTGGGATGAGGACGACGACATTAAGTCTCGTGTGAAGCAGAAGTTCAAGAGGGAGTCAGACGACTTCCTCGGTCAAACTATCATCGAGGTCCGCACTCTGAGCGGAGAGATGGACGTCTGGTACAATCTGGGTCAGTCAAATGTCTTTATATCAGCTAATTTAAACTGTATTGATACCTTGAATAGTTTGCAGTTACATGAATGACCTAACTTCTCTGATTCAGATGTTTTCAGTTCAGTAACCGTGTTGCTGTATGTGCTGTGCTCTTCACAGACAAGCGCACAGACAAATCTGCTGTGTCTGGAGCTATCCGCATGCACATTAATGTAGAGATCAAAGGAGAGGAGACGGTGGCCCCCTATCACGTTCAGTACACCTGTTTGCATGAAGTAAGCTCAATGTGTTGTGTGTTTGTGTGTTTGAACAGACAGTTTCTTATTAAATACATTCAAGAGCTTCTCGTAAATACAGTTTTGAGGCTTTATACATGCATTTTTGCTTCAAGATCTTAAGGAATATTCACAATGGATTTCACTTACTTTTAACTAACAAACAAACAGATACTTTATCCCACGTTAAAGCTTATACTTATTCATGTGCTTTTACTTAAAGGTCCAAGTCACTGTGCACTGATTAACTCATAGTTGGTCTGCATAAAAACATACACATTGTACACAATATAATTTAGAACTCTCTGTTTTCTATGTAGATGCACACTAATAGCAGATTGGGCATTAGATCAAATAAGAACAGGGAATCTCTCAGGTCTCTACCGAATAGTTTGAAGTATCGAAGCACTCATATTGTTTGTAGAATAAAAGAAAGCTGATTTTTTTAAATAACAGATTTTTTTCAATTAATCAATCATTCAAATTTAGGATTTTGCAATGCTACTTTTTCCGTTCGGGTTTATAGTAGTGTGAGTATTTCTGTGCACAGTATTCCTGATGAGCCAAGCCAAACAGGTTCATTTCCTTCTTACATCTAATGTTAAGATCCATTTCAAATAAAGGTAATACTGCAGGAAGTTTGCTTTGCTCTCATGAGATAAAGATCCACTTCCAACAGCAAGACATCAGACACATTTCTCCTCCGGCTCGGTGCTGATTGATTGTAGACCGATCACAGCTTTGTGTGGAGTCCAGCCCATTACTCAACTGAGCATATTAGCTGAACCTTAACAGACAAATGGCCGCTGTTATTGCTGCACATAAGTGGCCATAAACCACGTAGACGACTTTCACAGCAGTATAAACGCTTCAGGGTCGAGTAGTCAAGACAGCACCTTGTGTTGGCCTCGCAATGTAGTGTAATGGATATTTAAGTAGCCAAGCCATTTAAAGATTAACAAACCAGATTTAATCTGCTCTGTGTTTGTCCAATGGAAGATTAAAAAGCTTTGATTAAAGATGTGCAAATGCTCTTGAAAGCCATTTAACACTTTTGCTTGCTCTCTCTTTAACCTAGACTCTCTATTACATGTAATTTATTTTTGCCTTCCTTTCCAATATTTTTCTCACCTATGTTCTCTAGATATTTCCTCCAATTCTCTCTCTAACTCGTTGCTCTGTTCCTCTGCGTAGAACCTCTTCCACTATGTGACAGACATCCAGAACACCGGTGTTGTGAAGATCCCCGACGCCAAAGGGGATGACGCATGGAAGGTGTACTTTGAGGAGACTCCCCAGGAAATCGTGGATGAGTTTGCAATGCGTTATGGAGTGGAGTCCATCTACCAGGCCATGACGTATGTTGCTACCTGAAAGCCTGAACTTAGAATATGATGTAGAGGTCACCTATTATGCAAAATCCACTTGTTCATGTTTTTTAGACATCAACATGTGTCCCTTCTGTGGAAAGAGATTCTGAAAGTTTCAGGAAAAAAGATTCTCTCTCTTTTTGTCCTGATCCATTTATATAAAAACCCGTCTGAAAATGAGCTGATCAGATTTTGGCGACTTTATGATGTCATAATTATTTTTTGGCTTTTAATAATAATTAAATAATAATAGATTTAATTTGTTAGCGCTTTTACAGGTGCTCAAAGACGCTTTACAGATATAGTGAAGGGAAAAGAAAAGGAAGGAACTTTTGTAACCATTAGCCAATCACCAACCAAGGTACCCCCCCCCCACACACCTTATCACCTGAATCTCCTCCGAGAGCACCATTGTAGAGATGGGTACCGAGCCCCGGTATTAAACGGGCCCCGGGGCTGAATTATTAAAGACCGTGGTACCGTTAAGCTCCGACGTTAACGGTCTTTTTATCGGTGCTGGAGACATGTAAAAAAATATGTGTCATGTGTATTATTGCTACACAAACATTATATTGCAGTTTTAGCGTCGCCAACTCTGTTTCTAACATGCAAAAAGACTGAAAAATGCTTCTATGATTATTTTTAGTATTTTCGATCTCTCTCCCCCGCCTGCTTGCGAGGGGGCGGGGCAGTTTACACACACGCAGCTGGTACATGCAGCAACACACACACATACACACACACGGAGGAGATGGCGGAGAGAACGCGCTCCGAGGTGTGGTTAAACTTTACCCGTCTCGATGCTTGTTACCAAAAGTGCAATAAGAGTTTAGCATGTAAGGGCGGTAACACGAGCAATTTGTCTAAACATTTAGCAAAAGTGCTCCACATCCAGACGGAGGAATGCACCGGGTTCCACTGTCTTTCTAGTTGCTCTGCAGCCCCGTCCACGAGTAACGTTTCCACGTCAGGTGTTATTTATGCTAGCAGCAACACAATGATACAAACATGGGTTAATGATGAGAGGTAACTGAGTTATTTATTTTGTTAAAGTTTCAGCTATTCTGGTTACAGTTCTGTCATCACATTATTTAATACGATTTGTTAAAACGTTGTTGTTTTCTTTTGATGTGAAATATTATGTATTAATTTAAATAAAAAGCAATGTTAGTTTTGTTCACAATTTGTTTAGTTAGTTTATCTTCTTTTTTTCTCCAAAAGAACGGATAAAAGTACCGTTAAAAGACCGGACCGATAAGCGGTATCGATAAAAGTATTAGTACCGTTAAAACCCTACACCATTGTGTTCTTTTTAACCAAATCTCTCTCAGAGGGGCGTGGGGAGGGGCTCCTTATTTTCATCTAAAGTAACAGACAGAGAATCAGCACTTTGGAAACAGGGCTGAAACAGAGGGGATTATGGGATGCTGCAATGATCTGTTTGGTGTTTGGAGCCAAACACTTCAGAGTCATGTTTTGTATTTATCTGAGACCTATAATATATTGATGAAAAACAGTATAATAGGGGACCTTTAACACAAGCCCCTTCATTTGCTTACATGTCCCTCGATATTTCTCTTTTTCAGTCACTTTGCCTGCCTGTCATCTAAGTACATGTGCCCAGGTGTGCCTGCGGTGATGAGTACCCTCCTGGCTAACATCAACGCCTACTACGCTCACACCACCCAGGCCACCAACAACGTCTCTGCCTCCGACCGCTTTGCTGCTTCTAACTTTGGGGTGAGTCACACCAGCCAGACGCATTTATAATGAATAAATGCAACAATGTTATTCATAAAGGCTTGTAGAACAAAAAGCGCAATATCATAATTTGCTTAAAAAAGTAAAGTGTAATTGTGGTTGTGCTTTGCTTACAAAAGTAAAATGTTTTGCAATCATAATTTCCTTTCTTAACATTATGGTCATTTGTTATCCTGGTGTTGATGGCATCGGCTCTTAAATATTCTTAAGTAGTCTGGTGTTAATATTTCCATTTCTTTGTTGTTTTCCTGCAGAAAGAGAGATTTGTCAAGCTACTAGACCAGCTTCACAACTCTCTGAGGATAGACCTGTCCATGTACCGCGTAAGATGCCTCTCCATTTTACTGTTTGCTCTCTTTAAATTGGTTAGGTAGTCAAATTGCATGGTAAAGAATAAACCCCTCACCTCCTTCTCTCTACTGTTCTTCTTTCCTCTCATCTTACGCTTTGTGAAAAACACTAAAACAAAGCAGGCAGATGTGATAATTAGACTGACACCCTGAAGCATGCACAGACACATCCAGGAAACACTGCTCACCCGCGCAGGAATAAGTGTTTCCTGAGCAGGATCGTGCCACACAAACACACAGTGGACTTAGATGGATGTGATTTCATGTGTTATGCCTCACTGTATTTCTTTTCCGTCTGACTGCAGAACAACTTCCCTGCCAGCAGTCCTGAGAGGCTGCAGGACCTCAAGTCCACCGTGGACCTGCTCACCAGTATCACCTTCTTCAGGATGAAGGTACATCTGTCAAAGACTGTTTGATGTATTTTATACACTCCACGTACCAGACTTGCACAAAGTATACCACATGTAGAATTTAATCAAATGTAACAAAACAAAGCAGAATTTAATATATTATTATTATTGTTATCAATTGTATTATAATTAATAATATTATTATTGGTATTATCACTACTATTATTGTTGTTGTTATTATTATTACCATTTGTATACTTATTTATTTATATTATTATTATTACTAGTTTTATTATTATTATTAGTTGTATTATTATTATTATTATTATTATTATTTTATTCTATACTAAATAATTGGCGTTCAAAATTGTAATCTTAAAATAAACCTAGAATTAAGTTTGGCAAATAATCATATTTTATTGCATATTATT
Source organism: Pseudochaenichthys georgianus (assembly GCF_902827115.2). Lineage (NCBI taxonomy): Eukaryota > Metazoa > Chordata > Actinopteri > Perciformes > Channichthyidae > Pseudochaenichthys > Pseudochaenichthys georgianus. Next base: position 7,275,896 of record NC_047506.1, on the reverse strand, counting down.
TTATTGCAGTAAGGACAAACCTGAAGACAATTCTGAAGTGTCACGATTTAGTGTTTTTAATTTCAGTGCCTACTTTGTGCCATTTTGTTAATGTCTTTAATTTTTGTAAAGCACTTTGAATTGCCTTGTGTTGAAAGGTGCTATATAAATAAACTAGCCTTGCCTTGCCTTACTTTAACTATCTTTATATTTTTTGGGTGTGTTTTTTTCAGGTTCAAGAGCTCCAGTCCCCCCCCAGAGCCAGTCAGGTGGTGAAGGATTGTGTGAAAGCTTGTCTCAACTCCACCTACGAGTACATCTTCAATAACTGCCATGAGCTGTACAGCCGAGAGTATCAGACAGACCCGGTAAGAACAGCAATTTATTCAATATCTGTGTGGGTGTGTGTGAATGTCTGTCTATCTCCTCTCAAAATGTTCATATTTCTGTTTGCTTGTTTGGCATGACTCTAATTAGGCCAACAGTCCTGTAAGTGTAAGGAAGAGTCAACAAATAGCTTGCTACATAGACTCTCTAATAACATCGAAAATAATATAAATGATTTAGAGATCAAAACATTTGTACTCATTTTCCCTCAGACTAACATGACATTGTCAAATAAGCATCTAAGTGTTGTCGTGTAAACCACATACAGAAAAATATACGAAGGGCTGGGCCACTCACTAGAGTTATTTCGCCTCTTAAGTTCAGTTATGAGTTGGAAAAATCAATCCAATGTAGGTAAATCATTCTTGATACTTGATACTCAGATTGCTTATAATAAGAGGAAATATGAAAGGGTATATTTCAAGGTTGTTATGTATATTTGTTGCTGGGCTTTTTTTATTATCAATTTAGAATTCTTAGACCAAGTTTTCAACTTTAATGGACTGAACATGAATACTGTGTAATATATTTGACCATATATATTTAAGAAGTACAATATAAGACAAGCAGAAGCATTTGGCCCCGGGCCGTAGTTTTGACACCCCTGCTGTAAGACATGTTGCTCTGTATCTGCCCACACCAATGCCAATGGCCGGGTTTTAGTCACTCAATCTGAATTTAGTTCATGTTTTTCTGAGTTTCTGGTTACTTGACGTTCCTCAACAATCTGCCATTTTGTAAAGTCTCTTCGGGGGTTAATAGCATTAAGATTTACTTTGAATTGTCGTCCATTGGTGTTCTTTTCTTTTCCCTTGGCTGTAATTTGGCTCACTTTTTTAGAGGAAACAAGCAGGATAAATCATAAATCAAACTCCCACTCACTGAAAGAGAAACTAATAACTTAAACTCAAGCAGCAGCTTCTGATCATTTGGATACCAATATTCCTGGATCCATTTTGCAATTGTATCTGTGACTCCTTTGCTTGACTTCTGTATTATCCTCAGTGTTATGTAAAAAGCACTGTGACACTAGTGTGCGTTCCCATCATCAGATCCAGGTCTGCCTCATCCGTCACTCCTGCATTGGATTTCAAGAGGGATTTCTATATCTAGCTTTGAGTCATCATTGAAGCGCTTATTCGTTTCAGAGTCCCTGGTGAATTTCAAACAAGCATTTTTCCCTTTGAATAACATCCTCAGGGACGTTGCTATATATTGTTGAAATCTCTGCAAGATCGTTCTTCATGTCTCAAACCCTGCGGTGCTCGGCTCCTTTGTTTTTGTCCTCCAGCACATCTTCAGCTATTTCAAAGAAGTCGTCCAGACAGTTGACATTCTGGGTCTGTTCAAAGCTGTTTCAGCAGCTAATCTTGAATATGTATGAGTTGTTGTTGTTGTTGTTGTTGTTGTTGTTGTTGTTGTTGTTGAATTAACACAGTCAGGATTTCCCCCAGAAGAAGTCTTGTTGTCTCAGACATGACAAATTCGTAAAATTTACATTTAGAGCACTGAATGTGAATTCAGGACGTCCATTACAAGAATGTCATCTTGTAATGGACATTCAGTTATGTCCATTACTGAATTATAACTTATTTTTGGAAGATTGTCCCAATGATTATTTGATCCATAATATGAGCAAATGTTTTAATATGACATATTTAATTTTGTGATGATAAGGAAATTATTAGAACAGAAAAATGTGCATGTTTTGACTTTAAGAACTCACTGATTGAGCAGAATATAATTATCTGCAAAGGCTTCCTTCCTTTGTTTCCTTTAAGCCACTTTGAGCCTTTTAAACAGACATTTCTAATACATAATCTTTTACTTCATCTGTTGTAATTTACAGTTGTAATGACCCTTTTTGGCTTCTGATGATGCGTTGATGTTATGCATCTAGACTTGATGTTATGCATCTCTTTGTTAATCAAAATAAAATAAAACCATTTTCACACACATTCAACCAAGTCAGCCGACTTTTACAATAATCAAACAAGAGTCAAAACTCAAAGGATATGATGAACGAACTTAGATCGTCTGTTTTCTGGTATGTTGTACATGATATCATGATACGGTTGTAAACTGTGTCCTGACGGCATCTTCCACACAGGTTGCCGATACCTGTGTATCTTAAAGGCTAGCACCATGGGAATTGTAGTCTTTTATAGTTCCTTGACTACAGAGGTCACCATTAGATGAAAATATTATGACCTTTTAACAAAAACAGAAAACTTGTGTATGTGTAAATGATACATAATCTATGCAAAATTAGGAATAAGATATCTTCCAAAAACAACAACATGTACATTTAAATATACAGTATATTTGTTAAGTATACAACTCGATTAAGAATGTTTATAATAATACATTTCTCTAGATTTAGATAAAGTTAGACATTTGGTATTATGTATCAACCAAAAGTGTGTCACACACAGTTACATTTTATGAAACACATGTTACTTATTCTGTCTTTAAAAAAAACACTCCAACACTTTCAGGTTGACAGCTGATGCCAAATCTGCCCATCTTCCCTTCACCTACTTAACTAAGTGGCCAGTGTAGAATTGTATAGTGACTTTTTTTATTGAATTGCTTTTCCAGGCCAAACAGGGTCCCGTGCCTCCGGAGGAACAGGGTCCGAGCATCAAGAATCTGGACTTTTGGTCCAAACTCATCACACTTATCGTCTCCATTATCGAGGAGGACAAGAACTCCTACACTCCCTGCCTAAACCAGTGAGTCTCCACATCCCTCCAATTATCTTCTATTCACCCAGATCCTTTTTGATTTCATTTCCTGCTCCATTTCCTCTCTCCAGTTTCTTCTTAAGCTCTTATCTGCTCACTCTGTTTAATAAAGCTTCTCCCTCTAAGTGCACATACAGCAAGCCTTTCTATTTCTCTCCTCCATCAAGATTTCCCCAGGAGCTCAACGTGGGTAAAATCAGTGCTGAAGTGATGTGGAACCTGTTTGCTCAGGATATGAAGTATGCAATGGAGGGTGAGTGCAGGTCATCATACACTGAAGTGAACTGACTGAGCTTTGACAAAACACTGAAGATTTGATAAATGTAGCCACTAACAAGGATTCGTGTGGTTCAGACATACTGGCACTAATGACGTCGGACACACAAACCATGGAAGGGTTTAGCTGTTCTCTTTTAATGATGTGTACAGAGTTGTTTTTATCGGTTTTAATTTATGTAAATATGGTAGGAAAAAGGATGTTTTAATTGCCATTTGACTGTTCTTTCATCAATTTGGATGAAACTTGGTAGGATGTTTTCAAATACTACTTCGATATGGTAAGTCACATTCGTTAAAAGTATTGGAAGACTTATATTATTAAACATATGTGACATTTAGTGAATTGATTCTAAATTCCAGCTTATTTGCTTTACTTACTTCTTTATTGGATCCCAAGCTTCCAGAAAAAGTGTCCCTTGTTGGCGCCCGGCACAGGGTGCTTTTTCCCCGTAAAGCTTTATTCTGATGATAGCTCATTGTAGGGCTGTGCGATTATGGCAAAAATCATAATCACGATTTATTTGGGTCAATAATTGATATCACGATTATTTTGACGATTATTCATTGACCATTTATTGAACTTTAAAACAAATAATATTTTACCAATAAACAAGATCAACAAATATGTTGGAGCGCACTTCCAAAACCTTACTAAACATATATTATTAATATGATAAATACAAATAAATTAGACCAAAATAAATTAAATCAAATATGTTGCAGTGCACTGTCACAACCTACTGAAAACTCCTTAACATATAGCCAAATAAAAATGTTTAGGCCACCATGGCAAATGCTGGTAGGGCTGCTCATGTTATCTCTTAAAGATTTTTTGCGAGAAACACCAGCCTGTTTACATGGTCTGGTTTCAGAGATGAGCGCAGGCAGGTGACAATATTGCCACCTGTACTGAAGACCCTCAGCCACGCCCCGACACATGGGGTGACGCCGGCCAATCACAAAGCTTTGATGCGTTCAATTGCATTATTCTGGCACAGGAAGATTATGTTATGGATATTAACGATAAAACAGAATATTGTTGTTCTATTTTTAGACACATCTCGCGATAGACTGGTTGGGCACCCCAGGGCTAGACCATAGGTCCGTTGTGGTCGCAAAGTAGTCAGCTGAAGCCACATCTCTCTCAACTTCCCCACGGCATTTGTCATATAGTGCAGGCAGCGCAGACCTGCTGAAATAATACCGAGACGGCATCGCGTAACGCTTGTCCAACGTGTTGACAAGTTGCTTAAAGCCCTGGTTGCTAACAGTGCTAACTGGGCACATATCTTTAGCGATGTGAAATGTGATGGCAAAGTACTTAGTGGAAATAGTTTTACCCTTCTTTTTAACGAGTTGCTGCTCTTGTTCTGACATCTTCGCTCGCGCTGAACACTCACAACACATGTCACTCGTGGCCGAGTGGGCTTTTAGGGAGGGGCGAAAGCGCACCCAGCAAAATAATCGTATTTTGTCAATTATGCTGTTTTCATAATCGTCGCAAACCATAATCGTAATCGCGATTAAAATACGATTAATTGCACAGCCCTAGCTCATTGTCATCTTAGTACAGTATCATGCATGCATGACAACCAACAGATATAATAAAAGAATAAATCAAATTTGTATAAGTCTCCAGTATTCTAGTGTCTCACATACAACGTTTTTTAAAGAAGAAAATAAACATTTCTCCAAATGAAAGGTCATAAACACTTCTCAGGATGATTAATATTTGATTTATTTCCTAAAATTGGGGTCTTCTCTTGATAATCTAGGTTTGAAGTTGAGCTCGGACAACTCAATAACATTATTCTCTAATCAAATAATATATGAGTCTGTGAGCAATGAGGGTTCAGTGCTACTGAATACAAAATACAAATGTAGTAATTGCTGTTGGACTTTAAGCATAGGAGAGAAATTAGCCTTTTATTCAACATGCATTTGATTGCTTTCTTCTTTCTCTCAGAACATGAAAAAAATCGCCTGTGCAAGAGTGCGGATTACATGAACCTGCACTTTAAGGTCAAGTGGCTGTTCAACGAGTACTGCAAAGACCTGCCCTTCTTCAAGAGCAGAGTGCCTGAATATCCTGCGTGAGTAGCAACTCCTTGACGCTTATCCAAAACAGAAAGTCATAATAAATCAATGGAAATCCTCATCTTGTCAATTTGCGATCCTAGTTTGTGAATATGTACATATCTTCTGCCCTCCACAGGTGGTTCGAGCCATTTGTCATTCAGTGGCTGGACGAAAACGAGGAGGTGTCTCGGGACTTTCAACACGGTGCTTTGGAAAGAGACAAAAAAGATGGGGTAAAAGTTTCCAGCTCTCTTTATCTCCCATTCACTCCTCTGAAAGCGCTGACTTGTTGTTGTTGTTGTTCAAGCAGAATTACTGTAATCCATCCTTTGTACTTCCTCTGTCACACTCAAAGTTATCAGCCAAAGTGTCATCCTCTTTCTGCCGCTCTGCCTCCCACACTTTACCCGCTCCTCAAAGTGATTTATTGAATTCTTCAAAGGCAATAAGTGAAGCATGGATACGGCAGGAAAGACGTGAGATTGAAGTAGAACGTGTTCCTCGGATAAGAGGGTGTTTCCGTCAAAGTACTCTTTGGAAGTTTATAGAAGTGCGGTCTAGGCGTGCATGCGCTTAAGTACTAGTATATTTTAATATCGGTTAATATTGTCTGCTTATCTGTATTGTTGTGTTGCATTGTTGGAGAAGCCTGTGACCTACGATTTTCAACGACATAATTACTCTGTAGCTATGTTAGTTTGACAATAAAGAACCGTGAACCTTGAAGGCGGCAGTGAACCGCAGTGACAGTAGGATATTGTGAATTAATGGCCTTATTCTAGAGTTTGACTGCAGGAGAGCCGTCTGCACCTTATTACCCAGACTCCCCAGAGGAGCACCTTCACACTCACCTCCGGCCAATTAGGGACAAAGAGCTAACCAGTTACAGGGAGATAGACAGGAGCTCCCACCTGTCACCCAATGGCTGTCTAACTGGCTCTACGGGAGGTCTACCGCTTGGTTCATGTGATGGAAAATATCAAAGGTTCAGTTTAAATGTGTCTCTAATGATCCGTCTATTTTGTGTTAGGGGCCCGGATGTCACATATAACTAGGCCCATCAAATCACATCTTCTCACCTGCTGCTCATAAATTGTCACTTATGCCTTGTCCAAGTTATTTTCAGCCCAGTTTTTAAACTTCTCGCACACCTTTTCTGCCCTACAGTTCCAGGTCACATCCGAACATGCTCTGTTCTCCTGTTCGGTGGTGGACGTGTTTTCTCAGCTCAACCAGAGCTTTGAGATCATCAGGAAGCTCGAGTGTCCGGATCCACAGATCGTAGGACACTACATGAAGCGATTTGCTAGGGTAAATACAGTTTGCCGTGAAATCACACTTTACAAAATCAATGTACAACAAACGGGTCTTTAAAAGTTGTTTTCAGAACAGCTTTATGATGATAACATGTTGCTCTTTCTTGTTACCCTTTCAGACCATCAGCAATGTGCTCTTATCTTATGCTGATGTCATTTCCAAGTTGTTTGCCAACTATGTCACCATGGAGAAAGTGGTAAGTGGTCGAAAACGGGATGAGTCTGTGAGGGTTTTCACAATCAGCTCTTGGAGTTCTAATATATAATATTCTATATAATACACATTTGAGTCTTAGTTAAGTGCTGTTGTTAAGTGAAGTGAGGTCATGGTTGTTATATGATTGTTTTATTGAATCCTGTACCCACAAGATAAAGATCTATTTGTCTTTCTGTCCTCAGCCCTGTATCCTGATCAACAACATCCAACAGCTGAGGGTTCAGCTGGAGAAAATGTTTGAAGCTATGGGTGGAAAAGATGTTAGTCACTTTTTGTTAATGTCCTCTGGAGTTCAATATCCCGACCGAATATTGACAGGCTTACTTTTTGTTTTATTGGTATTTGGTCACAATTGCCATATCCAGACAGTCCCAAATGTGTCCATAAGGGGTATTATTATTTCAAAACTCTCTGCCCAATCACATAACCAGCTCTGTGTTTCCATACCCGTGCTTTAGCTGTGTGTGGAGGCCAGCGATTTTCTTAAGGACTTGCAGATTAAGCTCAACAATGTCATGGATGATCTCAGCAGGGTCTTTGCCGTCAGGTAATAACACGCTCACACACAAAGTCATTCATGCAAGAGTTTGACATTAAAGGTGGGGTAGGTAAGTTTCAGAAACCGGCTCAAGATACACTTTTTGTTATATTCCATGGAATGCTCTTAACATCCCGATAGCAATGAATATCTGAAGTGCTTTGACAAAAAATCCATAAAAAAAATGTCATCTGTAGAAGCCGTAATACTGTAAAAAGTACAACCAATCCGTTTAGCCGGCCCGGCTAAACGGATTGGTTGTACTTTTTACAGTATTACGGATGGCCTGTCAGCCTTCCATCGGGGCACAAACTTCTCTCGTGCCCTCATTGGTCATGTGCGCGTTCGTGTGTGTTGGAGGAGGGGCTCTATAAGGAAGTGGCAGATTTTCTCCGGTTGTGTATTTTCAAATTCTAGCGATCTCGAGCCGGTTTCTCAAACATACCTACCCCACCTTTAATGTGATGTATATTTTGAGATTTACTGACGATGCAGACTTTGTTAATATCTCTTTGTACTTTTCCCTTGTAGTTTCCAGCCTCACATAGAGGAGAATGTGAAGCAGATGGGAGACATCTTGGCTCAGGTGAAGGGAACCGCGAATGTGGGGAACGCCAGCAGCGTGGCCCAGGATGCCGACAACGTCCTGCAGCCTATCATGGAGTTCCTTGACAGCAAGTGAGGCAGTCTGTTATTTTAATAGAATCTAAATGGGAACATTTATTACTTTTACCCACTTAGTGATATGCAAACACAACAATGGACACAGTTTTGTCTCTTAATGCACTTGTAATGGTCTGGTGGATGTCTGATGTTAGGGAATACATTTTAACTTTATTTTATAGACATGTAATGGATTTTCTTAAGCTAACATTATTGCTCAAACAGAGACATAAGAAGGACTAGGAAAGGCATTGCCTTACTCTAGGTAAGTATAATCAGGAGATAAATCCCCCAAAATCTGAGCTTCTGGGCTTTTCTGACAAGCCTTCAAGCGAGGGATTTTAAATCCGCGGTCGCCTCCTTCTGCTGCTTATTATTCATCGCTCCTTCCTCTCTCCTGTCTCGCCCTCCTGCCAGCCTGACTCTGTTTGCTAAGATCTGTGAGAAGACAGTGCTGAAACGTGTGTTGAAGGAGCTGTGGAAGCTGGTGATGAACACCATGGAGAAGACCATTGTCCTGCCGCCACTCACGGACCAAACGGTGAGAGTGAACAGACAAACACACACACACACACACACACACACACACACACACACACACACACACACACACACACACACACACACACACACACACACACACACAGAGAAACACTAAGTCGTACAAATACACACAGAAATGCTGCTGAGCCACACATGTCGGCACTCATTGCACCCTGTGCCTGCTGTACATGCAAGAATGTACATGTTTAGTGAGGATCTGCTCTCACACACACACTCACTCACTCACTCACTCACTCACTCACTCACTCACTCACTCACTCACTCACTCACTCACTCACTCACTCACTCACTCACTCACTCACTCACTCACTCAAGGGATCTGTTTCCCAGAAAGCTTACTGATTATTTTGTTTAAGTGACCACACATATTTGGTCCGATGATGACCAGTTAATAAGGTAGATATACAAAAAGGAATGGACAAAACATGTAACACACGTACTTCCAAGCATGCACAAATACATACTTACACACACCTCCAAGAGGAGGAGATGGAGAACAAGGAAGGGAATACAAAGGCAGACATTTTGTGTGTGTGTTGTGATTTAAGATGGCCCCCTTATAAACAAATGATCAATCTACTTTTTCTCCACATATGGCTTCCTTTCCACACATTATATTTAGCATCGCCCCCAGTGCCTTCATTCATCCAAGCAATCAAGATGAAACCCTGGGGTAAAAATACAAAAGGAGTGCACCATATCATTCTAACACCAGCTCATGGCTGCTCTCCAGTATGTCAGACAACAATTATCCTGAGAGATTTCTGATTTATGAGTAACTCATATCAGAGTGGCAGAAATAGTTTTGCCCGAAGGATCCGGCCCACTTTCAAAAAGAATCAAACATTTTGGAAAGCAGCCTCTTGTTTTCTTTTGTTTTTGGATATATGTGTTCTTATTTGTGTTTGGTTATTAACTGAAGAGCCTCATGTCACTGATAATAAGGTGATTATTGATCTCTGTTCACCATTTACAGCAAAAGCCAGTTATCTACACAACTGGTTGAGCCTCAGTAGCCATTGGTAAGCAATTAGCCCCTGTTCCAATGAGTTCATTCAATCAGAAAAAAGAAAGCGCAACAAAAACAGGATATATTGGACTCACGCAAATGCCACATAATCATCTCTGTCATAGATATTTATCATTTGAAGTTGCTAAGAAAAAGCTATAACTCTTATATCTTCTATTGTTTTAAATGTTCCTGTCTTAAAGTTAGTAATTCGCTGGCCCCTCTCACTTTCTGACCTGTACTATAAGTCCAGGCTTAAGACAGGTCCCAATTGGTCCACGTCCCTCCAGCCCTGAGGCCCAAACTTGTGTTTTTTGATTGATGTGGGGCTCTTTGCAGCTTTGACTGACCCTTCTCTCTGGTTGTTGTCGTTGTGATTACAATTACATCCCGCTCCCACCGCTCTTCTTCCACAGATGATTGTAAGTACAGCACTCCTGCGTGTGTGTCTGTCTGTCCGTCCACGGTGGTTGGTTCTCTGCTATATGTGGCTGCGATCTTCCCCTGTTTTTTACCCCACATCACACCCTCTCCCTTTTCACTTTCAAACCTGTCTTTTTCCTCCTCTGCTGTGGTTTCTCCTCCTTCCTTTTCTTCCTCATCTCTTTTCTTTTCTCCACTTCTTCTCCTTTTCTTCTTCTTCTTCCTCGTCTGTACTCCACTCTAGTCTTCCTCATCTCTTCTCTCATTTTCTGCTCCCTCTTCTTTTTCCTTCTTCCAACGCTGTCTCTCTTTTGAGAAGACAGAAGCATGGTGCATTCCTGACTGGTTTTGATAGGTCCCACACCCCTCTCAATAATCTCCACCAATCAGTGCCCCTCTCCTTTGCTGTCCTCTTCCTGAACACTCTCCTCAAACAGGAAGTGGTACTCCTCTCTTGCGCCCGGTCTTGCCTTGTTTCTTCTCATGCATTGTGTCCTTTTACTGGGACTCTGGTGGGGTGACTCTGATCTCTCGGTGGCTCGGTATCCAGTGTCCTGCCCCCCCCCCTCCCCCCCAGCCCCTTTTCCTCCTTCTGATAACCTCCGCCCTTCCCCTACTGTCCCCACCTGTTTGAAATGTGTCCCCCTTTCCACCGCCCACTGTGGGTTTGTTGCTTGCATCTGATCTATTTCAACACTGCAGTCTTTTCTCAGTATACTGTACAACACTGTACTGTATGTCTCTGCAGACCTGTCATGTTGGTCTGTCCTGGTTTGATTTCATGTTCTGTTGTTACTATGCTGATTGAAATGCTGGGATTATGTCACTGGTTTCGATGTACAGGACGACTTTTCTGGTTTGAGGTAAAGTTGGTTAAAAACGGTGCATTCAATGACCTATGCAAAAAATACTCTCAATGTCTTAAAGTTATTTTGTATGACTCCTACAGAATATAACAAAGTATCTAGTTTAAAATAAGACTGTGTTGAATTTCTATGCTGTGTTTTACTTGACAGTGCTCAGGCACATTCTTTAGAAGCACAGGAAGTCCTGTGTTAGTGATGCGTGTTAATCTGTTCAAATGATCTGCAGCGTTTTTTTAATTGTTTATTATCAACTGTAACCACTGGTTGTAAACATATATAGTGTATTTACTATAGTTTAGTAAGGAACGTCACACTGTTCAATAATAATAATAATAAGAGCTATTTTATTTATACAGTTGGGTCCTTTAATCTTAATAATGTTTACATTACACTACAAACTACAACTAGAGTTTGATCTCTTCTCCTTTAGAAGAACATTTAGTTAATTAGTCTTCTTTGCTTTCGTGTCTAAAGTAAGATAAGATTATTCATACTGCTTTCATATCTTTGCAATAAGTGTAGAGCGAGAGCCGGGAGTAGCTTAGCTTAGTTTAGTTTACCTTTCCCATTGTTTTCAAGCTGTATGCTAAACTAAAATATTCCTCTCCGTCATCCTCGGCATGCGTGCAATAAGCGTATTTCTGCAAAATGTTATAAAAAGTTTTCTATTACACATTCATGTATTTGTATGTAATGAATAGGATGTGTTTTTAGTAACTTTTGGATCGTTACTCAAGTAAATAGCATGTAAACGTATTACTAGTGACCTGACCTCATATCTGACTTTATAAGTGCGGTCTTGTAAATGTAGCCTCTCGTAAAAAAGCACACTAATGGATTTCAACATGCAGCGAAAGCAAGTTTTGACAGAATCCATTTACTCCTCTCAGCATAAATGCTAACCTCTCTGCTCTGCCAGCAGGCGATTTGTTAAACTATGTTGTCTTTGTTTTGCGAGAAAGCACAAAATGTGATGCTGTTGCTTTGAAGTGAAAGCTAATTAACTACCTGAAAGGATCTGACATCTCCAGGCAGTTAAGAGGACATTTTCTACATTTTGCAAAACAACATTATGCACTTTTGATTGCATATTGTCATTTAGCCAATGAGAGTGAAGTCAGACTTCACTCGCTTGAAGTATTAACCACATGCTCTCTTTGCAGGGGAGGCTGAAGAATGCTTCTCACAGTGATGTAAGGACTGAACCCCTTTAGATCAATGTGTCTTGTGTCCCTCCTCTATGTCTTCTCTCCGTGTCTTCGTCTCGCTCCCTCAGCTCGCCAGTCAAACAAAGCAGTTGAAATATTGATTTTTCACTTTTGTTTTTACACAACATCCCTCTTTAGTGCTGTTTATATGGTGTGAGTAATGCTGTAGCAGTAGCTGCCTGCTCTCCCAGCCTCACCGCTGGTCATACACTCTAATCTACGTGCAACCATTTGCGGCTCAAACGCACCACACTCCATAGGTCAAACGTCACTTAATTCCACTCAGTTTTAAAAAAAACAATCTGCAGTTTTTTGGCAGCAATGCATCACAGACGGAAAAATAGGTTGTAGTTCAGCTGCAAATTGCTTTGCGAGTAAAAGCGGCTGAGCTTAATGAGCCACATGAGGCAAAGTCAGTGACGGTTGGCATTTGAACCTGTGGCTTATGGTCTATTTAGCCGCAGAAGTGTGCTGTCAGGTTGACATCATGTAGCCGTAAAAGGTGGCTGTAAAGCCTAAATCTAGTATTTGAATTTTGTTTAATTAAGTTGAACATCACAGTTTCAATGTGTACACTGTGATGGTATTTTAAACAATATTTAATATTGAATATGTTTTAGCCTTAAACACTATAATAAAAGATTATATCATGCTTAAGGCTGTAATCAAGGATGTCATTTAAAGGTCACATTCTGTATAGTGAATAAATATGCTCTTACCAGAGTTTCACATCAGGCTGGACATCCAGGAAACACCTGCGTACACCAGTGTGTGTGAGCGTTTATGTGTGTGTGTCTGCACGTGTGTCAAGATTGCACTAGTGTCTTCTTTCTTACTACGAGCTGAACCACTTTCCCTTCTCTTCGTAATGGTGTGTGTGTGTGTGTGTGTGTGTGTGTGTGTGTGTGTGTGTGTGTGTGTGTGTGTGTGTGTGTGTGTGTGTGTGTGGTGTGTGTGTGTGTGTGTGTGTGTGTGTGTGTGTGTGTGTGTGTGTGTGTGTGTGTGTGTGTGTGTGTGTGTGTGTGTGTGTGTGTGTGTGTGTGTGTGTGTGTGTGTGTGTGTGTGTGTGTGTGTGTGTGTGTGTGTGTGTGTGTGTGTGTGTGTGTGTGTGTGTGTGTGTGTGTGTGTGTGTGTGTGTGTGTGTGTGTGTGTGTGTGTGTGTGTGTGTGTGGACTAGCATTACTATACTTGTGGGGACCTACATCTGTTTACATAGTCACGTGTGGGGACTCGCTTCCCTTATGGGGACAAATTGGAGGTCCCCATAAGGGGGATCATTAATTTTAGGGTGAAGACTTGGTAAGGGTTAGGCATGTGTTGGTTATGGTTAAGGTTAGGATAAGTCTCTAGGAAATGCATGTAAGTCAATGTTGTGTGTGTGTGTGTGTGTGTGTGTGTGTGTGTGTGTGTGTGTGTGTGTGTGTGTGTGTGTGTGTGTGTGTGTGTGTGTGTGTGTGTGTGTGTGTGTGTGTGTGTGTGTGTGTGTGTGTGTGTGTGTGTGTGTGTGTGTGTGTGTGTGTGTGTGTGTGTGTGTGTGTGTGTGTGTGTGTGTGTGTGTGTGTGTGTGTGTGTGGTGAAATGTTTTGCAATAAATGAATCACAGAAAAGTTTGATAGAGCACTTAAAGTACCTTTGGCGGTTTAGAGTGACTGTCTGTTCGTGAATGTGTGTGTCAGGAACGTCGCTGTCCTCTGTGTGACACTGAGCCTTTTGCTGCTGCCATGCGTCGTCCTGATAATAACAATACTCTTCTCCTTCTTTCTGTCTACCTTTCTTCTATCTGTCTCTTGCAGGGCACTCAGCTCATCTTTAACGCCGCCAAGGAGCTGGGACAGCTGTCCAAACTGAAGGTGCTTTTTATTTTCTCTGACGGTACTTCAGATCAAGACTGATCTCTAATTGCCTAGAAAAAAGAAATGGACTAATGGATCCTTTTTATTCTGTGCTTCTAATGTTGTCCGTGTTCAGGAGCACATGGTTCGAGAGGAAGCTAAAGCACTCTCCCCGAAGCAGTGCGCAGTGATAGAGCTGGCCCTGGACACCATCAAGGTAGAAACTCACTGTTAGGAGCCATGTTAAATGTTTTACAAATACATATTTATGGTTAGTGGGAATGACATTAATCACAATATATGCCTTGGTTTTAAAACTCAACGTTGCGCTCTAGAAGTTGTCTACAAGGATGCGGTGTATAGAGTCCCCATCTGTCAGAGTGTGAGGTTTACTTTTGTGACTTAAATGCTAAGTCATTTATTCTTTTAGGTGATTACAACCTCACATGTTTCCTTATAACTATAACTAATGTAGGAACATCTGCTAAAGTATTTTAAGAGGCAAAAATGTTTGAAAATGATCTACAAATAACTCTATTGAAGTTTTGGGCTTTCCAATATGCAAATAAAATCAATAAAGACCATGGAAACGCATAGCATTCCTTCATTTCTAGCAACTTGTGCTACAAAGACAAACACCGTTATAACTTTGGTTCATAGTTCATGTTCTTTCTGATTAACAGTCAAAAACAAAAAGAATATTCAGTTTATATAAACAATAACACAAAGCCTCTTAATACCCACATTTAGAGCCTTTATCAAAATAGTTTTTGAATGATTTCTTGTGCATCAACTAATAGCATAGTCATCTTATTGATCAATCAACAACCATTGCATTACATTTTAAATAACTTTTTTCTGTCTTTGTGTATTTTAGCAATATTTCCATGCTGGTGGCGTGGGTCTGAAGAAGACCTTCCTGGAGAAGAGTCCCGACCTCCTGTCTCTGCACTACGCCCTGTCGCTCTACACCCAGGCTACAGACAAACTCATTAAGACCTTTGTCTCCTCACAAAACGCACAAGGTAACCTTACGATCTTTACTCTCTGTGACACTTTTCCCTTTCTCCTTCTTTGGGAGACTCGTAATCCTCTTTATTTGCACTATCTTCATTTTAACATTACATAACTCTCTGAAAGAGGTCAGCCAATCGTTGTTTGTGTTAAGCAAGGCTTTCCCGAATGCTGAGCTGTATATCCTGCAAATGTCACTCATGCTTTGTCGAGCATGAAGTCGAGGCTGTAGCTGCACAACAGTTCTCTGATATGCTGAGTCTCGTTGTCGCCAGCCTTGGGAAACACAGAGGCTATTCTTCACACGATCTGACAGCTATTAGAAAAATAAATACCCACCCCCTCTTTTTCTCTCGCTCTTTGATTCTGTTGCCCAGCCTCCACCCTGCCGTCAGATGGCTACATAACGGCCATCATCTTCGTGGAAACGTTGCCGCTGACACACTGTCGCCGACCGCCGCTGGTAGAAATGCCATTTGAGCGGATGATCGTTGAAAATCGAATTAGCAAAATGCCATGTGGTTTCCGGGGGAAACCTAAGTCCTTTTTGCATGTTGCAGGATTTCACAGCAGATCCGAAGAACTAAAAAGAGCTGATTTGAGTGTGTAATCAGAATCTCTCCCGACTCTAGGAACGAGACTTATAAATGTCTGTTTTTCTACTCTGTTATTCTAACGTTCAACTCTGCAAACGTTTCTTCTTTCTCCGTCTACTCCCTCCTTGTGCCCCGTCTGTGGGCCAGTGTTCGGCGGGAAGGGGGTGAGGTTCACCACTAGTGAGGATGTTTACCCAGAAAAGGGTATGTGACATTCAGGTTCAGGGCCTGAGACATCAAGGACCACCAGAAAGCCTCCAGACCAAAGCCCAACTCCTTCCACCCCACCCCATGTGCATCCCAAAACCCCCCCGCCTGCTCAAACTCATCTCAACAGACACACACAATGCACCGATTGATCTATCCCTGCCTCTCTGCACACACATACTGTACCTGCATCATCGTAACAATGAGAACATTGACTTTATGCATCAAAGCATGTCATGTACACACTGATGTCTGTCTGTAAGGAACTGCACTGAATACATACGCAATGGAGTGTATGTATGAGCAGACACTAAAGCATGATGCGCTGACATCAGGCCAAAAGAATGGAAATGCATTAAAGTGTGAAGGAATCCTGATCCAGCATGATGTCACCCAGAGAGGCCCGAGGGCTGAGCGAGTGTGTGTGAGTGTGTGTACACGTGGACGAGAGGAAAAGTGACTGAGCAGAGCCAATGTGATGGAGTGAGACTGTCCTTAAGGTTGTTGAAGCAGAAGCACACTGTGTCGTCTTCTCCCAGCGAGGAAAACCGAGAGGAAATCCTTTTCCCCCCCCGGCGCTCCCACCCCTGCCAGTGTTTAAAAACGCTGATGGAGAGGATTAGGATTATTATGAAGAATTATGATGGCTCATTTTTGTCTGGGAGGGCTCCCTGTCCTCGCTTGCTCATCATCACACACAAACACACACACACACACACACACACACACACACACACACACACACACACACACACACACACGTTAAAACACACACAAATAACTCCCACGTGCAGCACGATGAGAAGGGGTGCTCAACTCAACCCCCCCCTCGCTACACAGATTGAGCCAATCATAAATAGTCCCTCAGGTCATGTGGTCTGATTTCTGTCACTTTAGATTAGTATGGAAAGGTTTGTCTCTCAAACACTCACACAGAAGCACTTTAGTTGGAGCTGCAAAAGCTCCAGCACACGGACAGTGCTATGCAAAGTGGTGAAGGCTCCAGAGAAATACTTGTAAAATATATATTGCATAACAAGTTGTGTTATTTCCTCTGGACAGAAGCCAATGAGATATGCATGAAGGCAGTATATGCAGCAGATTATTGCTGAAAATTACACGTAGATACTCAAAACAACACAGCCTTTGTGCTTTGTTTATACTCAATGATAAGTCTGAAATTGTGTAACCCTAGTTGCTTTTTTTGGATCGCATGACGGACAGACTATAACCTGATGGAAGGTCTCATCACGGGGAGTTCAGTCCACACATTTTTACTCAGACATTCGGACGGTTTTAAAGTAAAAAATGTGTATTGATATCGTCTCAGTGGCTATACATTCTAACATGACATTTCCAGTTAGGTGTTCATGCTTATGAAATGTCTCTGTCCCCATAGTGGAGGCATACATGGTATACAAAGTGTCTTCATCCTTCCCAACAGCTGCTAGATGTCCTTGACTGTAAGGATGCAAATGAACTTCCTGCCAAGCAGCTTTCTCTGGATAGTTGTTAGAGTAGATGATTAGAGCAGCATGACTGTTTGAGGCTGAGTGGAGTTTCATTCTTTGTATCTCCACCATAGCTTGGATGACTGTTATCCTTACATACTGCGTTCTATGAGCTGAATGATTTGTAATATAAATAATCAAAGGTAATTCATATTTATGCGTCAACTTTGGTGATGCTTTGACTCAATCACAGCTCGAGTTTGACATTGAATGTACATTCTGGTGAAGATTTCCAATATGTTGGGGAAATGTCTGAATGCAGTGTCTATTGGAAAAGAAAAACCTGCTTGCTCCTGGCAACATGTTCCTGCCTCCCAGCCAGAAAAGTTTCTTTCTCATCTTTTATGGATGTCGTCCATAGAGTAGACGAGCCCAGATGGATGACTGCTGCTCCCTTTGGTCCCGTTGGCAGCGAGACCAATAATCCCATAATGCTCCCTGGAGAGATGCAGAGAGCTGCATGCCAGGAACACACTGCCGTCTAACTCCCACAGACACCTTGTTTAGTGGGCGTCTGGTTGGAAACACACACACACACACACACACACACACACACACACACACACACACACACACACACACACACACACACACACACACACACACACACACACACACACACACACACACACACACACACACACACAGGCTGCTGGTAGCGCCACAGAGATACCGTTGACAAAGTGAAGACACTAATTAAAACATTGAACATGTATGCCCATCTGTCACCATATCCTTGTGGATAGGCTATTCTGGACCACTTGCAGCACAAAAACACAAACTAAGGAATGAATTGTCCACCTTCACCCTCCCAGACAAAAGAGTTGGGGTGTGAGGGGAGCCATCACTATCTTCTTTATCCTAAAATAGTCTTACAGCTAGAAGTATAGAGCCAAACCAAACCAAGAGCTTAACTTGAGCCAGGGTGCAGAGTTGAATTATCTTGGATCGGGGTGAGCCGACCCAAAGTTATATATATTAGGCTTTAAATGCAAAGATATCTCTGACTTTAACCATTCGTTTGAATAATATAAGTAAAATGTAAGTCCTGTCCTTACAATTCATTTATACAGAGAAAACTCCTCGAAGGTCTTTACAACCTGGACACCATACAACACGATAGTTACGGCTGTAACTACGGTTCTATGAGTCCCGGATGACCGCCAGAGGCGGTGCTTTAGCACTGGATATGTCCATCGCGCGCGCATGCGCAGCTCGAGTACCAATAACAACAAAGTCACCTGTGACCCACGTGACACCGGCTATATCAGCCGGTATTGTCAGAGGATCTGTTCCCCGAATCTTCTCGCGAGCACACAAGAATTCTGAGTGACAGGGAACTCTGGCGGTCATCCGGGACTCATAGAACCGTAGTTACAGCCGTAACTATCGTTCTATTTCGTCCCTACTGACCGCCAGAGGCGGTGCTTTAGCACTGGATGACCTATACCAACAATGTCATGAAGAATCCAAGCCCTTGCTCACCACTGGAAGCAGCGGAGCTCGGCAAAAGGACCACGCCCAAAGAATGGGGAGTGGCGACATTGACCTGATGACAACTGGAGAATGTGCCAGAAGATGCCCACGACGCCGCGGCGCAGATGGTCTCCAGGGGCACCCCTCTCAGGGCAGCCCAATATGTTGAGATGCTCCTTGTAGAGTGGCATCTCAGCCTGGTGGCAGGGGGCGACCACTGGCCCCGTAAGCCTGTGAGATGGTATCGACAACCCAGTGGGGAAGCCACTGGTTAGAGGGCCTAACCTCCTTTAGTGCCGCCAGGGCAAACTCAAGAGTTGCTCCTCCTGCCGTATACAGGCAGTAGCCTTGATATACGCCCTTTGGGCACCCCCCGGGCACAGCAACTTCGATGTGCCGTACTCCTGAATGTCAAAGCGTGCCAGCTGGGCAGGCTGATTGAAGTGAGTTTGTGGAAGGACCCCGGGCGGGAATGCCACATTTGCCCAAAGGGCAACGCTGCCGTAAAGCCCCTCTCATAAAGAGGGACACCGACCTGTGGCACCCCGCCGTGGCGCCGTCGACCCGAACATGTCGGGCAGAATCGCAGCCACATAAATTCAGAGTGGAGTGAGAACGTCCACTATCTAGAAGGGACTGTTGTCTAAGCAACAATGTACATGCTGTCCCCAAGGAACACGCACATTCTTGCCCCCCAGTTGGGGTAGAAAGTGCGTGAGTGCAAGCTGCACGGCCCGAAGCTCTAGCACGTTGACCCGGCGCGCACTCTGCTGGGCAGACCACTGACCCTGAACGGTCCTGCCCTGCCGCACTGCACCCCACCCTGAGAGACATGCACCTATGGTGATGGTCTCCTGGCGGGATGGGATGGCGCCCATGGGCACGCCTACCAGAGATAGGCCCTGCCCCTCCAGCGTGACGGAGAGTGGAGCAATGCTGCGACACCCTGACTTCACTGTGCCTGTGCCACTTGGCGTCCAAGTGAAGGCTGTTCAGCCACATCTGCATGGGGCACAACGACAGCGGGCCTAAGGGCCCAGCGGCCGAGGCAGCTGCCAGTCTGCCCAAGGGCCGGAGGAACTGAATATAAGGCCCCCTCTTGCCCGGCCCACGTGGAAGTAGGCATCCCTCGGTTGGGAACCACTCCACCTGTGCGTATGCAGTAGTCAGCATATAAAATGGCAGCACCTTCGGGAATCTGTTGATTCCTCTGAGGTCCAAGATCGGGCGAAATCTGCCGACTTTCTTGCTCACGAGAAAGTATGCCGAGTAGAACCCCCTGGCTAAGCAGAGGGTCTTACTGGGTTGATTGCGTCCTTGGACAAAAGGACGGACAACTCTTGGCCCAGAGGTAGGGCCCCTGCCGGATCGCTGACGACTGTCAATTAGACCCAGCCGAAGGCTAGGGGCCGGAGCTGCGGTCTGTACCCCTGGGTTAAGGTGAAAACCACCCAAGGGACGGAAGTACAGACTGCCCAGAAACTGAGCTGCTGCTGGGAAAGCAGCCACCGACCACCCACGGGATTTCAGAGCCCAGCCCCCCGGACCCTGGAGCCTCTTGGGGGGTTCCGGTCAGGCACGAGGGGGGAGGGGGGGGGGGGGGGTTAGCAGCCCCTACACCGGGCCCAGGCTGAAGGGCCAAGAGGCGACTTCATCATGCCCCTATCGGCAGCTAGCCGATCCACTTTAGAGGACAGCCTATTTCTAGTCCTTCTATTGGGGGGAGCACACAAAGCCATCGCTCCCTCAAGTCGCCGGGAACGGCCGAATTGATCTGGAGGAGTACGTGACAAGGAGAGGTGTCTGTTGGCTGCTGCCAGACGTTCCACCTCAGTGATTCGAGCCACTCTGAGCACCCGAGGCATGCAGCTACAGCTCATGCAGGTGTTTACCGTGAGAACCTCCCTCAGATGCTCGAATTTCGTCCCCACTGACCGCCAGAAGCGGCCGAGGCAGGAGGGGCAGTGGTCGTGGCCGTCCTCGGGCTCAAGAGAAACCCTACAGGCGCTACATGAATGAACCATTCTGTGGGTAGCCAGATGCAGCGTAGCCGGGAGCGGGTGCGGGAACACGCCTTCACCAGCTACCTGCTTAATGGAAAGAGTAGAGCGTTGCTGCTACTCGCCGAATAGAAAGAGGGATGTAATTACACCCACGTTACGGCAGAGGAAGCGGGATCACTGCCTTCACCTAGCTGGATTAGTAAATAAGGCAGTTTACCAAGAGCGGGGGCGAAAACACTGCCTTCACTGGCTGAGCTAGAGGCGAGTGCCAGATGCAGCGTAACCGGGAGCGGGTGCGGGAACACAGCCTTCACCAGCTACCTGCTTAACGGAACCAGGCAGTTTAGCGTCTACCAGGAGCGGGGGCGAGAACACTGCCTTCACTGGTTAAATTAAGACGAATGCCAGATGCAGCGTAACCGGGAGTGGGTGCGGGAACGCAGCCTTCACCAGCTACCTGCTTAACAGAAAAACAAGGCAGTTTGGCGTCTACCAGGAGTGGGGGCAAGAACTGCCTTCACTGGTTGAGTTAGAGACGAATGCCAGATGCAGTGTAACCGGGAGCGGGTGCGGGAACACAGCCTTCACCAGCTACCTGCTTAACAGAAAAACAAGGCAGTTTGGCGTCTACCAGGAGCGGGGGCGAGAACTGCCTTCACTGGTTGAGTTGTAGACGAATGCCAGATGCAGTGTAACCGGGAGCGGGTGCGGGAACACAGCCTTCACCGGCTACCTGCTTAACGGAGAAACAAGGCAGTTCCGCGTCTACCAGGAGCGGGGGCGAGAACACTGCCTTCACTGGTCGAGTTAGAGACGAATGCCAGATGCAGCGTAACCGGGAGCGGGTGCGGGAACACAGCCTTCACCAGCTACCTGCTTAACAGAAAAAACAAGGCGGTTTGGCGTCCACCAGGAGCGGGGGCGAGAACTGCCTTCACTGGTTGAGTTAGAGACGAATGCCAGATGCAGTGTAACCGGGAGCGGGTGCGGGAACACAGCCTTCACCGGCTACCTGCTTAACGGAAAGACGAGGCCGTTTGGCGTCTACCAGGAGTGGGGGCGAGAACTGCCTTCACTGGTTAAGTTAGAGTCGAACGCCAGGTGCAGTGTAACCGGGAGCGGGAACACAGCCTTCACCGGCTACCTGCTGAACGGGAAGAGTAGAGCGGTGCTACTACTCGCCGAACAGAAAAAGGGATGTAGCTACATCCGCATTACCGGTAGAGGGAGCGGGAGCGAGCGCACTGCCTTCACCTAGCTGGGTAAAATAAAGAAGCCAACAGTATACGCAAGACGTTAGCCGAGCGGCTGCTGCTAACGATCAAGCGAGATCAAGTCAAATAACACACATGTTTAAGACCAGATAACTAGCTTCTAAAGAATAGAATAGCACAGAGCCGTAGTTACAGCAGTAACCATGGCCAGGGCTCACACGGCATCTAACCGTAGTTACAGTAGTAACTATGGCCAGTACTTACACGGCTTAGCACCGTCGTTACAGTCGTAACTCTGGCCAGTACTTGCACGGCTTGGAACCGTAGTTACAGTAGTAACTATGGCCAGTACTTACATGGTTTAGAACCGTAGTTACAGTAGTAACTATGGCCATTACACGGCATAGAGCCGTAGTTACGGTATTGCCTATGGCCAGTACGTGCACGGCTTGGAACCGTAGTTACAGTAGTAACTATGGCCAGTACTTACGGCTTAACCCCGTAGTTACAGTATTAACTATGGCCAGTACTTACACAGCTTGGAACCATAGTTACAGTAGTAATTATGGCCAGTACTTACGGCTTAGAACCTTAGTTACAATAGTAACTGTGGCCGGTGCCTAAAAGTGTCAGCCAACGGCTGCCCACTAGACAATATAATATTGGGAGGATGAAATCCTCCTTAATGGCCATACATGCAGAGCACACAGCACACACAGTGAAGATTGTTCTCTGCATATCGTCCTAGTGCTAGGAGTCTAGTACTAGGAGCAGTAAATACCACGATATAGCGCTACTGCAACCATACCATGCGTTTACCGGGAGCAGCAGCGAGAGCACTGCCCTCACCGGCTGAGTTAAATAATGAAGCTTAACCGTACATGCAAGGTGTTAGCCAAGCGGCTGCTGCTAACAATCAACGCAGCCAAAGCTGGGACTCAAATGCTAATGATAGCTCGGGCACAACGCCACAAGCAGAACTTTCAAAAGAGCATAAGGGCAACTTTATGGGAGAGGAAGCGGGAACACTGTCGTCACCAGAAAGTCTAAGCCACAAACAATAAGACGGTAATCAGGACAACTTGGCTGGGAGCGGGTGTGGAAACACAGCCATCACTAGCAACAAGCTGACACAAACCTGTCTGTCGAGGCTCTGCACAGCCGGCGCAGCTCCTGGAGGACGCGTCTAACGACCCATAGCTCCGACTGTCAGTCGCGAAGCTTCACGCGGCCAGCTGTTTGCAGAGAAATCCCTCCGATCAAACGTTCAAGCCTGAACGCTGTAGGCTACGAAAACGTAGCCACGGTACCCTCGCGCAGCGAGAAGATGAAAAGGAACAGATCCTCTGACAATACCGGCTGATATAGCCGGTGTCACGTGGGTCACAGGTGACTTTGTTGTTATTGGTACTCGAGCTGCGCATGCGCGCGCGATGGACATATCCAGTGCTAAAGCACCGCCTCTGGCGGTCAGTAGGGACGAAATAGAACTTGTATTACACGTACAGGACATACAGACATTCAATACTGTCAAATGTATAGGGAAAACATTAATATTAATGAAAGAGTACATTTATATTTGGAGGGCAATCAAGAGATATGGCTTTGGACATCATTTGGGTCCAAAATGTATGTTAATAATAGTTCTCTTTGGCTCATGCTACCCTCTTACATGATTCATACAAATCGGACGCTTTTTCTGTATTCCTGCTGACGAGTAGATAAACGAACCCCACTGAAATCATATCCTCCTTGGCGTAGATGGAGGATATTGACCTGGAACTTCATTTTAAGTCCTCCAGATGCTCATCACTCATTATTGGGAGGGATATCAGTGATGCCGTTCTTTACTGAGAGGCTGTGGTGCTTCTCTCTTCGCACGCTTCTTCTCCTTTCTTGCCCCTCCTCTTTCCATGCTTTGGTAAAAAAAGGTTTACCAAGTAATGGGTGTGTCCACCTGTGTAGATCCATCTGAGCATGTCAGGAAAAGCACACTGTGGGTTTACTTTCTCCAGCTTCTTCTCTGCCTCTAAATAACCACCCTGCATCCAAACAGACAACTTGCATCTATGAGTGGGCACAAATGACCGTCCTCACTGATCCTAATGATCGCCTTTCAATCGCTGAATCTGCGCAAAGGCTATTCAGTTGTTGCCTTTCTGGAAAAACTAAAAGTTGTTTCAGGTCACGGCAAAAGTATGTGTAGTATGTTGAAAATATCAGAAAAATAGACATAGTCAAAACAATTGTAAAGTATAGTATGTAAAAAATATGGCAGAATATATTATGTTAAAATATCAGAAAAAAACACAGTGTGTCAAATAATTTGAGAAAAAAACTACGTCGTGGCTTAATACAGGAAGCTTCTGTAGAAGATATTTTAAATGCATTACAGAGAATTACTGAAACTACCTTTTTAAATCGTTTGCCCACTCATAGCAGCTCTGTCTTTCCACGTCAAGACCACAACAGCTGCACCAACAGATCACTACGCCTAAGTTTACGTCCTCCTGTTACAAAGTGATTAGTTCATTGTTTAAACAAATGAGCGCATATTCAATATTCCGTTTAATATCCAAAAGGTTTAAGTCAAATCCATTTCAATGTATCACTTTATTAAATTGAAATGGAAGTGTTCTGTAACCTTTCAAAATGAGGAGGACGATCTGGGCCCAGTGGTTTGTGGGAGTGTTTGGTCTGAGAGAGAAGCAAGAGGAGTCCATGTTTCCACATTTGAAGGCTTGAAGGGGAAAGCCTGACTCTGTCTGTCCCCTCAGGATCTGGAGTGGACGATGCTGTCGGAGAGGTGTCCATCCATGTGGAGATTTTCACCCATCCTAACACAGGAGAGCACAAGGTCACAGTGAAAGGTAAGGGACTACTTTTCATACTCACAATAACACAACTTAATAACTTTTTCCTAAAAGTCCTATGAATGAGATCAGAACAGCTACTGAGTTGCATGTCAACAGATCCAACTCAATTAGAGATGATCAGTGGATGAAGTGGAAAACACTAATAAAGAGCATGTGATAGCATTGAAATCTTTTGAATAAGCAGGCACATTGATTTTGACCTGGGTGTATCTCTATCAGTTGTATGAAATATGACCAATTTGTTTTACATTATACAGGTTGTAGTGTCAAGATATTCTTTATACTCAAGATATACGGTGCTTAGAAAAAAGTACTAAACCACTGAGGAAAATATCACAGTATATTGTTTTAAAACAATGAATCAAACTATATTTGATATGGCTTGATCCACATGTCGGATTAATGACTGCACAAATCTAAACGATAATCAAATTCAATATCATATGGCAAAGGCATAAATACCTTTTAGCATGCAAAGACTTTAATGAAGTAATATATAAATGATCCCTCATCTCATTATGAATATGGCACCTGAGGGAGGACCAGCATTTTCTTGTTTTTTAATTTTCTGTTGACTCGTGTTTTTTTACCGCTCCGAAATGTTCACACATTTTCTCCTCATGAATCTTTCTCTCGCTTTCTCTCACTCACACCTTCCCACTCTCCTCCCCTCTCTCCGTCTCAGTGGTGGCTGCCAATGACCTGAGGTGGCAGACGCAGGGAATATTCCGGCCATTTGTGGAGATCTATATCATCGGCCCTCACCTCAGCGACAAGAAGAGGAAGTACGCCACCAAGTCGAAGAACAACAGCTGGGCCCCTAAATACAATGAATCCTTCATTTTGTGAGTAGAAATACTGATGAGTTGTGTTTTTGTTTGTTTTAAGGTTAGGTTTCATAGTTTAGTATGTCGAAAAAAATCTGAAAAAAAAGACAGGATATTAAGTTGAATATATTAGAAAATGTGTCATAGTATGAAATGTCAAATCTACACGAAAAAGTATATAGTGTGTTGAAAATATGAGAAAAACAAAGACACAGTATATTATGCCTTAAAAAACATATAATATAGTATGTCGAAAAAACAACACAGTATAGTATACTGAAGAAATCAGGAAAGATGACAGGATATTAAGTTCAAAATATCGGAACAAATGTCATAGTATGAAATGTCAAATATATACGAAAAGGTAGATGGTATGTTGAAAATATGAGAAAAGCACATAGTATAGAATGTGGAATTAGTTTTTTTCAAACAACATTGTATAGTACATAAAAAATATAAGGAAAAAAAGACATAAAGTATGTGGTAGATATCAGAAAATAGGGCATGTAGAACCTGTGTGATGAGATGAAATCCTCTCCTCTGAAACAACATAGTACAGTATGTTGAAATTATCAGAAAAACAAAGACACAGAAAAGTATATGGTATGTAGACAATATGAGAAAAAAGTAAACCCATCGAATAAAGAAAAAAATAAACTACATTGTATAGTACATCAAAAATATAAGAAAAAAAACGACATAGGGCCTGTAGAACATTTGTGATGAGATGACATCCTGTCCTCTGCAGCACCCTGAGCAGCGAGGTGGGGCCCGAGTGCTACGAGCTGCAGGTGTGTGTGAAGGATTACTGCTTCGCGCGAGAGGACCGCACTGTGGGCATGGCCGTCCTGCAGCTGAAGGACATGGCCTCCAAAGGCAGCGTGGCCTGCTGGCTGCCGCTGGGGAAACGCATCAACATGGACGAGACGGGCCTCACCGTCTTGCGCATCCTCTCCCAACGCAACAACGACGACGTGGCCAAGGAGTTCGTCAAGCTCAAGTCGGACCAGCGCTCGGCAGAGGAAGGCCGCAGCTAAAAGACACAATTAGTTTTAAAAATGTTTGAAGCTCAATCAGACGTCGATACCTACTGCCCTGGAGCTCTCCTGAGCCTCTGCTAGCCACTGCCCTGCTGATCCAGTTTTGTAAAAGCACAGATAACAGTCACCACACATCCAGTGCTGTAAATACACCCATGTCAGTAGGTAGAGTACAGTGCTGAACAACTCATCTTTCATTTTCCTTAAAAACGCACCTGTGTCTTTAACGGTGCAAATATTATCAGCCATCCTTTTGATGAAAAATGACATAGAGTTTAATCATACAGCTTATATCTACTTTCCTCTGTCTGTAGAGGTTAGTCACGCCATTAACACACATACACCTCAATCTACTAGTTAAGAAAATATATTGTAGCCTTTCATATTTTGGTGTCCAAGTGCCAACAGATAATCGCTGAAGTATAGGACCAGCCCTAAGCACAACTGACCAATTAAAAACAATGACTGAAAAAGGCCTAAAACATTCCAGATATCGGGCGGGGAACAGAGATAATTTAAATATTTATTTATAGTTATTTTCCAAATTGTATTTATATTCAAATATATCATAATATACAATATATGAAGGACATATGTAAAGTTTTTTGCAGGATTGTTCAATGGACGCGTGGGATTTGAAAGATTGTCCTAGTCTGTCTTTCTGTCCGTCTCCCCGGTAACAGAGCACACTGCCTGACACCCTCAATGCCTTCTGTCTCGTTGACCCTCGTATCGTCTTGATGGAGAGATGAATCTGATGAAAACACGCCTTCAAGCACTGTGATTCATCAGTGTGTGTGTGTGTGTGTGTGTGTGTGTGTGTGTGTGTGTGTGTGTGTGTGTGTGTGTGTGTGTGTGTGTGTGTGTGTGTGAGAATCTGCGTTTTTGAGCATGTGTGGAGCTCATGATGTGTGTTTGTAAAATGTTCCACTGTTGACCTCATGTAGCCGCCCGTGTTGCCTGTTACCTGCAAATATAATCACAGAAAGCCATCACAAGCTAAGAACTTCACACGGTTCACATTCAGATTTAGATTTTAGAGGATTTACAAAGTGTCTTTTACTCGAGGGAGGATCGTTCTTATATCTTATGATGGGGGATTTACATTTTTTTGTTTTTGTGCTACTGTAAACATTCCCAACTGCCCTGTACTGGGTGTGTGAGCGGGTCATGAAAGGGGATGAAAAAAGATCTTGACTGCCAATGGTAAAATGCTCTGAGGCAAAATATCTACGTGTTGTAAAAAACCACATCGCACCACATGAAGAGCATGAGTAAGTGATGATCTATTACCCATGATCCCTCAGCTGCAGGTGCTATAACCCTGATACCTAGAAGCCAGACCTCTGATAAAGGGCTGCAGATCCAGAGCACACCAGGTCTGGATCTGACATTTAAAAGGGGGCCTACAGCTTAGTAGAGATGTAGTGTGGAAATCTAGAAGCACAGGGTCTTTACTGCACCCATAATAACACGTCGATACTCTGATCATCTCATTTATTGTCGGAATTTCACATCGAGGCTTCAATTCATCCTAGAGATATGTTAAAACTAAGTGTTTGAATTGACTGTCCAGCATGACTCTTAATTCTATTTTCATGAATGCCCGTTTTTTAAAAGATTGATTGGTTTATTTCTATATACGAGATGTGTATGTTTGTCGTGAAGGAAAAAAAAGAAGCATCCAGGCTGTTTTAAAAAAGAAGAAAATCTACAGGGTGTTAGTTTTTTCTATTTCTGCCTCTTTTTTTTATAAGTTCCCCCCCCTCCCCCCAAAGCACTCGTTCGTAAATGTTTAACAGGACCCCTCTTTTGAACAAAGTGTAAGAACTGAACTCTATGCATCTAGTCTATAACAATCTATGTAGATGAGTAATTTTCAAAACAGTCTTCTAATGTTTACATTGTGGATTATTCTTATTATATCAGCAAGTGTTTGTCTGATATGTTGAACATGCTGTCTCTCGTAATGGGCCAAAAATCGCAGCTGTAGTAGAGCTGATTAGAGTCTGAGATTCGTTTGTACAGCCTTTCAGCGCTGAGGAAATTACTCTGCAACGGAGATCGATTATTGTCGTTGGGCGTCGTAAATAGCTCGAAACACGTCAGACTATGTGAAGTGAAGTTTGCTGCTCTTTTGTAGACTTGAATATTTGGGTGCAGTTAACGATGTTGTGTGTGTGGGTGCACAATTTGGATATGTAGCTATAAATGAAAGATATATGAAGACCACGTACACACTGGCGATGGAAAACAAGCCAATTGGATCATTTGATTTTCTCCATTAAGAGCCAAATGAACAAACTGCTAGCTTCTAACTTTATGTAAAATAACCCATCTACCTATTATGTTGTCCGTTTCCGGTGAGTACAAGGTTTACAAAGGACCTCTGCACACGTCTTTTAATAACTTTAAATAACTGTCACATAGCTGGAAATGCCACGAAAAAATAATCTTTATTTATTGCTGTTGACAATGATACTTCAGTCTCCTCCCTCAGAGGGTTAGTTTGCGTGTTGAATTGGCATGTACACACTTGAACACAGAAGTTCTAATGTAGAAGCACAAAGAAAAGCAGACGGACATGCATGATCTGTCCTGTCTAGCTGACCTGGCCACGCAGACAGACGGCTGCTCAGACAGTCCTGTACTTCCAGAAAAAGTGCATGATAGGAACAATGAAACTAAAAAGAATTTGTTTTATTGTGCCAGCACGCATAACTACTTGATGTTAATTTGCCAATTGTTGTCTCCTTTTATTTTGATATTTCATTATTGTTTTCTATTTTTCAAATGTCTGTGAATATATAAATATGTATTACTGATGATGTGTAGTGATACAAAGTACTCGCATGAGAATTTTTTTATACACGAGATGTTTCTAATTTTTTGCGTTTTTTTTATTCTGGTTGTTCTTATTGGGGGTTGAGGTTACTGGGACTGCAGTCTCGTTGTGTTTCTGCTTCCAATAAAATATGAAAAAAGGCTTAATGTCATTGCTATTTCTTTCAAAATGCACAAAGATATATCTGCACATTTGCTAATCCTGACTACATCATTGCCTAATCCTCTTCATACCGTTTTAGTTATCTAAGATTTACATGATTAACCTGTGACCTTCTGCAGTTCAGTCACTAATCCACGGATAATTAACATATTAATTAAACAAGATAAGTGCCACTATACAAAAATCAGGAATTAGGTTCACAACACCTCCTCCTGGAAGTTATTTACATTTCAAAGGACTACATTAAATAGGTTGGAAGTTCAAATTAGATACAAAATTATCACATTTTTAATTGACAAGGGCATGCTGTTCTAAGCTCTGCGTAGAAAGGAGATCTTGAGGGAGTCTGGGATGACTAACTGCTCAGCGTGGAGGGCGGCAGGAGGCGAGAAGGGAAATGTGACAGGAAACACTCGTCTCACATCCATGAGGAGCTGCGGAGGCTGGCCGTCAGAGCAGCCTTTCAGAAGACCCTGGAAGAGAGACAACTCACATGAGAAACACTGATTAAATCATTAAAAACATGCAGGATTGAGACATTACCTGGACAGTACGGATGAAATTCAGTGTGACTCTTTCATCGAGGTCACTGTGGGGCGTGTAGAGGGTCAGGATCTTCACAATCTGTAAAATAAAACAGATATTATACAATAAATTATACTTTAATTGCATTTCTCTCCTATTAGGCCAAAAACAGACAGATGTAGACCCACCTGCTGGCTGGACAGGGCAGTGCAGGTCTGAACGAGGGCCTTTGCATCCGCCTCGCTCTTTTTCCCGGCCTGCAGCAGCTGAACCGCCTGGATGAGGGGCTCCAGTGTGGCAACAGCGCCCCCTGTCTGCAGCCCTTTGCTCCGCAGCCACTCCTCCAGCAGACTCACATTATAGCTTAGTGACAATAGCAAAAAAACAGGCTGATTAAACAGTTATCAAATGTGTTTACTAAAATAACATCCCCTCAATGGGGTGAATACAATGATACAAGCACAGCGGGACAAATTACATTATAAAAAAGGGTCATATACAATTCCATTAAAAAAAGTCATAGTATAGTATGTCATTGAAATCATAAAAATGTTAAACTATAATACGTCCAAAAAGGCAATTTATAATAGTGTTATATATGCATGCTACACAAATGTCATGTCAATACTTGTATGACATAAGATGACTTTTTTTGACATGTTTATGACATACTGTACAATTGCTTTTTTTAGTGTGACTTCTTATATGGCGTGTTCAAGACATTGTATTAAGACACTTTTATGACACATCAACCTTTTTGAACTTTTCTTTCAGACATTTATAGTATATCATATCTTAATGAACATATACTATAATAATGATGTGTATATATACTGTATCAGCGTATTTCTCTACCGTATCTGCATGCCGCGGCTCCAGCAGCACATGTCTTTCCTCAGCAGCAGGCTGTTGAGAGCGGAGGTGGAGATTAAGTAGGTGAGCTGGTGGAAGGCCTGCTCCATCTGAGAGGGGGGCAGAGCCTGATGGGACAGGGCGGTGTGCAGCGCCCCCAGCTCCCTCAGCACCGCCGCCATCGAGGGAGCATCGCCTCCCACAGGCCGGGGGTCAGAGCCGGCTCGCTTTCTGGACGCTACCAACTTCACCGTGGAGACAGAGAGACCGGGGATGGTCTCACTCTCCAGCATAGCAGGGACTAAAGGGAAGAGGCAGCAGGAGGCGAGATGAGAGCAGAAAGTGGAGGGTCGAGACCCATAGCATCAGTGTTGTCTTTATTATAGCGGTACCGATGATGTTCTGCAGGCGCTTTTCAGTGATGGAGAGGAGCTGCTGATAGGCCTGGATGCAGAGGTCACTCAGGGCGCGGATCAAGTCACTCAGATCAACGGTCAGAGGAGCTAGGTCGTCCGAGTCAAGGGTCTGAAAAAGGAATCAATACATTCATCCAGGTAACTTGGAATCAATGAAGCAGAATCTGATCTACTGGCAAGTTTACACACACTAAGAATTGGCTTTAGTGTGTCATCTTATAAACATAAATATGGTAGGAGAATTGAATAGTAAAAACATGATCATCCTACCTGTTTCGGGGAGTGCTGGCGCAGCAGGTCGTGTAGCAGACAGACGTTTTTCAGCCACAGAGCTGTCATGTCTACGTCTTTACTGTGTTTCTGCAGGGACAGACGGGTTATATTATCACATGGAGATCGACAGTAATGTGATGAAATGATTCTCAGTGCTATTGGGTATATCTGTAAGAGCTCTATGGGCTTTGCTGTGTGATTTATTTTGTATTGGATTATATTTACTTGATGATCCACCTCTGTAGAAACTGAAGGTGACATTCCTCTAATATATGTTAAATCGAGCATTTATCTTTTTCCTTAGGGGTCAAGATAGTTGGTCCAAACCCTCTGCACCAAGACTTGAAAGTGGTTCAAAGTCAGTTTGTCCATACTTCTCTGTAAGTGGCATGATGCGCTCCGCCCTTACACATTAAACCTCCACCATATGGTGCACCAAGCAGAACGGGGTTACCTTCAGAGCAGCCTTCATGGCGGTGACAGCGGCGCTGCAGAGGGAGCGGGCCAGCGTCTGATCCCCGCTGCAGTCCGCCTGACGGACACAGAGGAAGAGGATGCTGGCAGGCAGGCCGGGAGGAAGAGAGAGGGCGCTGTCCACACGGACGTCTGCTCCACAGACAGAGAGCAGCAGAGGGTACAAGGTCAGACGTGTCAGCTACAGATCAAGTAGTGGACGTTCAAATGTCATTCTGTGTCACTTTATCCTCATACACATTCTTCTGTTGTTGATGTATATTTCAAATAAGCAAATGATAACGGCACATTTCCTCCGAGGATCCACTATGATGCAGTCCTAAACTGTGCACATCAAATAAGGATGGATGCTTGTTTAAAGCAGTACAAATACCAATGAAGAAAATATTGCACTCTTGAATAATTAAATTCTAAAAATAAATTACTGGTGGTTGAGTTCAAGCTCTCAAATGATTCAATAAAATGTAGATTATTCTATTATACAAGTTGTTAATTTAACTGCTTCAAGAAAAAGTCCCACAGGCTTCATTGTGTACATACTAAGGCAGAGTATGGTTTGTAATTTATTTTCATGAGTAAATAAGTTAAAAAACATCCCCCCATTGGATTTTTCGCCAATATTATACGATTATAGGAAGTCATTTATAATTAAAGCCCTTTTTAAAAGCAGGAAAGCTTACGTATTAAAACATATAGTTGTTTATGTTCGTTGTGTACTCTCTCACCTGTGATGAGGTTTTTAATGAGCTTGTTTTCATCCTTCTTTCTGCACTCCAGCAAACCAGTGACTGCCGGCTTTGATCGGGAAGGACAGGAGGAAGTCTCTGCAGTGAACGCTGACGGGAGAACTGGAAAACATCACAACACAAACAACTTAAACAACAGCACCAGCAAAAACTAAAAAGACAGGGGAGAACATTACATAATGTAATGTTGGACTCTTGAGATAAAAAGGGCAGTGTCATGAAGGCCCTTTATTTATGTGAACTTTTGATCTAATGATATAATTAGTGTTTACTCATCTGCTCTTAACTATGGTTCAACATCATTCAATAAATGATCAAAATAAAGCTATATACTATGATGTCATAAAAAGGCATTACGAGAAGTCATATGTAAAAAACATTTTTAAACGTTATATTTAATTAATCCTTTTCAGTGATGAAGAAAACCCGCCAAACATATTAAATCTGAACGTGCATGGCAAACCAAAAGCTCTGAATGCAAGCTCCTGATGAAACCGTACCTTGTGTCAGGAGTCGTCTGAGCGACACTGTCTTTTTAAGCTCCGTCATCTCTCTCCTCAGTCTCACACACTCCTGCTCTTTGGCCTCTAGTACTTCCTGCAGCTCCTTCACACACAAACACACACTTGCATTTAGGATTGTTTGGCCTGTAAAGCTAATGCTCTAAAAGCACACTGAATCCAGCTCTTACTGTATAGACTGCATGGGATTAAGTCAAAGAGAGGAAGGTAGGAAGGGACTTTGGGGAAGATGGTAGCATAATGACCCTTTTTCCTAAACGTATACATCGTTTTTTTTAGCAGAAGTGTTTTTCTTCTTCTACCTGCGGCCCTGCAGCAGAGGAAGAGCCACAGCTAGCGGCACTGATCTGGCCCCTCAGAGCCTCCAGCTCCTCCTCCTTGTGACGGCTCTGACTGCGCAGCTGGCTCTCCAGGAGTCTGACAGACAAGGAGATACAACAGGACACCAGAGTTCATACAGTGAAATGCAGTAAATGGACTGCATCTATATAGAGCTTTACTAGACCACTCAAAGCACTTTCACAACACATGTCAGCCTTGACCTAATCATGCACATTCATACAGCAGCAGAGGCTTTGAAATGTACAAAGGATTAACAAAGTATCTGCTTCCAAAACGTTCATGACATTCACACAGCGTTGACATTCATTTGTGGCTTAGTGATTTGCTTATGGACACTTTGACACAGTGATTGCAGGAGCCAGGGATCAAACCACCGACCCTCTGACTCGTGGACAATCACTCCTGAGTCACATCATATATAAATGGCAGCATCGAATTTGAGGAGAAGCGAGTTGATACACAGGTAACAGACTGACTTGTTGGCCACTCGAACAGCATCGTAAGCGTGTGCCAGGTCCTCTACTTTCATCTTCACAGCCGGGTCTTTGGCCACGTCCATGCTCACCATCAGCTGATCCTGTCAATGCAGACACAGTGTGGAACATTACCGTCTGATCTGACGAAATAATGTTGCAAGTTCAAAAGCAGGCAGGCCTAGATTCAGCGTTACCAAGTATGATGTTTATTTATATGTTGAGTTATAGTAGAGTTGTCCTTTTCTTTTTGTGGGTAGAAAATATGTTTCTGTTTAATAATGCTCATAAAAGGTTTTTTCTGCCAAACTTTAGGCAAGTTTTGTGATATTTCTCTTCCAACTCCTACACTCTCTCACCATTGGTGTTTGGAAGCTCCACACCGACTCTCTCCGCTCCAGGGTGGGAGAAGTCACGCTGACCCTGCGGACCTCCTCTGGGGAGGGTAAGCATGATGAGAAGGGTGACAGCGGGGCGGTGGACGGAGAGGGGAGCTCTAAACTCAGACTCTGAGTGGAGTCCGCCCTTCTGTGGACTTTGGTGCCCTGTTGAGAAGAGAGCAAATAACCAAAGCAACCAAGAGGGAGTTTTAGACCAAAATAGTATTTCTGTACGAGTATTTAACCGTGTCTGTAGGTGTAGTTACGAACCTCGGTGAGCAGACTCATCTCCCTGAGGTTGTCGTATCTCTGCTCCAGTCTGGTGAAGTCTCTCAGGAGACCCTGGTACTTCCTCCTCTCCTCATCCAGCTCCGCCCTCAGAGATGCACTCGCCTGAGACACAGCCTGCTGCACACACTCTGCACAGAGAGAGGAAAAACACCCAGGGTTCACCTTTGAAGTATGCAGTAATGCTGCAAAGAGAGAAGAACTACCTTCTTGTGCTTGTTCTTGTTCAAACAAGCGAGCAGAGAGATCCTCTTTCTCTTTGCAGTAACTGTCCTTTTCTCTCTGCAGGGCTTGCAAGTCCTTAAGGAATATGGGAGATTGAGAATAACTCATTAACATTTCTATAAATTAAGATTGTAAAACATGGTCAGGGAAAAGACAATGTTTATTCTTTACATGCAATGAGAACACAAGCACCAGCACAGGGTAACATACTATGTGAAGAAAGTCTTTGCTCAGTAGGCCTACTTGTGTGAGTTGCAGGATGTCCTGTGCAGCTTTCTCCTCAGCTCTCCTCCTTTCCTCCACCTCCTTCTCGCTGATGACGGGGCAGGGTGGAGGTTTCTCTTGTTTCTGGCTCTCCATTTTCTGTACCGTCACTTTCAGCGCCTCCAGCTCAGCGCTGCCGGCCTCTCGCTCGGCGTGCAGCGTCTCTCTCAAAGCTGCAGCCTCCCTGGCCTGGACACAAACAAACTCAACTTTGAATATGAAATACAATGACTACTTGAGAGAGAACAAAATCAGAAACAAGTGTAAAAATAAATGTCTATCAACAAGGATGTTTGTTGGTCTGAACCACTTGGGATCCTTGCACGCACATAATGTATCTAAGAGCCTTATAGACAGTTGGAGAGAGACAGGACAGCACAACTTTGAGTCAACCATTTTGGACAATAAAACCCCACATGGCCAGCGTTTCAAACCTCCCCTTCCCCTTGGTAAAACATACAGAAATTCCTCTTAACCCTTATGCTAGAGATATTTGAGTTTCCAAGGATCCCAACACAGGACCAAACTCCCTTCGCACACCTCCTGGTCTGCTCTGAGCTGCATCAGTTTGACCTCCATGCCCTTGTTGAGCTCTCTGAACTTCTCCACGGATCGGGCCTCTGTCTTCAGTTTCATCAGCTCTCTCCTGGCGGCCCTGCGGCGCGCGCAGCACTGCATGAACACCACCGCCGCACGAACCCGCCTGTACGCCCGCCTCGCCATCCACCCACGCACCCTCGCCTGGAGCAGCACAGCAGCACGCTCCACCAACACCTGAGGAGGAAAGAGTAGATTAGACTTTTAACTGAGGTTATATATATATACTCAGGGGTGGAATGAAATTAAGTACATTGGTAAAGTAATGTAATTAGGTACTATTCTATTTTGTCATTCTACTTCCCTACATTTAAGCTGCAACATTCATATTTTTTACTCAGCTACGTTTATTTAACAATAATAATGAGAAGCTACTTATAAAGTCGTTTTCCTATTAGTGGCTATACAAATAAAACACCAGATTTTGTTTTAATATTATACGTTTAGTACAGTACCACTGTACTAAAGATTATGGGTCAACATCGACTAACTAGAAAATGTAAATGCTATTACATGTATTTGTTAATGATAAAAGCAGAATAATATGCTATCCTATAATAAGATAATACTTTGAAAAGAGCTATTGTGCATACTGAGTACGTTTACTTGGAATACTTTAGGTACATTTAGCTGATAGTACTTCTAAACTTTGACTGAAGCAACATTTAGAATTTTTGATTTTGAAATGTAATGGAGGATTTTAAGACGAAAGTATTTCTACTATTAATTATATTTTAACTGTGTAACTACATTTAACTTCTATCGTAAACAGAACATAATCAAACGTTTAAAGAAGTGCTGACGAACAAACATTTGAGATACGCAGGTGGAGGTTGCTTTTTAGAGATCTACTCAAGCAGTAAGTGTAGTAATGATTAAGGCTGTATGTGCTGACCTGTCTGTATCTGCGGCGGGCCATGGTTCCTCTGCCGAAGGCCTGGATGGTGATGGTGGCCTGTCGGATCGTGAGGAACAGCTGCCTGACGGCCACCATGCGGTACGTCTTCT
The DNA here is from genome assembly GCF_902827115.2 of Pseudochaenichthys georgianus. Lineage (NCBI taxonomy): Eukaryota > Metazoa > Chordata > Actinopteri > Perciformes > Channichthyidae > Pseudochaenichthys > Pseudochaenichthys georgianus. The sequence continues at coordinate 7,238,634 of NC_047506.1, read as the reverse complement.
GGATCACTAGAGCAGCCTTAGTGTAGCGCAGAGTCAGGGCCAGTCTGCAGCCAGGAGGATCAATGGGACAATTAAGTATTTATCTGGCAATTTCTTTTTTGAGGATTTACAAAATGAACAAAAAATTAAGAAAATAACAAAACTAGCACTACTTTTATGGTTATTTACAGAATATTGTGCAGTGTAAAATGCATTGTAGCTCACCTGAAATAGTTTGAAACATAAAACTATTATCATCGCAAAAATCTTTAACCAACCCTTTAGAGTAAATGTTTAAAAAATCGTTTTCTATCCCTGAAAGGTAATAGAAAGTATATTGTGAGGTTAAACAACATTTGTCCCTAAAGATCTGTCACTTAAAAAAGAAAAAGTGAGGTTTACTTTGATAAAGAAACATTTAAATGTCCTCTCCTCACCGCCTGGCTAGAGCTCCTCTGCAGTATCTCTGGATGGTGACGGTCGCCCAGCTGATCCGGGTGAATCTGACCCGGCCCAGCCATCCTCTGACCCGGCTCTGGATGATCACCGCGGCGACACGCAGCCTCTCCGCTCTCAGCCTCTCCAGGAGAGCCACCTGACCGGCCCGGAAAAACACTTTGGTCTTCCCGAAGCAGTACTGGTCCGGGTCCGGGATGAGCCGAGGCAGGGTGAGTCTGCAGGAGGCCTGAGCCTGATCCTGGGTCAGGGGGCCGTGAAGCAGGAGGCGGTACCTGCAGAAGAACTCCTCGTACGTCCACCTGGAGATAAAGAGTTGGGATGGAAATCTCAAAGGTCACCTATTATACTGCTTTTCATCAATATATTATAGGTCTCAGATAAATACAAAACATGTCTCTGAAGTGCTTGGCTCCAAACACCAAACAGATCATGCATTGTAGCATTACCCATAATCCCCTCTGTTTCAAAAGTGCTGATTCTCTGTCTGTTACTTTAGATGAAAATAAGGAGCCCCTCCCCACGCCCCTCTGAGAGAGATTTGGTTAAAAAGAACACAAGGTGCTCTGGGAGGAGGTTCAGGTGATAAGGTGGGGGCGGTGTTACCTTGGTTGGTGATTGGCTAATGGTTACCAAGCCAAAAAATCGTTATGACATCATAAAGTGGCCAAAATCTGATCAGCTCATTTTCAGACAGGTTGTTATATAAATGGATCAGGACAAAAAGAGAGAGAATCTTTTTTCTTGAAACGTTCAGAATCTTTTTCCACAGAGGGGACACATGCTGATGTAGAAGAGACATGGAAAAGTGGATTTTGCATAATAGGTGACCTTTAAAGAAAATAGCTTTATACTTAGAGGAGGATAGTAGGCCTATTTTTTTTTAACTTGACATTATTTTTACTCTAGTTATTATGTCACTGAAGTGAACATTTAAAGAAATATATATATAAAGAGACATATTACAGTACTGATTATTTATACTAATATGCTTTCAGTATTTAGTTACACTTTTACCCTTTTTATTTCATGTTGGTGCGTTTGATGAAACTTGTACATTTGAGATTTGAGAGATGGTTTTATTGTTTAAAGATGATCAACAAAACCACACTATTTACACTATTAGCTTAATTAAAAAATACTGGAAGTCAATACATAATTTTCATATATCTCAAGCATGTTTTATGTCTCTAAAACATTCAAAGTAAATTGTGAGAACATATAGCAAAAAACAAAAACAAATGCTGCTTAAAATGTAGTAATAATTTTAATAAAAAAAGAACTTGAAGTTAATGGTCTAGTTACCACAAAGTACTGTAGTTACAGACATCCCTAGTAAAGTCCTGTAAGATTAAAGTGTAAAACTCAACTCTGTTCCACGTGTTTCTTTCATCAATAAAGAGGAAGAGGAGAATGGCAACTCCTAATATCCTCTCCAATATAATTTTCTTTGCATCAATTTGCAGAGTATATGATTTGATGTCTAGGAAATATTCAGTACCTGGATGGAAAACCTGCAGCACTGATACGAATTGTCTCCAGCACCCCACAGGCTCTCAGCTGCTGGACTGTCCTCCTGGGGTCAAACCTAAGAAAAAGCAATGGATCAAAAAAAGGATGTCACGCTGCCGTGTGCACACAGCAGCGTCAGAAAAAAACACAAATTCAAATTGCATAAATGTACAATTTTGTGGAGAACAAAGACATACATAAATGGTTCTTTGAGATCGTTGGGTTTAATACAGCGGACATAGTGAGGAGTGGTGCTGTTCAGAGTGTCCATTAGCATCTCTAGGGACTGTCGGAACTGACACCAACACAATGAAAACAAAACAAAACGTTACAGACAAATTGCTGCATGCAAAAGGAAGTGATTAGAAGATGAAAGTCATACCAGCTCACCTGGAAACCCACTGTCAGTTTATGTTCTCTGGTGGCTCTTTTCCCTGAGCGAACACTTCCATTAGCCACAGAGGAAGCGTTTCCCTGCTGCTGGAACAACTCAGCCACCAGCTCGGACTGACACACACATGACAACACACACAGAGAAAAGTCAGTGGTCACAAAGTCACATAGAAACTAAATTAAATAGAATACATAGAAAATATCTACCTGACTTGCTCTGAGGATGTTAATGAGCTCCTCAAAGACTGTGTCTCGATTCTTTCCTAAGAAGCCATCACATTCGTATTGCACCTGATGAAAAAAGGAAAACTGTCATTAGAAATAACATAAACTGGAAAAAGAGACATGTTCACATATTCTCGTTGGGGAACTATCCTACAGTCCAAAGAGTTTCTCTGTGTTGACCTTCCTCACTCACCGTGTCAGCGAAGTGCAGAACGACGAAGGCGCTGTTGGACATGCGGGGTTTCTGGAAATGAGGGTGGGGCTTGCTGCTCAGGTGTTGGTCGTACAGCTTCCGTACCCAGCTTTCATCTGACCCTTTGGGCATCTGGTGAGTAACACAGACAATTACCACAGAGACTAAAGATGAACAGATTATCAATGCTCATGTTCAATCACACTGCTCATATGCAAAACATACGGAATACTATTTTATTTCATATGTTTTCTTATTTAATTTTTGCCTTTAATCAGCGCTGTCCCATCGCTGTTGTAACACTGCACATTTCCATGCTGTGAAACAAAAAAAGGCTTTATTTTTATTTATTTTGACTCAAGCCAGTGAGATGAACACTTGCAAGGCTAGGCAAGTGTATTTATATAGCACCTTTCAACACAAGGCAATTCAAAGTGCTTTACAAAAATGAAAGACATTAAGAAAATGGCATTTAAAAACAGTAATTAAAAAGCAAAAATAATAAAATAACATTAAAAGAAAAAATACAAGTTACAGTGTAGTTAAAGATATGAATTTGAATGTGTAGATTGAGCCGAATGTGAAGGAGATAGGAAAAGACAGATGAGAGAGGGAGACGGCAGCACTGACCCTGCACTCCTCGTCCAGCAGATCGAACAGGCCCAGCTGCCCCTCGATCAGATTGATGCACAGCTGATTGTCACTGAACTCGATCCGGCTCCAGGCCAGCTCCTCCCGGATGTATTCCTCCTGCTCCAAGTGGAACACATGCTGCGGACGAACACACAATATAAATATAAAACTTCAAAAAGATTGAGACAAAGTGAAAGAAATTGCAATGGCTCTCGACAGAAAGTTAAAGGAGGTCCTGAAGATATGGTCAACACAGTGAAGCTAGCTTTGCTTTGAGACAGATCATCGCGCAGAGAGACAGTGTGCTTGTTTTGGGCTGATTCCCTGAGGAGTTTAACAAGAATGATTTTGCTGCTGGCATGTTCAAGAATAATGAGTGTACCTGTAAACACCAATACACATAGGGGGAGAAAGACATGTTTTCCTGTGAAGTGACTTACCCTGTTGAACTGCTGTTGCAGTTTTTCATTGGCATAATTTATACAGAACTGCTCAAAACTGTTCCGGTCAAAAGTCTCAAACCTGCACAGAGATCATCAGTTAGATTTGAAAATAAAACCCTGAAGATATGAACAACAATGTTAAAATTAACAGGACAGTTCATTCTAAACTCAAAACCACAATTGTTTTCCTCTTTAATGTATTGTTATTTTTCCATTTAGATCATTTTGGTGTGAGTTGCAGAGTTTTGGTGATATCTTCTCTTGGATATAATGGAACTTCATGGCACTTGACCTTTGGGGCTCAAAGCTACATATAAAATACATCTCTTTTCAGAAACCATGATGCGGTGCTTTTTCATGCTGGAACTATTTTCTTTCTACCCCACTCTACCTAGCAGAAGGATGAATGCATCTACTTGACAAGACAATTCTACATTCACAAATAGCACTACATGTAAGTGTTTTTGTGTAATAAGTCCACACACATTATACCCAGTGTCACAGAGCTCATCTCTCACCCATAGATGTCCAGCACCCCTATAAAGGACTTGGTTTGTCCCTTCTGGCTGTGCAGGGCGGAGTTGAGCCTCTGGACAGTCCATGTGAACAGCTGACCATAGATGTGTTTGGAGAGGGCATCTCTGGCTTCTAAGGCCTGCTGACCGGACACCGGCTTCACCAGCATCTCCCCCCCCACAGCCAGCCTGCGGTGACACAGCCAGTGGGCCGTCTGAGGTCCGTCCACTCCCAGCAGCTTAGAGAAGACTGCCAGGGGGCGGTCTTCTGCCTGAGAAGAAACTAAATAATTAGAAATACTATATAGACAATGTATTTGTTGTGTATTGTCTCACAAAGCATGTGCAATGTTTTGTATTTCTTCTTCTTGTGTGTTTGAATTGTCTTTGTTTGTAATTTATTAATATACCTTTGACTAGGATTTGTTTAAAGGGGACCTATCATGCAAAATGCACTTTTTGGATGTCTTTTAATACTTAAATAGGCCATGTGTCCCCGGTGAGTCAGGGAACTCACGCAGCGTCAGAAAACAAAACCCTCTCTTTTCCTCCATACCCAAATCTCCCAAAAAAAACGGGGGTACAACGGAGCTGATCCAGATTTGCGTCCGATATGACATAATATCGGAAATGTGGACCCACAGGACTATCAGAAAGTTGCCATCAGAAACAATGCCCGACTGTTTTGGACGTAATATGGTCGGTGTTTACATTAGCATCGCTAACACTCAGAGCTAACCTGTACTGGAGAGCATGTGTGTGAAGAAGCAGGAAATAAAAAGGAACTCACCTTGTGGTATAACCGGCAAGAGAGAAAGCCTTTGAGCTCCATACTGTTTCAGAAGTAATCCTTGATAATCCATGATATGGCGTTTCATCACTGCAGTATTTAGTTTAGACAGTAGCTGCCGGGTCCCACATGAGCTCAGCCCCCTCCTCTTTTATCAATTTTTTTTTTTTAAAGCTTTATACCCAAAATCAGCTCTTTTGAAACAGGAAGTGAAATAGAGGGATATGAGGCATGGCTAGAATGGGTGATCTGTTTGGTATTTTCTGAGCACTGAACACTTCATAGACATATTTTTTATATATTTGTATATATCTGAGACCTATGCTATTGCCTAAAAATAGCATGATAGGTGCACTTTAAGTTGAATGCAGCTGTATAGCACATTGGCCCCAAAATATATTTCCACTCAAATTTGCACAAGTTTTTCTTATCTTATCTTTCATATACCATCTTATCTTATCTTAGTTTCTTATCATTTTTATTCAGGTTGAAGGCTTACATTTTTGCCGCTGCATTCTGGCATATCAAATTACTGTGTGTTTTTAAATGTACTAAAATGTCATTCTGTAATGAGTTTCTGTTTCACTCTGTTTTCAATAATGCTTTTGAAAAACATTGTTTAGAAATGTACTGTATAAATAAACGTGTCTTGCCTTACAGTAGATGCACTGATAAAGGAAGTTGAATGATAGCTGAATTTGTAGAGATCTAGATTACTGCAAGTGAGAGGAGAGATACTTTTATTTCTTACATCAATATAACTCCTGTCAGAATTTCTCCCACTGGCCTGGATGTTGACATTTCCGAGGTGCAGAACAGCTGCCAGGATCCTGAAGAGCTCCATCTGCTGGTCAGGCTGCACTCCTGCATGATGAACAAATACACCAATAATCTTGCATTATTTATCTTCATTAATTGACAACATTACTTATTCACATTAATGTCTGAACAGGTGGATGCATTGTGTACATGTTTATGTGTGTAGAAAGCTTGTATTTTCTAATCTTGTGGGGACATAAATCTGTTTCTACAGCCAAGTTGTGGGGACTTGACTTAATTATGGGGACAATGGACAAGTTAGAGTAAGGATCCTACCAGTAGTGTTTATAGTTATGGTTAGATTAGTGTGGACATAAATATACGTTAATGTAATGTCTTCTAAATTGATTGAAACATGACTGTGTTTATCAGAATCAGAATCAGAAACTGGTTTATTACCAGGTAGGTTCACACGTACAAGGAATTTGACTAGGCGTCGTTTTTTTTTTATTTGTATGCATCATACATACAAATAAAAAACAAAAATGTAAAAATGAACACAGATAGCGAGCTATATTAAGAACATTGTAATACAAATATAATAAGATAACAATAAAATAAAGCAGTGATTTACATTGAAATAGAATGCAATATTTATGTATGTGTCTGAGAGTAAGCGTACTCTACCCAGGATGGTGAAAGCGTTGCGAGTGCGCTCCAGGTCCAACAGGTCATCAGTACCAGGAATCTGCGTCTCTCCTCCCTGGCTGGTGTAGCGGAAATTCTCAGGTGCATCTGGAGGGAAAACACAGAGCACAGTCAGGCTGCATGCAACATGGACATTGTTATATATACAACAGATACAGAACTCAGTGAATGGAAAAGGTGTAGACATGGTAACTGTAAGGGAAACTTCTGTGTAGCAATGCAGTGGGAGTCACCGACTCATGAAGGAGACACGGGAAGAGCAGGAGCTTTGATGTCAAACACTGATGGTTTATTTAGGAGCTTCGGCCGGAGAATTCACAACAAGTCCAAGAGCCAGAGGTTCTGACTTCACGGTAGAGTTGCCACGTCAAATCTGAAGAACTCTACCCCAGACCCATGTATTTAGCTAGTTCAGAGAGAATCATCAACATGCTGCATAACAAGATAGAATCGCAACACCTCTATCAGCTGACGCCAACATGCAGGAACAGGGAGACAGAACACTGAGAGCACAGCAGCCAAGGTTACGAGGTGCGTGTGCTCAGTCAGGACAGTTTAAACTGATAAACTGGGTCAAAGTTATGGACCTTGGAAAATATTTCCCCAACAGTAACATTTTATAAGACAAATAAATGATGGGGATGCCTCTGAAGTCTCACCCAGTTTAAAGGATCTCATTTCAGGCAACTCTCTGGAGGCACACAGCTGGTAGAAGATGTGGTAGTTCCTCTCTGCTGATGCCTTACATGCACATAAACAGACAGAAATGTTCATTAACATATGCATAATACACAAATGAGTTACATGAAACCTCAGAATAAATGGGAAATTATTCATATGCAATAAAGCTTACTTACTTGGAAGACAACCCTAGACTTTTCCAGGAGATACGTCCTCATGTTCGCCCCGATGATGTCTCCTTTTCTGCCAAAGCCGATCTCGATGTACTTCCCAAAACGACTACTGTTGTCATTGCGAGTGGTTTTAGCATTCCCAATAGACTGTAGGTAAAAGCATGTGTTTTGTAAAAAAACATCAATGACAGGTAAAAACTATTTTTTAAATAACTAAATGTGTTAAATGGTCCATCACCTCCATGATTGGGTTGGAGGCCAGAACCCTCTCCTCCACGCTGGTCTGCTGGGCCGCTCCTCCGACCACAGCAAAGTATCGCATGGTGAATTTGGCTGAGACCGTTTTCCCCGAGCCAGACTCTCCACTGATGATGATCGACTGGTTTTTCTCCTCCCTATACACACAGATACCATGAATACCATACCCCATAAAGTGAAGTTATGCTGAGACCATCACTGTGGTTGTTACAGGACAGTGTAAGCAATTAAAGTAGGCTGTACATGTATAATGGTTGAAATGTTTCTGGTTGCTGTCACATGACCTCTGACCTGGTCATTGTGCGGTAGGCTTCCTCGGCCACAGAAAATATGTGAGGCTCCATGTCGGCCATGTCCTGACCGCTGTAAGCATCGATCACCTCCTCTCCATATATGGGCAGCTGGTCATAGGGATTAATGGCCACTAACACGATACCTGGAGGGACAGGAAAATAAAGTCACATCAGTAAGATACTCTGGATATTGATAGGATAATAATGTAGAAATACAGTTTTTGTAATAAATTGAGCGTGTTTTTATTTGTATAAAGCACATCTTAGTAGAGATGACACGTTTTAATTGTACATGTACTAACTGAAGCATTCCCAGTGCAACCGAAAATACAAATAAGAAAAGATTAAGTTTCAAAAGGCCACTGTTTTAGTCTTAATCGAACTAAGCAGACGCAAGAAAACACAATGCCTTTGTCAACTCAACTAACTCTAACATAAGTTGCCATCTCAAAACTACAAAAGTTTGAATTCAAGTAAAACCATTTTTGGGTAGAGTGACTTTAAGAACACTTTGCATCATCTAAATGACATTTAATTGCATCTTAAAACAGTAGCAGCGAGGGAGTTCCTTCCTCAACCTTTGACCTACAGTAATATATCGATCATTATGAGCCGTTATCTTGCAGACAGAAGCACCCAGGAGCTGCATGTTGCACACATCTCAAACACCTGCTGTGACTAATGTTGGCCACTATAAGTAGAGCAATCATCCCTTATTTAGCTCAAATTCCCTCTCTCTGGAGTCTGCACATTCAGAGCTCACCACAGTACGTGTAGATGCTGTTGTAGTCCAGGAATCGAACCCGCAGGTTGTGCAGGACAGCAGGTTCATGGAGGAAGCTGAGAGCCGTCAGGTCGTTCTCCCCCTCCAGGATGTCAGGGTTCCCCGGCGGGGGGAGATCAGAGGGGGACGCCAAAGGGTAATGGGCCTCCTTCCAATGGAGAAGGATTCAAGGCTTTTATTGTCATTTGTACTTAGCTGCAGTGTAGATATGTCAATGAAAATCTTAGGTCGCAGGCTCCTCCAAGTGTTTCATGAAAATATAGATGGTACTGGATTGTAGCATCTTTTCTATAAGGATCATGAGCCTTCACATTGATTTGTGGATAATATCAAGATACAGCATGTCTCACCTCCCCATCAGAGAGCTGTAGCAGCAGGTTATTATCTCCGGGGCTGTAGTCCTTGAGGAGCAGAGCTGACACCCAAACAGCATCCGGGTCAGGAACCCACACCCTTGCTCCCTAACAAGGGAACACATTAGATTAAAAAAATTAAATAAAGAAGAGAAGAGATTCTGCAGGTTTGACACACTTTGCATTTTATAGACCATTTTTGGAGTCCAGAAACGAGAATTTTTTTTACAGCTTTTTGTTTTCTATTCTGACACGCTTAAAGGTGGAGTAGGTACGTTTCAGAAACCGGCTCGAGATACACTTTTGTTATATTCCACGGAATGCTCTTAACATCCCGTTAGCAATGAATATCTTAAGTGCTTTGACAGAAAATCCACTAAAAAATGTCATCTGTAGAAGCCGTAATATTGTAAAAAGTACAACCAGTACAACCAAGTACAACCAATCCGTTTAGCCGGCCCGGCTAAACGGATTGGTTGTACTTGCCTGTCAGCCTTCCATCGGGGCACACATTTTTCTCGTGCCCTCATTGGTCATGTGCGCGTTCGTGTGTGTTGGAGGAGGGGCTCTATAAGGAAGTGGCAGATTTTCTCCGGTTGTGTATTTTCAAATTCTAGCGATCTCGAGCCGGTTTCTCAAACTTATCTACCCCACCTTTAAGATACATGCATTTCCTGGCCCCACCCAGAAAATACATTTGTCAGCCATCAGCATAAAAGGCTCCTAAACGATGTTAAAAATTAACACCGGTCATCCTACTCTAAATTGGATTACCCATTACCTACTTCTAACATATGTAATTTGCTTATTATTCTTCCCATTTTACAAATAAAGGTTAAATCAACATATTACAATTTCCTACTCTTATGAGTTTACACATAGAAAGATTAAAACAAGTTTTAACTCAAAAGCTGTTAACTGTTGATACAAATCAGGAAAGGCTTTCATTTGAGCACTGAAACATATTCTATAAATACATGAATGGCAAAGATTAACACACAAATAATATGTCTTATGAATACATACAGACCTAGTTATGTTTTATATCATAACCAGTACTCTTCGTTAAAGGAACTAATGGTAAGCCCTTCAGAGGTTTTGAAAAAACAAACATTTAAGCCAGTCTTACCTTGCTGTATAGCTCCAGTGAGGTCATCTTAACGTCTTCAAAGCATGCAGGTATATATCATTATGAGGTTAAATCAACAGGAGCAACATCCACACGTCCCTCTGAAGGAGCTGCTTGTTTCCTCCACACTTCTGCAGAAGAGCCACTTTGTGTCCTGCTGACAGTTCTTTGCACTTTGTCCAGGCTCACACGGAGGCATGAGGATCGTCAAGTTAAGTGTTCATCTATGGGAGGATGCAGTGATTGGACGGAGGGGTTTCTCCATTTAAATGTGCCCCAATAAATCCAGGACATGTGGTCATTTACTTTAAGAGGATTCAGGTGCATCCAAATCCATGTTAAACTATAGTCTAAATGTTAGTTTGAACCTGGATTGGCTTGACGGAACCCGTTTCAGTTGCTATAATTGTAAAGTGCTGAAAGACATGGATCACAAAAGGTATTTCAGATATGATTGTAAAGCAACATTTGGAAAGTCCTCCATATTATCCCCCTTACTTAGCTGAGGGAACACCTCGAAGTTAAACGATCACAATTAGAAAATGACACAGTAGCAACAGAATTAATGACTTTTCAACTCATTTTAATAATTAATACAATCAAATTCATTCAGCATCAGCCTGCTGATAATGAGAAGGGATTTTCAATATTTTAGCTTGATATATTATTTAACATCAAACCATAATTGACAGGGATATAAAATACAAAAATGTTTTTCTTCAGATGATGGATGACATGAAATCCTTATTTTGACTGTATTTTGCTTTGACTCCAATTGTGTGCTGGGTTTACATGGAGGCAGCATGTGTGTGGTAAACATGGACATATATTCTATGCTGGTAACATTGAAACAATAAAGAAAAACCTGGATTGACTCGGACAGAAACAAAACCTAAACAACCATGATTTACAACATCAGTAAGCACCTATAATAAGGGGCTTTAAGTTATATCTTTCCCGTTGTGCTCGTCCCACTCATGTCTTACTTTCCTTATATTAATTTTACAACGGCATAGCCATTATAATCACTCACGGTAAAAATACCAAGCAGACTTTACATAAATGTCAAACAACCCTCTTCCAAACGACCTCTTTGGTCAATAACCATTACTCACAGGATGACACAGCTGTCATAAAGTACATGATTTCCTTGAAGCTACAACAATAAAAACTTTACTGTGCCCTCCGATGGATCAACACAGGATTCAAACTACAACGTCTGCATTAGTATCAACAGCCGAACTGCAGGCTGGCACCCATTAAATTAACTTATTATTGTTACAGCTCAACTGGTTTGACTAGAAAACATTGTGTTTTGTGCCAGACAACTCTTGGAGAGCACTGTTCAATTAATAAAAAAGAAAAAGAGACATGCCAAAAATACAAAACATTCATTTCCATCTGCCCTAAAAAATAAAATAAAAAAGAAGAAACATCCAGACGTACATTTTTTGGATCTGACTGTCACTAAATTAATACAAACCCATTCAAAGCCTCTCGATAAAAAATACGCTTCTCATAAAACACTGAATTTGACACACTGTAGATAAGTTATTTTTAATATTTGAAAGTTCAAGGGAATTTTTAAAAATGTCAGCTCATATATATGTAATTTAATTGTCGTTGAAGTCAAAGAGTCCCATCTAGTGGAGTTAATAATGAATAGGTGCATTTGAGACTCCCAGGGGTTTTTGGCTCGGGGGAAGACCGTTCTTTAGGTCGTTCAGGACTGGGATACTCGGGGACAGTTCATCAGGGCAGGACTGCTGTAGACTCCCACTGTTCATGATCATGTGTGCGGGCGTTGAACAAATCCCTACAAGAGGAGAGGATTGACAATTAGAGGAAACGGGTAGTAATACAACACTCATAATACACCTTGATCTGCAGCTAGCTACGTTTCTACTTTAGAAACAAGCTCGGTTCGTGGCCAAAGAGAGACTAGTCTGCTGCAACCTTCATGTTTGGGCTTGACTATGGTGATGATGTTTATCTGAATGCATCTTCTTAATGCCTACACTCTTTGGATACCGTCTCCCATGTGGCTCTGTGATTTATTCCAAACTTTAAAACCCTTGAACACGGCATTGCTCCTTGTATGCTCGGGTTGGATGGTCCTTCTTGACCACTTGTCGATTGGAACTAGCTGCAATATGAGCTGAAACTCAGGGAGATGGTCTCTCTCAACAGATTTAAAGTGCTTCTTACTGACCCAAGCAGCAGACAACTGAAGATATTTTATTTAGTAATGTTTCTGATTGTGACTATGATATGCTCTCTGTTTTTAATGTGTTGCCTTCATCTGTGCTGCTGCTTATCTTGGCCATGATTCATACAAAAAACCTGTGAAAGAGATTTTTCATCGCAATGAAACTTCCCTTGGTTTAATTAAAGGTTAAATGAAGTCCTATATTTTAACCAACCTGTGCTATACACTCTCCATATCTTCGCTGCCGTCGTCCTTCAGAGCCTCGTCGTCATTGGAAGCCTCCTCGACATGCGCCATCATGTCGGCCATCAGGGCCTCCTCCAGCCTTTTCCTCACACTGTACACCAGCTCCTCCTGTTTCCTAAACACAAGCACAACAGGAAGTGGTTACAATGGGCAGTTACAGATGCCTATAACAGCCACTGAATCAGCACACAACCGATGGTGTGTTTTTACTGGTGATGGACTGTGGAACAGACAACAAGAAGGGATGGGGAAATCGTCAAGTTCATTTCAACTCAATCAGATAGGAGATTTCTTCATTATGTCTTTGTGATTCAAACTTTTTAGTTGTTATTGTGCATAAGCATATAAATGCCAATTTTTTATAAACAGTGCATAATTAGATTATTCACAGTGCTTTATTATTACAAACTGAAGAATATCTTAGCAAGATTTGTAACCCAACTGTTACACAGGCACATCGATGGATCTTCCCAAACGGAAAAAAGTTCAAACGAGGAAACGCATTTTGGATCTGACTAAATTTAGAAATGATTCTAAGTGTAGCGTACACTTAAACTCTGTTTTTGTCTTTCTTTGGGGTGGCTATAATACATTTTACTGCTCCACCTGTCCATTGGGTTACTTTGCTCTAGTGCTGGTAAACTTGTCTGCTTCTCCAAAATCTAGTTTGAGGAATACGCCAAGTTCGGGAAAGTACCTCACCAAACCCACTTCAAAACATCCAAAATATTCCTCCAACAATCAGGATCTTAACATTGTAAAAAAAAAAATCCACAACAGGTGATCAATGTGTGTTGTGTGATGCAGGGTACCAGCACTATTTTTAAGTACAAATGTAATGACTTTTAAGACTTTTTTAAGACCTTTAAAAGGAAAAAATAATACCAATACAAAAAAATCGATGAACTAGACGACAGTATAAACCATTACTAAGTTTTATTGCATTTGAATAACGGGAAATATTCAGTGCACATTACCCAACATGACTGCCTTCGCATTAACACAAAAAAAAGGGTATAGCAGTAGACCAATGGAAACCCAGATACAATTGAATACCTCCCCTCCTAAAATTCCAGACCTTTTTAGACCTTGAATATAAGCAATAACAATAAAAACAAATGTAAGACTTTTAAGACTTTGTAAGAATCCGCGTAGGGATGGGTACCGAGCCCCGGTATTAAACGGGCCCCGGGGCTGAATTATTAAAGACCGTGGTACCGTTAAGCTCCGACGTTAACGTTCTTTTTATCGGTACTGGAGACATGTAAAAAATATATGTATTATTGCTACACAAACATTATATTGCAGTTTTAGTGTTGCCATAGCCATTTCTAACATGCAAAAAGCGTGCAAAATGCGTCTTTTTAATATTTTCGATCTTTCCAATCCAGGCGAGAGATCTCTCTCTCTCTCCTGCCTGCTTGTGAGGGGGCGGGGCAGCTTACACACACGCAGCTGCTACATGCAGCATCACACACATGGAGGAGATGGCGGAGAGAACGCGCTCCGAGGTGTGGTTAAACTTTACCCGTCTCGATGCTCGTTACCAAAAGTGCAATAAGAGTTTAGCATGTAAGGGCGGTAACACGAGCAATTTGTCTAAACATTTAGCAAAAGTGCTCCACATCCAGACGGAGGAATGCACCGGGTTCCACTGTCTTTCTAGCAGCTCTGAAGCCCCGTCCACGAGTAACGTTTCCACGTCAGGTGTTATTTATGCTAGCAGCAACACAATGATACAAACATGGGTTAATGATGAGAGCTAACTGAGTTATTTATTTTGTTAAAGTTTCAGCTATTCTGTTTACAGTTCTGTCATCAGATTATTTAATACCATTTGTTAAAACATTGTTGTTTATTTTTATGTGAAATATTATGTATTTAATTTAAATAAAAAGCAATATTAGTTTTGTTCACAATTTGTTTAGTTAGTTTACCTTATTTTTTTCTCCACAAGAACCGATAAGAGTAGCGTTAAAAGACCGGACCGATAAGCGGTATCGACAAAAGTAGTAGTACCGTTAAAACCTTAACGATACCCATCCCTAAATCCGCGGGGACCCTGGTGATGGCTCACCTGATGTCCTCATCAGTGACGATGAAGGCCTTGCAGAGCGGCTGTGTGGTGTTGAGCCAGACTCCAGGGTTCTTCTCCACGGCTGCAGACAGCTGGCCGGTGATGGGAGCGGCGCTGGTGTGCAGAGCGCTGGCGATGGCCGACAGGAGGGTCTTATCTGTGCAGCCTGGACCCACACCTGAGGAGCAACAGGGGGTTATCAGACACTATGCAGAGACATCAAAGCTGGATCTCTGCTCAGGATCAGTAACATGTTAAGACTGCAAAGAATAAATGTTTCTGAGGGATGCTGACATGGAGCCATTGGATGGTATGAAACATGTTACAGTTATTGTGGCCAAAGTAATGGTAATTCACGGTATTATACAGATAATATAATGGCAAGACAGAAGGAAAGAATATTTTGAATTGCCTCACAGACACTAAACGGTTATATGTCATTACTGCTTTAGTGAAAATTGGAGAAAAACTAATAAATAATTTTTTTAAAGTTGCAATAAAAAAAAACGTGTGACTGTTCTTTCCGTTTACATTGTTTTACTTTTCTGCTATGATAGTGAGTTAGACAGCCTTTTCAAGTCATTCATGTGAGGATATTTTTGATTATCCCAACAATTTAAAATTTCACAATAAACAACGTTTTTTCTCTCTGAGGAATCGATGTTTAACGTGTTAATTTTACCTTGAAGGCCTTTAGGCAGTTCCATTGTTTTCACCAGCTCCTCTGCAATGTCAAAAGCATTGAGACCGCCGAGCTTCTTCTCCCAAAACAGCTGTAAACATAAAAGTGATTTTAGCTGCAGGCAGTTTTAACATACCATTTAAAATGTAAATATAAAACCACTTTGAGCAATGAAAAGAACAAATACACCATCAACATATTTAAACTCAAGTCTGATCCAACCAGTTTCATATTAGCACATAACCATTCAGCATTAGATTACACTGTTTGTATGGGGTGTGTTAAACAGTAACAGGTGACGGCTGTTTACCTGTCGGGGCTGGTCCACAGCTTTCTGAGGGTCCGTCTTCACTTTGTTGTTTGGGTGGTTGGTAACCTTGGTAACAGGCTGCTTAAAGATGGAGGCCGTCTGTCTTACTGGGAGCGACGTGTTCAAGTCAGGTTTACCCTGAAGAAAACAGAGGAAGAATGAGGCCAGGATAGATACAGGAGAATGTCAAATGATCAAAGAGGCAGAACATGACATATGGATAGGCAGGTGGTTGTCATGACATGAAGCTGATGTATTCAATTCTCTCTAGTATCATAGTCCATGTTTTACTGTATTTTTTCTGTTTTGCTTTTATTTTACATTTTTAAATTGTTTTATTTTAACATATTATCACTGTACATGTTTTATCTTGTTCTGGATTCATTTTAATATTGTTGTTATGTTTTCTGTAACGCATTTTGGGCTGCTTTGTGCATGAAAGGTATTATATTATTCTCAATCAGGGGCACTAAAAAGACCATTTATAAGACGTGATGACCCTTTTTCGACGTACTTTCATAACACCCAAACAACAGAACAAGCATTGTTATTATTGTGACTAACTCCTGAGTTCATAAACAAATAGATAGTCAATGGGATGAACTGTGGTAGGAATGGGCTGCCTTGCTTTATTACTGTTACAATCATTGTTATTGATCCTACGTTTTTATATGTTTCATAATAATGCAGAATATGTTTGCCCATACTTGGGAATAATTGCAGAAGATTTAAATAAAAACATTTTGAAAACAAACAAAAAATAAGGACTAAAACATGTGATTTTAATCTGCAATTTATTTTTATGTGACAGTATTTCGCCTGCAGTTCTCAATATATTAATGCTTTATTATTAAATAACATGTAATTTAGCTGACGCTTTTATTCAAAAGCACTTACCATGAGTGCAATTAACCAAGAGGATGGAAATCGAACCATCAAGAATCCTGCAAGTACTTCTTATTCTTAAGTTTAAAAAAGTCAAAAGAAATTAGGACTACATCAAACTTAAAAGCTATATTAAGATTTTGTTTTTTTAATGTCAAGGGGCCGTCGAAACAGGTGGGTTTTCAGTCATATTTACAGTTTGTTTTCATGCATGACACAGGGTCAAGGTCACCATCAGTTGTATATGTATTTTATTATATATGTTGCATTGTTGGAGGAGCTCAGGTCAGAAGAATTTCATTGCCATTTCTACACTGTAGCTTTGTGCATATGACAATAAAACCTTTGAATTTAATTTGAATGTCAGTCAGTAGCTGGTCATCATGAGTCCATTTGTCTCACCTTGTTCTGGTTGTTGTTATCGTAGCGCAGCCTCTGGCGGTTCTTGTTCAGCTTGCTCATCAGCATCTTCCCCGTGCGGAAATCGAAGGAGCTGAGGTCCATCTGGTTTCCAAGGTAACGGGCCAGCTGAGGCTTGCTCCGAAACTTCTTCCCTGATGGACTGGCGAGGAGGCAGAAGCATGAGAAACCAAAACACTCGTATATCATCTCTTTACAAAAACACCGAGAAGGTATCAAAAAACAAACAGAGACGACGGCAGGGAGAACTGACAGGTAACACTTTAAAAAGCACACAGCAGACAGAAAAACTACAAACATCAACAACAACATGCAACAAGTCAGAAGCAAACAGAAGCAGAGCACATCCAAATGAGCAATGTCACTAAAAAAATCACGTTAAGTTGTGAAATGGATGCAATCTTTGATGTACACTCTACCCCAAGCCATGTTATGCGTCATATATATTTGAGTATAATAGGTTCAACAACATTGTATATAAGTTTGAGAACCAATGAACACAATGTCACTAATGTTTCTAAATGAAAACATTGTACCACTTGAGGAAGCAACATTATCTTTACAAATCCTGAGAAATGACCAACAAAACTGTGGGTGGATTCGTGCTAGTAACTCATGCAAATCTTACATCACACACCACAGTAAACAGCAGTACGAGTGTACAGTTAGCCTACCACAAACTATACAACCGACCCGCCTCCCCCCTTTCTTGCCTCTGTTCCTCATCTTGCTCTTCTCCTCTGCTAAATGAAAACAAATCTGGCGTTGTTGATTCACTTCAGTGGGAAATAAAGAGTATTAACTGAGAGGAAGTGTAATGCATCATAAGGCCTGCTGCAGCTACTACTAGCCTGCACACACTCCTTATCTCACCATTGGTGGCATTTTTACCCCGCTGCAAACAGACCCCCCCCCCCTTCCCATCACAAACTTTACACAGACCCCCCCTCCCAATTATCAACTCCTGTCTTGTTTCCGCAAACTCTTGTGCAGCTAAAAGTTTTGCAAGCCCCCGTTCGTTTAGTACCTAAAGTAATAGACATCGCTTTTTCCAGCTGACAAACCCGACTTTCTGGTCACTTCTTCCATTTTCCAGCCCTTGGGGAGAGCAGTGCAATCCCACCTTTTCTTCTCCATTTCCCACGCGAGTAGCCTATATATCCACTTAAAGTTACTGCGAATGGGTTTTAAGGCTTATTTTTGTGGAAGGCCTACCGCTTCTTACGCTTTTGTTTCGACCATATTACAACATGCGTGCTCTGTAATGGGATCTCCCTGCTAACAACATCTCGTCTTTGTCGTCGCGCAGATCGCTCCGCTGCGGACCTCGGACCGCATCACTACCTGTCTGTCTAGTCGGGTTACCAGGGCTACATCCGCAAATGAAAACATAGGACAGCGCGGGCAGGACGATACAGGAAGTCAGCAGACATTTGTCACGGATTAAACGGGTTAAACTTTATTTAACTTAACTTTAAATCGCAATTTGTTTGAGGGACTGGAGCAACATGTACCGTTTGAGACATGTGACTATTTCACATTAATGATCATTGAATTGTCAGGAGCTGGTGTTATACGTCTCTAGTTGTGTCTTGTGTATGTTGTAATGCCATTTTATACTCTTGTACTCTTATACACCTACACTATGCGTGTAGGTGTGTTCGTGTTTTATTCTGTAATGTTATGTATGTTCATCTCAGTGTGTGTGTTTTAGTTCACACCTTCATTCTGTAATGTTATGGTTACAATGTTAGTTTGTTTTTGTTGTATTGCCTCTATGTAAAGTCTGTTTAACCCCAGAATAGAAAAGTGTTTCAGTAATGCCCTAACATTACATTCAGTACACTAATTGTTCAAACTTGTATGCCAAGAACATTCAAAGACTCAAGAAGCAATGGTAAATAGTTTTTCTCCGTAATGTTGTTCAAAAAGTTTGTGTTTAATAGTTTAAACTTGCGGTTTCATTCTTTTTTATGTGATAGAAAAATGAGGCCTCTAAATTAGAAGCATGTTGTTGTCGAAATCATGTATTCAAATATTAGAGTTGCCTAATTGTTAGGCCTATATTATTATATCGTAACATATCTTCCATTCTTTTGTTTTCTGAAAAAGTGTATTTAGAAAATATGATAAAAGAGGGCTGCATGGGAAGATTGAATATTTAGAAGTTCCCTAAAAACATGTTATGACCGTTATGCTTTTCTTTTGAAAGGTTTCCCGGAAGTGTTCTACTCTATATTGACGCCGAAAGCTGCTCCAATGTTAACGTTTGGGAAACATAAATTAGACTACAGCTACGAAATAGACCGTTAATACATTTCACGCAAATGCAATGATAACAATGATGGACGCCGGTGACTAATTAAATATTCAAGATGTAGAAACATGTCGTCCCTCACTTGTAGCTTTGCACGGTAACACAAAATGCGAAAGTTTCATGTTCGTGAAATAGGAGAGCCTTTTCAACACGACAATGCCCACCGTTGTCATTCAATCTTAACGCCGGCTTTTATGAATGAACAAAGTAGATCTTATCCATAATACACAGACACCATTTTAAAAAGCGTATCATGCATTTAATGAGTCTTTGTGCAACGATTCCGACACAATATGTCTATTTTTTAAGGTGGAAATGCTTGTCCAAATAGCACTGTCGACGCAGTGTACCGCATTCAACATTTGCTGTAAATATCAAGACAGTTAATAAAGCATATTAGAGCCATGCTTAGGAAAAAGACCGACATCATAGCTGGAGACCACAGCATTGTTATTTTCAAACGCGAAACCACAGAGTGCATCTGTCTAATCGATGATAAACATACTTTCTAATTACATTATGAAAACGACATAAGGCGCATTAAACGCTGCAATTGCAATCAATACAGTTGTTGGTGGTTTCAAATCCCTTCAGATTATGTACTTACTCGTTTTTATCCATCTTGAAGACACTATCTCGTTTTCTCCCTCTCGCTATGTTAAATCCCTTCTCCTCTCTCCTCATTCAGTCCCCTCCCCCTTCGATGGGAGAAATGAAAGAATTATCCACGCAAATTTCGCAGTCTGGCTGATAAAAAGGGAATAATGTCTGGGCGAACCTGGGGTATTCCCAGTGTGCTCGGCACACAATAACTCGGTGGATGTGTGTGATTCAGCATGCATAAGAAAATACAATAACATACTTCGCATAAACATTGTCTTCAATATATTTTTTATTTCATATTACTTTAATGTACAAATAAACATCAATAGTTGGCAAATATAAGGTTTTTCAGATACAACTGCCCGTCTTTTAAAACTGCCCCATGAAAAATAAAAGTACAGTATTTCCACTTTTATTCAGCATTGAACAAATCGATTTTTTAAAACCCATTTTACCAGTAAATTCAAGCAAAAACATTTAATTAGTTGGCTTTTTCTGAATAACTGGACAAATCGGACCAAATTAAAAGATTTATTCACATTAAATAAAACTGGATCGAAACCCACACGTATACAGAGTGCATCTTGAAGTCCCAACTACTGGCGAGCCCTCATTGACTGATTTTCGAGCCAGGGCATCCCTCTTAAGCTTGTGTTGCGTTATCAACCCATCCATGTGCCCATTCCCCGATCTGGTCCTGTAGCTGTAGGCACAAACACAAATCCAACTTGTTAGCAAAATGTACATGAAAAAAATCTGTTTAAATGGGTAAGAAGCACAATCTTCCTGTCTTGTTGGATTTCTGACAAAAACACATTCAAGTAGGGTTACAGGGGATTATAGCAAAATGATTGGTTGTGATGGTGAATAGGGCTCCAAAAAGTGTATACATCTTAATAGAGCTTAGAAATATCAACTAGTGTGATTTAGGAATGGATATGTCTGGGATTAAGGTTGCATTGTTATTATTAAATCAAATAATACATACTGTACTTGAGCACTGCAGGAAAGCTCAAAAGGGCCAATAACAGTATTGAGAATTATAAACATAGAGGTGGATGCTAGTCAATCGGAAGCTATTGGTACCTGTGTATGTGGATAATTATGTAAATGATGCTGTATGATGTCCTTTTGTTGTTCTATTTGTGTTTATGTTTCATGTGGAACTACTTGAGCAGGTCTCCCTTGAAAAAGAGATCAATGATCTCAATGGGATTTATCTGTATAAATAAAGGTTTGAAATGAATAAAAAAAAAAATCAACCTCTAACCAATAAAAAAATAAAATAAATGTGAACAATTACAACAAAATGCAACACAATTGGTCAGGTCAAATAAATGCATATTTATTTTAAATCTCTATTTTGTCATAATAAGCTTCTTTTCTTTTTGTATTATTTATTTGGAGTCACATTGTATTGATAGTACAGTTTGATTGGCACATCATTTTGGAGTGAACCGAAAATGGCAAAAAAACTAAAACATATGACCCTTTTGCAAAGCTATAGATAACACAGAAGCGTAAAGCAATTTATTTACTCAGCCTAGGGCTTTCCCTTGTTATTCAGCACTACAGAAGTATTATAATAACCGTTTTGTCTTCAGTATGGGTTGCATGTGCAGATGTTTGAGAAGAGTTCAAACAAACTGCCAGGTGTAAGCAAGGTGACAGTAACTAATACTCAAGAGCGTTATTTGAATGTTCAGTTTAACACCTGGCATGGCCTACACCTGCCTGCATCTTATCATGATTACATGGGTGGGGTTAAAGCTAATGAGCAATCCAAAGGAACATTGCAAACAGAGTGTGTGAAAATATCCTATTACACTAGCGTGGGTCAAACTAACAATACACTCACAATTTAGTTGTGTGGGACTCTATTCCTCCTTTTTGAACTTCTGATTAATGTATGGCACATAGTCCAGAATTAATCGCCAGTCTGTGAAGTGAACGACCGCCACTCCACCAACTGTTCCCCAGGCAGCCATGTTCGGTATCCTAGACGGGAGAAAACAACGGCTTTCAGAAATGAGACATGTACTCCACTGACTGCAATACATATGTAAAGAACAATTTGATAGTTGTACTCATGATTCAGAAGGCATGATGGTTTACAAAATATATAAATTGTATTTATTCAAGTTTCGGGATGCACACCTACCTAATTAAATGTAGTCAGTTCTTGCTACTCTCACAAGTTAAGTATGATTATCAATATTTACAAGTCATAATTGTGTGTTTGGTTTAGACAAACCAAATATTCTAGGTTGAACTGAACTGGCTTGTTGTACATCGTGGGCTAAATTAAAATATGAAATAAAAGTTACAATTGTTGGATAGTATAGACTAGGTTTGATAATGAGAAACATATTGTGTTACATATAATATGAATCCTTAAAAAACACTGTTCAGCGGTGGCTATTTCTCTGTGTGCACTTTGCAGAGTCATTCATGCAGGGTCATCGTTGATACAAAAACGAACAGCTGTCATGTATTATTAACTTTAACTATTATGAGTAAGTCAACACTACACTCAAGAGAAAATAATAATACACCTTACACAAAAACATATATTCATGTCATTAATACATTATACTAAAATCTTGATTTTTGTATACTCGAAGTTTATCAGATTAATAAACTGGTCAGGTATATCATAAATAAATTAGGAGATACGACTAAATGTTAGCAAAGGAATAATAACAGTTCTGTTCAATAAAATATTCAGGGCATTAATGTTTCCACATTTAAGAATTGAATTTAAGATAAGCTAGCAATTACATTTCCTGAGCATTAAATATATCACAATACCCAATACAAATCTTTAGTGTCATATAAACATTGTTACTTGCCTCCTCCACTAACCTTGCTATTCAGTAGCATTATGCTAACTAGCCAGCTAGCTGAACCAGTAGGAAATAATCAAGCAGGCTAAGCTAAAGTTAGCTAGTTAGCCAAACGGGTCACACAGAAGGACACAGACTTGTTGACATCATTTGAAACAACTAAAAAAAATATTGTTTCCGGTAAACCACTCCACCTCTGTTTGATTTAACTTACCACGTCTTTAGAATAGTGATATACTTCGCACCGACGAATTTATTTAGTATGTTCTGCACCATCCTGACCTTCTGTTTGTTGTAGTTCTTTGCTCCTTTTAACGCTGATGGGCGTTAAGGACCCTGGGCTGCCTTTTCCCATGCCTTTTTAAAAACAACCGACGTGCAACATCGTGACACTGCTACGGGTCATTTCAGGCAATCGTGTCAAAGGTCTCTGTTTACAACACACTCGTTTAAAAAAAAGATTATCTGGTATTAAGAATGGATTGCCAGCGCTGGTTGCACCAGGAATTGAGACCCGACTCATCAGGCATGCGCCTGTCTTTAGCTCCGATTCACAAAATACACTGTACAAATAATATTACCATTACAGTGCACACATTTTCACATTTGAATTACAAGGTTATTATTGGGCTATACTATAGCCCAATAATAACCTTGTTTTTATTAATTTAAGGCGTGTATGGCTAAGATAATTAATGTGTCATTCCATCCTGTTACTGCATCCCAAAATGCATGAGTTGCATTGAAACAGGCTTTTTACTGCTGCCATCAATAATCCCATGTATAATGACAATGTAACTGCGTGTGTGTATTAGCACTGATTTTCATTGAGGACCATTTGCATCCTAATGGTGCAGTTTTGGGCGAAATGTATGCAATGTATGCATGCATATATATATATATATATATATATATATATATAAAAAACACATTTTTGGTGAATTTGCACCTTAGCAGGCAATGTGTAATTCAAACTAATATCCCACTTCTGAAAGAGTTGACTTTATGAAATTGGTTTATCTTGAATATATTGTGGTGCCTCGGTTGCATAATCAAGAGACTCATGCGCATTTCATCCAAATGGCAAATATATGAACAAATTCATTCCCGAACTACAATAAACCCTTTATTACAATGTTTTCCTTTATTTTCCTTTTTATGTATACAATATTCAAAAGCCAGACATTGGAAAAGGTATAATCTGTTATTAAAAATGGCACATTTATTGCTACATTACTGTTATATACAGGACAGTTCTCAACTATATATATTTATATATATATAAAACAAAGAGAGAGATTGAGTGAGGCACTGAGGACCCTGCAGGAGTCAACAGCGTCCTCACCCGCAAGATGTCAGGCTCTGTACCTGTGAATGTATTTTTTTTTTTTACACTCAATTCATCAATAGTCTCCCCCTTTTAAGTTCAACAAATATATGACAAAACTGTTGAAAGCAAGTGTTTTATTACTGCTTTCTTATACCAAAACAATTTCAAGCCCGTCAACTTAACGTTTGCCATCATAATATTGTAGCTTTTCTGTTGACATCGTGTGGTCCTGCAGTGGTTGGCTTGCTTTTCTGCAGATTTCAAAATGCGTCTCATGTCAAGACTCATGTTAAGAAATAAAGTTCCCCCAAACTAATAATTTGAGTGTTTAGCTTGAATGCTAATGTGATGGTCACTGAATACTAAATGACATTAATTCAGATTCCCCCCTTGGAACAAATCGGCAATATTCAGTACAATTATTGATCTTGTAATATTAAAAATAAAAATAAAAACTTCAAATACAACTTTTTGAAAGAAGTGATTCAAACTTCCCAAAAAAAGTCACTGTCAAGGGCATCAAAGAGCTGGAAGAGTGAAAGGTCAGAGGTGAGAATAGTCAATGGAGACTGAATATACTGAAAGACACTGCAGCAAAGGGCTTACACTCTGATGTACAGAAATGTTAAATGCTCCAAGTCATAAGAGGTTCCAGCTAAGACGGAAAATAAAATCCACTCCCTACATTGAAATTGAAGCAACACATACACTGAAACATGTCAATGTGCATCAAAAGCAGACAATCAGAGCCAAACGCAGCATGTATTGAACCCTGTAATGTCAATTGATATAACAATATAGGGCGGATAGAAAGAAAACTCATGACCTGGACCCATGACCTTAACTAAAACAGCAGTTTGGACAATATAATCCAGTTGAATAATTAGAAAAAAGGGAATAAAAACTAAACAAGATCTACGTAACATTTATTTATTTAACTAGATACACTGAAAGAAAATCTCTTTATACCATTTAAACTTCTTCCTGAAAATTGAAAAAAGCATTAGGAGAAGGGAGGGTGGGGGAATGAACAAGTACCTCTTTAATCTCCATGATAAATGAAATGATATGGTTCACAAAATAAAACGGTCTTAAATGAAAATACAAGTTCAGGCACTGATAAGGTATCACTCTCCCATCATGTCATCTTAAGTCTTGAGAATGAAAAGGCCACACTATTGATTTGTATAGGTATTTTTCTTCATCTCTTTTTGTAGAAATTAAACACAAAATGCTCTACCTCCCATATGTGATTACATGTTGGTAAAAACCATTCACAACATGACATGACATGGGTATAACATCACAATAACACTGTTTTGTTCTCCATTTTATCCATTATTTTACACCCAAATACTCCTGTCTGCCTCCAAAATTAATGTGCAGGTTACTAAAAAGTGATCTGCACACTGAGAGCCACTTAGTTGGGGGCAAACATTATAAAAAGGTGAAATTAACTAATTGGCCCTACTGACAAAACCCAGGAACACAATTTTGACGATGAAGGTGATCCACATTTGTATGGTAGCTACATTCAAAAACCAGTTGCATAATTACTGTTGGAGACAAAAATCTTCCCACATTATTCCTCAGTGCCTCACCGATAAGTAAGACCACTTCAACAGGACAATCTCTGTCCACATGCCCCCAAATGGAAATGAAAAAAAAAAAAAAAAACTCATCTGGGTAGCTCATGATACGCCTTTCAACTTAAACTGGAATCAAGGATACCCCAAACACTTTTTCATTCATAATCTGTTGCCCTTTTTACCTCTGCCATCCCGTTCAAATTTGAGTAAATCTTTGAACAATTCCATTTAAAATGTCAAATAGTTCCCCTTTTCAGCTCATCTACAATACACTCTAAACTTCAAACTAATATTGCCATTTATGTAAAAAATCTACAATGTATAGACTAACAAAAAATATATATTTTATATATATTTAATTTTTGAAAAATGAAACATATCAGAGTAATGTATGAAGTGAATTGACACGTCACACTTCTCTCGGTAAGAAACACGAGAACAAACGTACTCGGGAGGAAGGTGAGGGGCTGTAATTCAGTGGGAATGCTCATTTAGGAAAAGGAAGCCTCCGTTAAACAGAGGCTCGTCTGCTTCAAACATGTGTGGATTGTTGAGATCCCGTCAAAGGAACCCAGATTTGTGTGTCTTTTACAGAACATTAATTAAAGGGGGGGGGGGGGGAACTTGAGCTGTAAAGTCTGCTGGCATTGTTAATAAACCATTTTAAGTAAGTAAGAGCACTAAGTGGTGCTGATCACTTAGCAGGAGTCTCAAATGGCTTTTTATAAAAAGACGTTCATGGACTGAATGCACAACAGGTGGACACTTAATTTTCAGCCTAAACTTATAACTGTGCTTTGTCTTCTCTAAGTATGCTTTAGTATATAAAGCAGTACAAAAACCTGAACCTGTGACGAGGGATCAGTGGAGTAACACTAGAATTTGTGGTCAACGAATAGGAAGAACAGTTTTGTAGTTGACAGACTCTACCGATTGGATAACTCATAACCTTCAAGGAAGGATTATTTTTACTCCAAGGCTTCGGATGCCCCGAGGGATGAGACCTGGCTTCAGTCAGAGAGTTTCCGTCTTTGTTAAGCTGCTTTCGAACTGTCAACACGTTGACCTTTCCATTTCCTTCCCCCCAAACATTTGCTGATAAGATCAAGGAAAAGTCACTGAATTTAGACAATTCAACTTCAACTATGGGCTTGGTTACATAACATATGTAAGACTGTACCATCACGCTGGGAATGACATACATTAAAAATAATTGCTCATACACATAAGCAATCCCTCACAATAAATGTTCCTCACATGTAAAGCAATTTGCTTAAATGTCAAATAGAAAACATGTAACAATTAGGCACAAATCCATGATTCAATTTGTGTTTGTTTAGGTCTCCTCTCCCTCACAAGAGCACCTCTCGGCAGTGTGTCAAGTCCCAATTTGTGGCAGGACAAAAAGTTCTCCGGTGTTCCATCATCTTGTGGAAACCAAGAAGAAGATGTATTTTTTTACATGTATAAAACAAAGCAAAAACTAAAAAAAGTTCTTCACATTTGAGCTTGTAGTCATGGTTGGGAGTGCGACAAACAGGCTGTGTCAGTTTTGGCAGTATGCATGTGTGTACGAGTGTGTGAATGTGCATCTTGAAACTTGAACGGACCATACACAGACATGTCCACATATACACACACACACACACTGAGAATAATGGGTGGAAGAAATCTGTTAAGGCCACATCCTCTGACAGCCAGGGAAACACCACCGGATCTGTGAAAAGGAAAAGAAAAGGTGATTTCTTCATCATAATTGAACATAAAAAAGTGAGCTCTTGAAACCCATTTTTGATAGCATTCATTGTCCGACCATTTACATTTAGAAATACATTTGCATAGGGTAGCTTTCATGGTTTATGGCAGATTAAGCCTTACTATTCAAGTAGGGTTCACACACACCAAGGTTTCAAGACAAATGACTAGTCTTGCTAACCAATTATGTTCTACTCCTGCTGCTCAACACACAAATGTAACTTTTAATGTGGTTTTAATTGTGAAGAAGCCAGTAAGAGTTGAGTGCAAAATAAAGCATATAAAAGATGAGTAATTTCCAACGTCACTGTTTCTGCTGTGGTGTTAATATCCTCACACAAAAATAGGAAAGGAAAAGGGCAATTATTGACTTTCTCTTTAATTGAAACGATGTCAGTTTGTTTGTCTCGCTGTATTTTGGAAAAAACAGCTGGTTAAGGCCTTGGAAATAACAGTCTGTGTCAGCGGCTTATTTAATGTAGTAGGCTTTATTATTATTTTATAATAATATATTACATAATATTATCCCACCGCCATATCTGATTTAATTTGCAAGTTCTGTCATTTGAAAAACAACTTTTTGGTTAGTTTAGTACTTTAATGTTTTGATTATATCTGCTCTCATGTGAAACTCTTTGTGATATTATGGAAGCCCATTTCCGCCACTTGAAAAAAATAAAATCCCCATGAAAAGTCATAATTATGATAAAAAAGTCGAAATAATGAGATAAAGTCATAATTATGAGATAAGAAAGTCGAAATTATGAGATAAAAAGTCATAATAATGAGATAAGTGCGCATGCGCTGCAGTGGCGCTGTCTTTAAAAGGTCCCTTCATCACCTTGCTGCTCTCCACCATGCAAACAGCATCTATCTAGTCCTAAATAAGGTAACTATTACAGGTGACTTTTGTAAATGTTAGATGTTACATATAGCCTATATTGCAGCTAAACTACAACAATGCAGTTTATAGCTTTGACATTACCTGTTATGAACTATAATATATATGCCTATAGTTTTGTGGTAACGTTCACGCCACTAATGACAATTAGTGTAGGCATACTGCTGCTGTGAGTTGCTCTAACTCTAACCCGTGAACGTTACCACAAAACTATAGGCATATATATTATATTCATAACAGGTAATGTCAAAGCTATAAACTGCATTGTTGTAGTGTAGCTGCAATATAGGCTATATGTAACATCTAACATTTACAAAAGTCACCTGTAATAGTTACCTTATTTAGGACTAGATGATAGGGATGTGCATCTCCATCACTGAGGCCGATGCGATGCGCATCTCGATACGTTGCCACGATACGATACATTAACGATACATTTGAAACACCAGGTGATACGATACGATTCACCCCTGTTGCGATACAGTTCGATACGATTTGATTCAATATTATGCGATTCGGTGCGATACGATGCGATTCAACACAATGCAAAAATAATGATACTTCAATTTGGTACGACAGAGGATTTTTGTTTTATTCCTTATATGCAGCAAATCATACATGATTAACAATTAACAATGTGCAAATAACAGCTACCATAGTGCAATGCCCATACAGCTGCCAGCCTGATGTGCTTAACACTCATCCAGAGGCTGACTCACCAGTGAGCAGAAAGCAGTGGGTTCTATAGGAACAATAAAGAATACAAATAACCTTTCACAAACAGGTATTTCATAACTGCTTACAGTAAGGAAGACATTTAAATTATTATTGACCGTCACAGGCTGCTGTAAACTAAACACCACTCTCTGACAGAACACTCACTGAGTGATTTAACTCATATGTCTAACTTTCAGGTTTCTCTTTTCAGCCGCAGACCCCATGTCGCCTCTTTATGTGCGTCGCTAAGTTCCTCGTACTACTTGTGTACTTTAAAGCGGCTCGGCATCGTTTACAATTTGCGAGCGATTTTTCAAGTTGACTGTAGTATATAGTGCCGCGCACATATACCATCAGGACGTTACTGATGGGGTGCGGCTGCGGAGTGATACTGTGTGTATGCAAGCCCGCATCTAGGACGGATCTATGTATCATGGCTGTAGACCTGTTGAGTAATAAAGATACCTCATACAAAGGTCTACGGATACCTTATTACTCTCCATGACCTGCGGTCAACTATATAGCATAAAAGGACTATTACACCGTCTTTCTTGAACAATCCGAAGTGTTGCCAAACGTTTGATTTGTAGGTATTTTTCGGTGCGCTGTGTTTCTCTTTCTCCTCAACTTCCGTGTGTGTTGATAACTGAGACTCTCGGCCTCGGGCGAAGCAAATATCCAAATCAAAGATCGTCTCTGCTGAGCGTTGACAGGATGAGGGGATTTTATATGAATGAATCGGTTTTTTACCGATGCAAAGACGCTACGCAATCGATGCATCGCGAGTTCAACCCGGTTCAACCCAAACTGTAGCCGATGTGCACTCTTTCAACCGGTGCACTCGCATCTTGAACGTTTATGCCGATGCACCGATGCGAATCGGTGAATCTTAACATCTCTACTAGATGCCGTTTGCATGGTGGAGAGCAGCAAGGTGATGAAGGGACCTTTGAAGACAGCGCCACTGCAGCGCATGCACACTTCTTATCTCATAATTATGACTTTTTATCTCATTATTATGACTTTTTATCTCATAATTATGACTTTTTATCTCATTATGACTTTTTATCTCATTATGACTTTTTATCTCATTATGACTTTTTATCTCATAATTTCGACTTTCTTATCTCATAATTATGACTTTTCATGGGGATTTTATTTTTTTCAAGTGGCGGAAATGGGCTTCCATAGTGATATAAATATAAAGATATTATTGTTATTAGGATATTACATTGCACTTGTTGTTCCCACCAGCAGCTTTGTTTCCAAATTCTTCTGGACAATTATCTTAAGATAAGACGGGACTTTATTCATCCCGAAGGAAATTGTTGTGCCAGTTACACAAATACAATAAACACAGCAGCACAATAATAATAAAACTGTACACCAACATTTCAGTAAAAAGAGCAATTCAATAACTACAGGAAACATAGATGGTCACATAATTAATGTAAATATTAACAGTATTTAGTAGTGCAAAAACCGTAGTGGTAGTTACGTAATATGAACGTTATTTATCGAAACATTATTAATAATAATATTGCACATGTTATATAGCAGAGTGTTTTGTAATGATGGTAATGGTATTTATATTGCACACAGTGGTGGTGTGGAATGTCTCAGTTCCCTTTAAATATTATAGCTTTAATGTAACTGGGGGTGGTAGTAACCTACAACATCCTCAGGGTAACATGTTCAATCATTATTATAATAGCCTGTTCACAGCCTACCTGGTGTTACATGTGACCCACTGGGTTGTGGCCGTCTCCTCCCATACTAGGATGGCCTCCTGAGAGCTGCATGGCCGCTTCCCCGATCCCGGACACCTTCTCCTCCTCACGGCGTTTTAAACACGCTGCCTTGGGGTTCAGGTTACGCTCTGAACGAGGAAGGGGAAAACAGACACAGGCCTTGAGTACAACAGAATAACTGTCTATATAATAGAAGGAAATATGCCGTGCTTCCCATCCTCGATGTGCAGCTTGCAGACTGACCTCTGACTTGCTGTTCTAAATTGAGGATGACGTTGACGGCTTGGTGCAGTATGAGCAGTTTGGTCTGAGGTTTGTCGTGGCTTAGGTGCATCTGGCACATCTTCCCAAGCTCCTTAAATGCCTCGTTGATGTCCCGTACTCTGAGGCGCTCGCGGGCATTGTTAGCCACTCGCCGCTCCTTCTCACGCTCTATCTTCACTTCAGGGGGAAGGTCCTCATCATCCTCTTCTTCATCCAGACTACTCATAAAACCAAATGCACAAATACAATTTTAAAAATCATCAAAACCTAAAGTGTTCATGTGACCTTATGGCGAGCGTTCCGTTACTTGAGCATCAATAGCATGGACAGTATATCCACAGTGTTTTACTGCATGGATGCACAACAACTGAAATGTGTGAGAAGCTATGTGCAGAACATTCGAAAGAGAGTACTGGAAATGAATAATTTGATCAAAATATCCGCCCTACAAATGTTGGATGAGTGAATGGACGGCACGCTGTGTATGCATTGTGATTAAACTATGATTTTAAGAAGGAAAGGCATAATGAGCACCTTTTTGGTCATCAAAACAGAAATGGTTGTGTAGTATAGTTTCCTTTTCTTCTGTTAGGGGTAAATGTTTATTTCTGTTTTGACAATCTCGTCACTCCTTTGCATCATTAATACAGAAATGTTGAAGCTCAGTGATGGATAATAACGTTTAACAATAGCTTCATGAACATGTGCTTTAATTGATGTTTGGCAAGAGCCCAAAAAGCATAACAACTTCCCCTCTTTTGGAAAAACTTACTCATCTTTCGTGTCTGTAAGGCTAGAGAGCATCTGGAGGGTCAACGCCTCCCTTCTGAAAACGTGAAATGAAGGGGGGGGGGGGGGGGGGGGTTCAACATTATTAGATACCTAACAAGGTCTGGGCATACAGTGGGGAACAAAGGACAGAGGAGACGACTAAGATGAAATACATTGTCTGAATCATTTAAGAGCTGACATGTGGAACCTTGTGGATTTTGTCAATATCAAATGGGCACCTATACATTTCATTGTGTCAAGACAATTTCCTCCTTTCTGGGAAACATTTTTTTGTCATGCCGTTAAATTAAAATGCTGTTTTATAAAAGGTTTTGGTTAAAAACGCACATCCACGAAATGAAGAGGTGAAACGAGAGAAAGGTCGATCTTACCGTCGATTGCGCGCTGCCTTGGCTTCCTTCTTTTCATCGTCGGATTTGTCTGCAGATGAGTTTTCATCATCCTCTTTGTCTTCTCTTTTGATGTCTGAGCTGCTGGAGGAGTGCGTGGAGCGCGCCAAACCACCAGGGAGACCTGAGGAGAAACGCATGGATGTTAGGATGGTCGGAAACCACTTGAGAGGGAATGTAAAACGACAGATGCGCTTAGAAAGCTTAACAGAAGGTTCTGAAGATTTCTGAAATGTATGCACACGAGCATTTCCACAAAACCAAATGTTTGATTTAAACACCCAGACAGAAAATCATTACATGAATAAATAAAATGCATGTTATTTTTGCAGTGTCACTAACAACAAACTCTACTGCAAGTAATAATATCTAGTGGGACTTACTGGTGAAGCCTTCGGGCTGGCCCCCGGGCGGTGTGGGTCCGGATGCGTGATGCCCGTGAGGAAGAGTGCTGCTGGGAGGAAGGCCTGAAGCCTCGTCTTGTTTCCCTCCCTGCTGATGAAGGGGGAGAACCATGAGGTGAAACTCACAAATACAGACACATCAACACTTCTTCCCTGTAAACACACGGCGAAGCTTCCCTAACACAAGGTGTGTCGGTACAAAGTTAAGACAAAAGTTGAGACAGAGAAGCTACAGGGGAGAATGTACAGTTGGACAGAAGGCCATCTTTTCTATAGTAGCCAATACACATTTTCATATTTGTTGATATTGAAATCTGTGTATAAATGTTATTTATCTCACCGAATAAAACATTTATGAAAATACTCCCCGCTCACAATGTTTTATTTGGCCAGTAGATGGCACAAATGGTCCCATGTTTGTTTTTCCCTCTCAATAATGAACTCGTAAATTGTACCATTTGTTATTTTTTTAGCAACAGTTCTTTTTGGCTCTTAATTTGTTTTGCAACTTATACACAACATTAAGATCAAGTGTTTGTCATGGAACAAATAACATACTGCATGTTTATTTGAACTTTCACTAAGGGCAAGTACTTGTTGCTTTACAGTACAATCTCTATTATGTCAGAGATGTTTAAGAATGGATATTATGTGATCACTCCAAAAGTTTTTCCAAACACACAAAAAAAGTGATTTTGAGCAGAGCATGTGACTCACCATAGCAGGATGTCTGTTGCTGAGGGCGAGGCTAGCATTGGGGAAAGCTGCAGAGAGGCCCCCGAGGGCCCCGTTGTGTACCGAGGACAGCAGGCTGTGTATATCGGGAGCGCCCTCTAAGCCCTGGCCCACAGCATGGCTGCGCAGAACATGGATGGCCTCCTCCAAACGATCCTCCAATTTACTTTGCTTTATCAAACACAGTGAGGGTGCATTTAGAACATTTAACAAAAGAGAATACAAGTGCATCAATGCGTGGTACGTTTATGAGAAATAACTTGAACATGACAGGTGCACTTAAGTGTTAAGCACTCAATAAGTATATTATAGCAACATTTGGCTTAACTTGTAGCAGAGAGCAATGTTTTGACTTACCAGTGTGTGTGGTTGTGCTTCATAGTTGGGTGTGGTTGGTCTTTGCCACTGAGACTGAGCTCCTGCAGGGAGGAATATTGGGAAAGTGTTAATTCCTAACCCAACAGCAGATGGAGCTGCAGACACATCTCTGAACTGAAGAACATTAAACAAGCAGAGGATCATTTTCTCTCCAAGAATTTCAACTGATTCATTTTGTGTGCCAAAACAAGGTTGCAATCAAACTGAAGTTAAATAAATACGACTGATGCAGGTATTCTGGGGCTGAAATTGAAACATTATCCCAATGTGCGGTTGCATGAATGAGAATAAAGCACCGGGTAAAACCACCTGAACTCAGTTTACCAACTCGTCTGATTGACAAAATGTACTCCGCTGTTAAGTTGATACGAATCTTACATCAACGCAAGATAATCATGTTTTACGAAAATGCTAATTTCTTTAAATTGTGTTTAAAACAAAACATTCCAGGTTGATAGGAGAATAAATGAATCCAAGTGCCTCGACATCACCAAATGAAATCAAAACATTTTGACGTTTCATAACCAAATGATATGTTTTTGTTAACGATTTAAAATGTGAGAATCCAACTGTACCGGCAATAGCCTGAGGAGATCCAGGAGTAGATGGAGCTGAGGGGAAGTTATTACTGTTGTGGTCCGACGGGTAAATCTGAAATAATTCATTAGCAGAACATTACGACACAAAACAGAACATCGATTTCCACTGCAGTTTAGTCGAACAGTGAACTAATGATGGGTAATGTGTAACCACAGTCATTTAAATAAATAATTATAAAAGGGTATTTTTAACCAATAATCATTTTTATAGAACAAAATCTTCTCTGGTGGCATTTGTATTTTTTTCCTCTCAAATAAATGGTTTTAAGAATTGCTTGTCCTTTTGGAAACCTATTACATTTCAACAGATAAACAATCACATTTATGATTTCAACGATATTAGGATCTTGAATGAAACAGTTTTGTTCTTATTGTAATATCTCTTGAATGTATTAACCAATCAATATTATCAATTTTAACCAAAAAGAATGCCAAGCCACTGAAGGGACATCTTTGTCAGCGTCACCCTCCATAGTTAAATGTACACTTGTTTGTTTTTTATTCACACAAATTGCCCGACTTCATATATTTTCCCTTCAGAGAATATAAAACAAAATCACTCTAATTGTTTCATTGCCCAGCACTAATACAAAAAAAGACAATAACAAACTGAAAATAACTCACTGAGGCAAGAGCCTTCCCAATTTCGTCTCCTGAACTGCCAGCTGTGCCTCGGTTGGCTGCGAAGACAAAATAAATAATGTTAGTCGGATGACCCATTAATTAGTTTTTGAGAAAAGACAAAAGAAACAAATGACCATGGTGCAGATGCTACCAACATACTTGTGTGAAAACTTCATTTAAAAAAGTTATTTTACCCATGATGCCTTCTCCGTTGATGGTGGGCGTGTGGTTGTAGGTGGTGGGGGCCGAGTGGAAGCCGTTGACTTCGCTACCGTGAAGAGGATAGTTCTGTGGGGACAGAGGCAGGGGATGACGCTTCTGGAAAGAGGATACAAGTAGCTTCATAAGGCACAGACCCCTCACAGGAAAATAACATATGCGAAGGACAGATAAATAACATAAACCAGATCAATTACTGATAGACAAGATAGACCAACAGATACATTAAATCATGCATCTCATATGATGTTAGTTTCATTAAAGAAAAGGACACTTGTGCAGAACATATAACCAATGAAAGGTTATCACTACATCATTTCCTTACATGTAACATTGGCCAATTTGATTATAAATGAACGAAAATGCACAAAATGTAGGTGGTTTGCACACACCATCCTGTCCTGTGGGTTGATTGCAGAGAAGGAGCCTGGCTGTCCGATGTGAGGAGAGTTACCCAGCATGGCGGAGTAGCCAGAAGACGACCAGGGGTCTTCTAATAAAGGCGGAGACAAAATTGCAAATATGAAAACACTTTCCAAAATACGATTACAAAACAAATTGATATTCTATGAAAGGTTACCTTGCATATAGAAAGAGCCAGGGTAGACGGCTCCAGGCTTAGCACCGGGATATCCTCCATTGTCTCTTGCATACTCATCACCAGATGTGGAAGCATACACCTAAACAAACAGTGATCGGTTAGTGTTGGTCCTCAAAATAACCACTATTTACTCAAACATGGATCTTTTATAATGGATCTTTTTAAAGACATTGTTCTTAATGTGTAGCCCTAGGGAGGCTCTTTTACAACATTATCTGCAACATGTATCTATGCGTAGTTTACTTCATCTGCATTCACTTTGGTCTTGCAGGATAATCTCTTTTTTTTAATATATATATGATTTATTTCTGGCATACACACATAGACCCTCATATGACCCAGGGTCAACAATACCAAAAAACAGACCTTAACCACAAAAAACAACATTGAAATAAAAAAAATAATAACAAAAGAAACATATACAAGACATCCTAAGACATGCTGGATAGTCTCGCGCCGTTTTATATATATATGTTGCATTGTAGGAGGAACCTGGGACTTAATATTTCCATTGCAATAACTAAACTGTAGCTGGTGTGCATATGATAAGAAAGCCTTCAAATCTTAAATCTGTAAGAGACAAAGTAGTAAGAAATCAATCCACCCTATCCTGAAACATGTAATTACACTAGCTTCAAGTGGCCACAAGATGGCAAGAGGGAGACTGCGGCCGGTGGAGGCAGGCCGGCTTCTCGCCCGTGGAGGAGAACACAGCGGCCATGCCATGCTGGGCACAGCGACGGCTTGAATCCCAGAGCACAGTTAGCACTTCCTCTAGCTCCCAGGACCCCAGTGACATCGCCCTGCCTAGCCTGCAGCCCCTCCTTGCAACACACTCAGTATCAGCTCGCACACATACCATGCATTCAGTGAGCCAACACACACACACACTCCACTGGCAATACCCCTAAAACTAGCACTATCACATTCTATATGGCATGAACGGTGGAACGGATGCCAACAAACATGAAGATGGACAGCTCTGACATTTTATATAAGCACCATAAAGACTCCAATCACGCTCCCTTTGTAAAGATTGCCAACGAAAATGGATGCTGGGCCTTAAGTGACGCACACTCCAAAGCGACATACTGAAGACGGACATGAGAAGCCCTCAGTTTCCCCAACACCATCAGCAACCCCTCAGTCTGGATTTTCCTCTCCTCCTCTGTAGTGCATGGCACATGGAGGAAGAGAGGAAGAGAATGGAGACCATGCTGCAAAGAATGCTAATCCAGAGAAGGGATTTTTTCTGTAATTTGATTTAACAGGGAGAAGTGGAAAGGGAATGGAGAGATGCACTTCTAATTACAGAGCCATCTGCCTGTTCCTGGACCACATCCAACTCCACAGGCAGCTGGGCTGAGGAGAGGGAGTGAAGAGAGGGAGAGAGATGGGGGCTGGGATCCAGTCAGAGAGAGAGAGGGAGAGAGAAAGGGAGGAAGAGAGGGAGATTGCAGTGGGTAGGGGGTGGCAAAGGGGCAAGGGGGAGGAATGAGGGGGAAAATGAAGGCCCTGATGATTTATGAAATGGTTAGAGAGATAAGGGGCGTAGAGGGGGGACAGGAGAAGGTAATCGAAATGACTTAAACAAAGCTTGATATGGCCAGGGGAGTGTGAAGGAAGCAGGGGATTTAAAATGATCACGGTTAATTCAGGGGAAAACATGACGGAGATGGCTTCATTTAACAATAGGCTTTGAGTTGTTCTTTCATAGGGAACAATGTCGAGTGAATCCTGCTGCTCTGGATGGGAACAGAGAACCACACAATGACTGGTGCTGCTGGATAATTGTATCCTCAGGAAGAAAGGGGATTTCTAGGGTAAAATCCTCAACTAATAGGGGTTTAATGTAATTCAGGTTATGACCGTGTAAAGGTCTCTATGCCAGAACAACATTGGTTGTGGGAAGGGGCGGGGAGCCGATGAAGATTAACATCAACCTAACCTCAAAACTGCTCTATCTAACCAGGAGGGTTTTTGTGATAAGTCTACTACACAACTAGGGGGCAGGAGAGAAGTTCCTCCATGTTTCTGATTGTTGCAGATAAGAGGGGGTGAAGGTTTTGGTGGGTACAGAAGACAGAGAGTTCAGGGCAAATGAACACTGCCTTTACAGTGCATCTGTTATAGTAAATGTTCTGATTTACAGCAACATGATTTAAGTAAGAAAAGTAGATAAAGAGAAGAAGTGGAGTGTGTCTAAGGGATGGTGAAGAGGCGCAGGAAGGGAGGGAGTGTGGGAGGGACGAAAGACCACAGGATCATCACTGGCAGTCATTAATCTGGGCTCAGACACGGGGCTAAGAGGCCTCGCAAGCACCGCGCCTCACAACTGGGTCACTCACAGGGGGAGGCCCACCCAGGCCATCATGTGGTGAAGCGCAGGCAGAGGGCTGGGTGAGGTGGGGGAGGGGGGTTCACACACAGACATGTCATCATTCGCACTAAAACCACGCGTGGCCATCGTTCACACTGCAGGAAATGACTGAGGTTCAGACGGAGAAAAAGAGGGGGGGCCTCAGCCAGACAGAGTGTTCACACTCAATCTCTGTGATGCAGTCACTGCGGCGAAGTGTGTGTCGACGGCCGCTGAGGTTTCAGCAGCCACTTCAACATGACAACACCCACAGGTGGAGGATAGCACCGCTGTGTTTAAAAAAAAAAAATTTGACTTCTCATATGGATCTAGAAATGAGCTAAGCAGCAACTTCACCTATCCATCTCTGATCCATCTCCTTACTGATTAATAGCTGATCTGAAAGTATGAAAAGGTTGAATCTGTTCAAACTTGATCTCAAACTAAGATGGACTCTGAAATGCAACACTGTTAACGCTTCAGTTCTTTTCCAGCCAGATTACGCACCCATGGCTCCGTGATTTGGACCTAGTCAACCATAAAACTCCTTTGAATTCCTTTCATCCATGCGTTGAATAAACATCAGCACAGGCATGAGTACATTTTCATATATACTTTTGAGAGTAAATGCAGCACAGATTTTGGAAAGATTATGAAATGAGTTGCTAGTGTAATGCTTTAAAGGGGGCCTGTTATGCTTATGGGAGCCTTTCCCCTGCTACTAGAGTGTTATGTAGGTTTTTGTGCATGTAAATGGTCGGCAAAGGCTAAAATCTGAAAGAGAGTTTCCCCCCCCCTTCCTGAGCGCCTCCATTGGACTCCATTGTTTACTTCTGTAACATAGTGACATCACTACGCTTCTATGCCAATGTGCCAATTTGGCTAGCACTCCAACACATTGTATGTGATAGGCTAAAGAGCTGGTCATCTCTAAGCGGTTGACCAATCACAACAGAGACGGCCAGCAGTATGCAAAAAAAAAGAAGCATTAAAGCATGTCAACAACATGTCACAGTATCTGCACTAAATATAAATATGAACTTGAAAATGAGCATAATAAGGCCACTGCCAAGACACTGTTAATACGCAGAGGCCACAAGAGAGTAGACAAAAAGTTTCCAGATCATCTTTGAGGCTCTTGTCATCTGAGAACTACGGGAGCAAGAGGACTGGGTGACAGAACTTTGTGTCGAATGGCAGTATTTCAGATTGATGATGCAGCTTAAGCAGCAAGATTGGGTTTCT
Source organism: Pseudochaenichthys georgianus (assembly GCF_902827115.2). Taxonomy (NCBI): domain Eukaryota; kingdom Metazoa; phylum Chordata; class Actinopteri; order Perciformes; family Channichthyidae; genus Pseudochaenichthys; species Pseudochaenichthys georgianus. The sequence goes on along the minus strand of NC_047506.1, from coordinate 7,199,110 downwards.
ACAGAAGGGTCCTTTAAACTAAAAATATCATATTCACCAGCATAGCATTTGTTGGGCATTAAGACCTTTTATGTATCTGCAGGGTAAAATATTAAGTGGAGCTATGTGGAATTCAAATGGAGCAAATGGCCTCTGAATCATCTATGAACTTCGGCAGCAGTGGAAATAATCTAAAAATGGGAATGATGCAACTGCAGCCTGTTTCAATTCTTTGTCAAGTCGCTTTAAACTTACAGTAAGATTCATTCAGAATGTATTCAAAAATGTCCCAGTGACTTATGCGTCCAGCTATGTGTGGTCGAAACCATCCACACATCAGCTGCTGGGAATTCTGGGCTCTTTGACAAAATGTGACAATTGGTGCAGTATATGAGAGCGCTGTATGTTACTGTGTAGCGCTTACACATAGCATTGGGGTTCGAAAGCCTTGTTGAATTTAGTATCAAATAGGTTCAACTTGCCTATTTATAAAGAGGAAAAAAATAAATAACTGAATATTTAAGATAAGATAAGACTATTTATCCCGAAGGAAATTGTTGTGCCAGAGTAACAAAATACAATAAACACAGCAGCACAACTGTACACTAAAAGTGCAGCAAAAAGAGCAATTAAACATCTACAGACAACATGAAACATAGATGGTCACACAAATGCAATTATTAGCAGTAGTTAGTAGTGCAAAAAATAAAATGTAGTGGCAGTTACGTAATAATTTAGAAACTAAAATTACAAAAGATTCACCAAAGTGACACAATTGGTTAGTTCAACCTACCATCTTATTTTGCGTGTAGTATTTACTTCCTAATCAACTAGCCATTTTATCTCGAATGTTTACACTGCAGTGACAATTGTAAAGAACAGATGAAGCTCTGGTAAGCAAATACCACCCAAAACCCCTTCGCAGCGGGAAACTGAAACCATTATTTATGCTCATCAAATCCAGACTCCTTTGACAAAAACAGTAATTTTATGAACATAAAAGTGGCTGGTCTACCACCGACTCGAAGAGTACGTTTGTAGTTTACTTTGTTGTTTTAAAAAAGGGCAAAAGTCACGTAAAAATGCAAACAGACTAACCCATTGAGGCAGTGGTACCACATCTCCCGTGTTCTGCAATGTAAAATTATTGTTTTTATATTGCCTTAAGCTTAGGCTGGTAGCTTTACACATAGCACGGGTTGATATAACCGCTTCTATTCCTTATCAGAAAGGGCCGTCTAAAGTTGATAGGTAAAGCCTGGAAATAACTTTAAAAAGGGCCCCATTATGCTTTTTGAGGTATTCCCTTAGATGTAGTGTGTTATTAAGGTTGTTGTGCATGTGAATGGTCTGAACCCCAAAGTTCCTTTCTGAAAGAGTTTTTCTGCGCCCCTGCCTGAAACCCCTCTATTGGACGCCCTTGTTTACTCCCTAACATACTCGAAACACATTCAAGGTTCTTTATTGTCAAACTAACATAGCTACAGAGTAATTATGTCATTGAAAATCTTTGGTCACAGGCTTCTCCAACAATGCAACACAATAATACAGATAAGCAGAACCATGTTAAAAGTAAAACTGCAAAAAGTAAATAAACGCGCACAAAATACGAAAAAGGGCAAAGTTGGAGAGGAGCCAAAAGACAATGCGGCCATCTTCAGCGGCGCATATCATATCAGCCTATCATTGTACATGATAGGCTAAGACCCCATTTACACGGGAACGTTTACGCATCGTATGCGTTTTCAAAAAAGTCTTCCGTTCACACACACACACACGCGATTAATTTAACGTGCCCGTTCACACGAGACCGCTGGAAACGCGAGTTCCCGTTAACATTTGTTTTCGCTGGTCAACATGTCTGTTAAAGTTGAAATCTTCCGTACAAAATTAGAATAGTGCCGGTCAGAGGTCTTCTTTGTTATTTATTGAGCTTTATAACAAATTGATAACGACTCTATTTAATAATAAAAACCGTGTAAACGAAACCCGTTTCGTTCTCGTGTAAACGGGGTCTAAGGGGAGGGACATCTCTTGCGGTTGACCAATCACAACAGAGCCGGCCAGCTAACCAATCAGAGCAGACTGGGCTCTGGTTTCAGACAGAGGGTGAAAAGAGGTGCTGCAGCACAGGCAGTGTGAGAAAAATAAAGACTGGTTTAGGTTTTTAAGTTAAAGCATCACGTTACAGAGGAAAAAATACAAATATGAACATAACTTTTGCATAAGCATAACATGTTCTCTTTTAATATACATCTAAAATACCAAATTCTTCTGGTGGGCCATCATCCACAGCACTACACGGTTTTGCTTCCATTCAGTATCTCCTGTCTGCTTCTCCAAATTGGAGTCTTGCCCATTTCCATCTACTATTGATAAAACACTCACTCCACATAGTGTACCAGTCCAGGACATAATCCTATTTTTAAAACATCTGAACTATCCCTAAAAACAAATCCTTGGAGTCTTATTACAAGCGTTGAACTGGATCCAACATTCAACCAGCCACCAGAACACAGATTACTTCAAACCCTCTTGCTTTGGCAGCAAGGTTGTTCATTACCCAAATCCAGGACCTTGGTGTTCTTACAAAACATATATTCATATTGAGCCAACAGTGAAGGTGAATTACCAGACTCGACAAAGTCCCCTAAATCCTCTAAAATTGCTCGTCTAAATGACAACCAGACCTTGAAGACCACTTGAAACCACTTGAGTGTAGTGTAAAGACAACCGCAGTGATGATGTTTATTGGGGCCTGAGTTGCCTTGTCAGCTCACTGAGAGTCTGACTGAGCAGAGGGTCTTTACCCCCGTCTGTCACAGAGCTGCTCAAGCAGAGTGGGGAGTGCAGTGTGTGTCTGTGTCTATGAAGTGTGTAGTGAAAAAAGAGAGTAAGAAACTGGAGAGAGAGGGAGAGAGAGAAAGGACCGTGAGCTGTGAAGGCGAGCAGAAATAAGCTCTCACCGAAGACGGCAGGCCAGGGGGTTTCCGAATCTTCTTTGGCTGGGTTTCTACATACAGACAGAGAAAAAGGTGGAAGAGAAAAACAAATAAAGACACATTTGCCAATGTTATGTCAGTTCGGGTACAGTGTCTGCAGTCTGTTTTCTGCAGAATGCAAAACAAAAAACACACCGGGGCGTGTGTGTGTTAGTGTGTCTGTCAATGTACATGAATGTTGCTGTGCATTCAACTGCAAAAAGCTTTGTTTATTTATTTATTTTTTCTTAGTTCACGAAGACGGAAATAAACAATTTGTAGAAAACTGGTCTAGCTAGCTTAATTTCACATCGTTGCACCGACAACTTTATTAAGTTGTAAGTGTGAGTTTTTTTTGTTTCTAAAGTGTTTTTATTTATGAATCCTTTAAGCCAGGGGTTTCAAACTCAATTTCACCTCGGGACACATTCGCATAAAGGTTACACTCAAAGGGCCGGTTGTAACTATATAAATATATATAAAATAATGTATTATATTACATTATTGCCTCTGAATTGGATTATTATCGGATAGGATAATAACTTAGTCATTAACTACGTCTGAAAGCAGAAGTCCAGGGCACATAATTGCAAGTCTCTTCAGTGTGCATGCCACAAAACGAGATGCATTGTGGGACATGTAGTATATGGGCAACCTGCTTCTGTAAAGTGGCATGTAACCGTATAATAAACGTATTATATTCTTTGCAAGCTCTTGCGGGGCCACATAAAATGAAGTTGCGGGCTGGATTTGGCCCCCGGGCCTTGAGTTTGAGACCCCTACTTTAAGCCAATACTAAAGCAATACTTGCCTAATGTCTACATCTTTGTACCTATGTAATGCCAATCTTTTCTGGTCATACATATTAACTAACAAACACCAAACAAGTAATCAAGAAAATGTAAATCGGAATGTGAAAAAAAAGAAGGAAATATGTAGTTGCAGCACTGGGTTAACACATTAAGATACAAATATATGAAAATAATTTATAAAGAAATGCCCAGCAACATGCACCATTCTTTATGTAGTGAACTTACCTATACCTGCGTCAGGCGGTCTTCTCCTGGGGTTGTTGGGGTACGACGGGTAAAACTGGGAGCCGGATTTCAGGCCAGAGGGGGACATGGCATCTGGGCTGGGCATCGCTATTTCGCTGGGATGAAAACCAGGCTAAAGGAAAAAAGAGAGCAAAAGGTAAAAAGGGTTTTTACTAATAATACCTACAGGGGCGTGAGGTAACACGGCATAAACGTCTTCTATTCTTAGAAATGAAGACAGTTCATTCAAATCATTTTACATGAAAAGAGAAGTGAGAAAAGGGCTTCCTTTGCATGACGCATAACATGAATTTAGCTCCAACACATAACCTTACGGGGGTGAGAGAGAAGAGCTGAATGAAACATACCTGGCTTCCAAAGGGAGGGTAAGGTGGCCTCTCATTTTTACCTGTAAGATAAAAGTCAAGATGGTTTAAACATGGTCTGTATACAGATTTGAGGCAATGATGCGTGTGAAAAACAAATAAAAAGTAGCATCTTCTAAAGTACAAAAAGTCCAGGGATGCCCTCCCTTTTCAGTATGCTCAGCTGTATGAAGCCGCCTGCCAGACAAAACCCTAGGGAAGGTTTCTGCTTCAGTGGCCTAACATCCCCAACACTCAACGAACACACACACACACACACACTCAACGAACACACACACACTCAACGAACACACACACAACGAACACACACACACACAACGAACACACACACACACACACATCAAATCGGCTGTTATCAACATGATTATTTAAGAAACGGCAGTGTGACAACGCAACATGTCCTCTGTCACTGAGAATAAAATGTATACACTAATACAAATAATCAAGCTTTTAAAAAACAAAAACAAAATCAGAGTCACTTATAAAATATGATTCTGAAACATACCTGCAACCCCTGCACTGATGAACGGAGAGGACAGGCCTTCATGTTCATTGTAGTGGGGACCTTCACCATAACCCTGTCAGAGCAATGGGAAAAGTATAACATTACTAACCTTAAAAAAAAGAACAATAAACGTAAATGGAAAAAACAGTGCAACATCTCAAGGACCCAATCATGTGTCCCAGTGAAACCAACTATGTTAGCTTTGTAAAGGTACAAGAGGGGCACAATATAAATAATTGACATTAGATTCTGCTTCTAATTAGTTAAATTCCTTGTAAAATAACTGCCATGAACACAAACAAGTGATATTGGTTTCACAGAAAGACAAGAAATGTCATGACAGATCAAGTTGAGACAAAATAAGCATACCAGAATTGACCCTTTACAGTAAGTTAATTTATTTAAGGAAACAAAATCATGTGCGCAGTCAGTTCTCAGTAATATGTGTAGTGTGTGGACATTTTTAAGAAAACAAAAGATACAAAAAAAAAACAGGAATTTGATATAAGAATAATGAATACATTTATTTTTTGGCATGGATTGTGAAACAAGTGAACACAATGACAGTAGATGGGATGTTTTTATCTCAACGTTATGGCCAAGCTATTTAGTTTGCACACCTACAGTATATTGCTTAGTGGTTACCCTCCTTCTACTTCTCTGTCTAACCAACAGGATACATGCCAAACAAATCTGCATCAGCTCGGGGGATTCAAACAGACTTTCTTAATTATCAACTTGTGGTAATCAAAGCCTGCTGCATCTATTTCACCCCCTGTTTCTGTATTTACAGAGTTGTGCCAAGACAGTTACAGCGGATGTGAAGCTGCAATTACCGGTGGGCTTCCACAGAGGTTCTGGGCTACTGGAGAGCTTGCCAATGCCGGATCCTGAGCCAAGGTTATTAGGTAGAGAGTACAACTACCACTTCAAATCAAACATGGCACATGGTAGGAAAAAGTACTAAGCTGCTGTGGCGGTGGGGGGGGGATGTGTGTGTTTGTTCATTTATGGCAGCGTGATTAACCAAACGTGTGTGACAAATATCATGGCATCTGGTGTTAATGCTTAGATCTCCAAACTTAAAATTGTGTGTGATTTAAGAGTGCGAGTGTGTGTTCAGATCTTACCCGTCCTTGGCTGAAAGAGGGGCTGTTCTGTTCTGTCGAGCCCCAAGACCCAGAGCCGCTGCGCTCGTCTATCGCTGTGAGAAGAGGACATCATGTTAGGATTGACAGGTAGGAGGACAAGCGATTTAGTCAGAAGTGGAGATGAAAGACTGACAAGACAGGTTAGATTAACGCTGTGAACGATTTTAGAAAAACCACATGACAGCAAATACATATTATCCCTTGTGTCACTGCGGTAACATTTATTTTTGAAATGCCCGGATGTTGGAGTCATATCAAGGGAGCCTGTCACTGTCTAAACATTCAACGTCCTTAAGTGGTCACAATGGGCTTTCACAAGCCAGCAGAGAGCATCACTATTGATCAAAGATGCCGCTTACAAGATGCAATGTTACACCATTTTGAGAAAAAAACAAAAAGATATGAAAGCTGCTCAGTGTACCCATTAGTGTCTTTACGGTCACTGAATAGCAGAAAATGAACCATTTAGATCCCTAATGTAATCAAAGAGGATAACATGTCATCTTAACTGCATTTGAATTCCCCTCTATCAAATTGACAAACATGAAATACGACAAACCCAATATGTGTAAAGCTAAAACATGAACCCACAATGTTTCAGGTAAAGAAAGGACCGATGTGTGGCACAAAGGAAAAACCTTGCCAAAAGACTGGTGGAGCAGAAAACTCCAAAATACCCCCATCATCCCCTTCTCCTCGTCTTATGCACTAATGCTATCCAGGCTCTCTGGAGACGCATGCCTTAATTGCATGCTGATTTGCATAATTGTGCATATTAATGCGGTTTCCTTATGAATATTCATATTTCCACTTTGATTTTTGCCTAATTAAAAAAATGTGTGTGAGAAAGCAAAAGAGAGCGAGCGGGTGGAAGGAGAAGGCAAGGAGAGAGAGAGGGAGGGAAAGCGGAGAGAGAGAGGGAGGGAAAGCAGAGAGAGAGAGAGAGGGGTCTGGGCGAGATCAGCAGCCTGGCTGACGAGTGAGAATGAGTGATGAGACTAACAGAGCGGTGCAAGCACCTACACACACAGCGACAGCCGTGATCTATGGAGCTGATGCCAGTGGCATGGAGAACCAGGCGGAGAGCGGACCTCAAAAGATACGCCTCGCTCACCGTCACACCAGCCCCGCTGAAGGGCCACAGCACTAATAAAGAGAAGCACCACCGTCAAGCATGTCCAATGGCACAGGACGCTGGTGACGGGCTCGCCGCTAAATAAAGATGACAGACTTTGTGGGGAGAGCTTTCGGCCAAAGCTAGGCGCCAGGAGAGACTGAATGAGTGAGATACAAATCTATTTCAACAATGGGCAATAAAAACATCTTAGCTCAAACACTGTTGTTGTTCCACTTCCAAAATACAGCTAGACCTCAAGTATTGTCACAAGTACACAGGTAACACATACATCTACATCAGGGTCAAGGATAACCTGCACTGAGTAGCAACGAGTCAAAGAGAGTAACTTCTGATCTTCACAGTCGTTTTATATACAACACTCATTCGCTTATAGAGCCTGCTTTTGGCCAGCGGGGGTGCAGAGGGGTAGAGCAAAAGCACGGCTGTGCAGGAGAAGTCTGACAACATTGTTTCACACTTGCTGGAGTAATTAACTCTGAGGCAATTAAAACAAGGTGGATCGCTGCGAAGGTGACACTGACGCTCAGCCAGCCTAGGAGAGCCCCACTATGCCAGAGGAGACCTTTGTATTGGTGTTTTTAAAAACTGAACATGCCAACACAAAAGGATATCAAATAATGCTGAATTAAAAAGATACCAGCATACTTCCCATGCCAACAACATCTATCAAATGCTACAAACAAGTTCCACACTGTCATCAGATGCAAGGACTTTTCAAGGACTTTCCAGGCCCAGTTTTACACAAATTCAAGGACCCAACACAGCATAATTTGAGCCACACATCAATTTTAATGACCGTTACAACACTAACAATTCTCATAATAAAACGGCATGTTTTAAAGAAAAATATGAAAAAGGGAGATCCTTGAAAGTGAAATGATGTGCGTTACAGTGATGGCATTCCAAGTAGGATATAACATGATATGCATGTTCTTATAGAAATAGAAATAGCACTACTGGGTACAAAGGAATACAAATCTGATGAAATAAGGATACAAAATAGCCCTGATTAGGCAGGTCTGTTTTTGCAGATGAATGCAGACTCTGAAAAGTGTCCATTGCAATGTTTTTAGGTCACAGGCAACGGGATGGTTTGAAACAAAGTACTAAATATATTTTACTGGCCAAAATAATTGATGTAGGAGTACATCTCTGACCTACTTTGAATGGTACAAAACAAGTTTTGTTTGTACAATTTGACTTTCAAACGGGCTTACTGCTTGTATAAGAGCAACTTACCATGATTCAAATAAAGTGGCCAGTGTGCATGGTTTTTAAAATCCATCCAAGGAAAGAAATCAAAAACCGTGAGGGAATAGAAATATAAGATGAATTAATGTCAGTTAATGCAAACCCCATCATCACAATCATTACTTTAGACTGCACATATTGGTGGATGTGACCGAACGCTTACTGCCTTGAAGTCATATCTACAGATTTGTTTTGCCAATTGTGGGGAAAAAGATGCTTTATAAGATGTAAATGGTTATTACCACTAAATACGTAATGTCTGCAAATAACTTGTCTCAAAGCAAAATCTTTATCCCCTTTTGCCATGGGATGTTTGGCTAAATCAAGGGGAAGTAGATATATGAAAATATAAAAAAGATATGAAATTGAACTGATGATCAAACTGGGAAAATAAGACAAAAGAAATCCCTGATTTATCGACCAATAAGACATGGAAATAAGAAATAAGCAGGACATGGGGTTGGCAATAAAAACAACAGGTTCTCTGGACATATATCATCCATCCAGACTTTGGCAGGCTAGTGTGTGAATGTACTTCCAGAGAAAATCCCATGGCAAGACAAATACTTACACACCACCAGAAAAAATATTTGTTTTGTGCCACAAAGCTTTCACGCGGCTGCAGGCTCTGAAAACATCTAATTTAGTTGAAGAAGGAAGCCACTCTCCTTTGAGATTTTCCCCTTTTTGGAGGGCTTATATCTTCCCAAGTGAAACCCACCAAAGCAAAGTGAAACACATGACAATACTGCAGGAGTGTGCCTCAGAAGTCAAACCATGAGAGACCGCATGTGTACATTCACAATGTTGTTTGTTGTGATCTAAGGGAAGCAAGCCCGTTTTGTCCCGTGAATGTGTGTGCGTGTGTGTGTGTGTGTGTGTGTGTGTGTGTGTGTGTGTGTGTGTGTGTGTGTGTGTGTGTGACGGGGGTTGGAGACGTTGCCAGCAGCTGCAAAGGTGACAGAGGGGACACCTGCCTGAAGGCTTGGCCGGCTCCCACCACACAAACCAACACACTCCAACTCCTCAAACATCCTCCACACTTCTTGCCAATCCTCTCTTCTTCCCCACGCGCAAGCACACACACACACACACACACACACACACACACACACACACACACACAATAGCCACTGAGGAAGAGAGGAGGACGCCTAATGCAATTAGCACCCCTCTGAGCACTTTTGTGTTGATGAATAGAGGAGGTCTGGTGGGCCACTGGGCCGCTCGCTGCCGTTCCCGCGCTGCTGCCTGCCTGAATATACAAGCCCAGAGTGACGTCATGGACATTGTTCTTTATTGGTCATCATCTCTGTAATAAACAGGTTTCCCGGCTCCTAGCCATATTGATTTTTGAAAGAACAAGCCATCAGTTTGAGTTTAAATAAAGATGGTCATATGAAACTAAATGCAGCAATTACATTATAAACTAAAATAATGTCAAAATCTATTTTCCTTCTAAGAACAACAGTTGAACGATATAAGGATCGTTTGGGATAACATTGTTGACTATATATCCATAATGACATGACTTGCAACGATTAAAAAGGCTGCTCAATGTTGTCTTTAAGCTGCTTTTATTAAGTAAACTGTTAACATGCAACAAATGGTTATTTCACTTTTAAAAAATATGAAGAAAACCATTGGCAACATTTTAACTGAACGAAAGAGCCCTAAAAGAATGACATTAGTAAGTGCATTTTTATTCTTAAACTTTATTTAAAATGTGCGTGTGCAATATCTCAATCATGATATGTTTATCACGCACTAGAGGCCAATATCCATATATCATTTAGCCCTAACTAAGAGTTTGTTCATATTTCTACTTTATCAAGGTTCTTTATTCGTCAAACGAACAGAGCTACAGTGTAGTTATGTTGATAACAATCTTGTGTCACAGGTTTCTCCAACAGTGCAACACAAAGTATTTAAGTTTCCTTTTCATATTTACATTCTTTATTTTATATACGTTTGTATATTGTAATATGACAAATCCACGATAAACTAAGGTGCTTTAATCCACAGATGTTAGCATTTTGACTTAGAACTGCCCAAAGTGAAAAGGGACAGCATGAAGTACTGCATTAAAATAGGTGTCAATGACCGAGGGACACACTTTGGGACATGAGGAGGGGGGAAAGGAATTAACTCCTCACTGCTTAGTAATTGCCTGCTGTAATAGAAACAAACAGAAACCTGCCTTCGACAGACTGATCCCTCCATTCACCGCGCTCTCTCTTCTACTCTGACCACTCACTGCATGCTGGGCCAGTTTAAGAGGCTGCGAGCGAGGGGTGAGGGACATTGTCTCGGACTCAAGCCATTTCCTGCAGATCAGTGGGGGTAAGAGCCCTGTGCCATGTTGGGGGAGGAGTGTTTTACACTTCATGGTGGGGGAGTCGTTTCAAGTCCATAAGCCCCCTTTTTTGCCTTTGTTCCCCTGTGGCCAAGTTCTCACTCTGGGGACCACTGAGGAGTGTGACTCGATTTCACACGCCAGGTTGGGAGGGTGACAGGGAACAAAAGTAACACGACTTACTAATAACATTCAGGAAGAGAGAAAGGCTTATTCAAAAGGCTCAGGTGCTTGAGGGGGTTACAGCTACTTCACACTTTTAAAATAGTGATACAAGGACTAGAGAAATGTGGGTGAAATCATTGAAATAAAATCTGCACAGTTTTAATCTTCCGTAGAAGTCTGAATTGATCATTGTTCTGTTAAGATAAGAATCAAGAGACAACATAAACAGGCCAAAAGAAAACCGTAGCCTGTAACAACATTTGAATTTCTTCTAAAATGACTTACAATACACCCTCTCATTACAAACTATTGGATAAACAAATACAAGCACAGGCAATTAGGAACACTATCTTTCTTAGAAAACCGTTTCAATGCAATCTGGTTTGTGCAATCTATTGATTAACCCGGATGATGTTAATGTTGCGGTTGTTTTTTGTAGAGCTTTAAGCACCACAAATCTAATTCACCTCTATACCTACTGAGGCAGTGATCACAAAACTGGGGCAGACAAAACTGAAACTGCCTGCATGCTAAATACCAAGAGTTTTGTGAGAAAATACTTTTTGGGGTGATTTAGCGTCAACTTTAGTTTTATTTTGCATATAATGTCAAGGATTTAACATTAAACTCCTATATTGTTGCTTTGCCAAAACACACAGCCTTGTGAGTTAGAGCCAAAGTATTTACATCCACAAAGTGATGGAAATGTAAACCAACATTTGCCAAGAAATAATGAGAACTGTTTTGAGCGCTTACCTGATCCACCGAACTGACTGCTGGCGAGCGTCATCGTCCTGTTCTTCCCATTGGCTACTGGAGGCGCGAACATCTACAAGACAAAAGAGGAAATAAAACGTAACTAGCAAAGCAAAGGATGGCACACTTCACACATCCTAAAGGACATCACATACACATGTTGTTGAGTTTGTGTTTTTAATTTTATGGGAGACATAAATTACATAAAATAAGTTATTTGACCCTTGTTAAGACGACTTCTAGCGAGTAAAGCATGCTGATCAAACCTATGTAGTTACAAACATGCTTAGTGTTGCAAAACTCCACATTGGAAAAATAATTTATTTGCTATAAAAAAATAAAGGAGTAAGTTTCCCCCAAAATAAGTATAGAGTATTTTTATATAAGTTGATCTGCAGCATCAACGTTAGTTTTTAGGCTGAGGGATTTTGTTTTTTCACGAGCCACTGTGGGTTTAACCATGAGGCTATGGTGTGGTTTCAATATCTTCTATGTAGCATCGTTCAGTGACGAAACTCTACTGTACAAACCTGTACTAAAAGTAGGACACCAAAACACAATCTGCCACCACCACATATGATCTCTCTCTTTTCTGTGTAATTTTGTTGTCACAGTTTAGGTCTACATGGTCCAACAACCGATTTGGACACCATCTTTGTTTCCGTTACATTTTTGGTTGCTGATATCTCAAACATGTTTTGTTTTTTTATTCCGTATCCAATCTAGCATGCATTTCCGTGACTAGCCAGCAGATAAACAAAGGAGGAAATTTGTTTGTACCATTTTCGACAGTTTCTCACCCAATTATCAATGTTGTATTTAAACGGAACATCTGCTGATACAAATTGGCAGCTGATCAATCTGAGCGTTTCTTACACAAACCCAACTGTCTAATGGAACCTCCCACAAAGCCCCTTCACAACAAGGAGTGTTTTTCTTTCATGGGGTAAGGTTTCCTTTAAATACCGATGGGGTGGCAGAGAATAGGACATTTAACAAAGCAGACTGAATCATGCAAGTCACTATAAAGAAGCTCCATCAAAAAACATGCACAAAAACACATAAAACATTTTTACTCTTCATAAAATGTCAACAATTCCTGCAATTGGATAAACAGTTCTATATAAATTAACAGTACTGTCAAAATAAATCTCACGGGTCATTAGGTCTGCTGACAAATAATCAGTATAGGTCAGTTTTAAATAACCTGCTGTGCTCTATACATTGTAAATTATCCAGATCTGACAATTTAGCTGGTTATTCAATGTTTTAAAAAAAAGGAGAAAATGTAACGGCTCCATTGGGCCTAAGAGATGTTTATGTCGGCGTAGAGCTCAGCAAAGGCTTCGCAACAGAATGAAACACAGAAAAAGAATACAGTGCTATCTCCATGCACTTCCTAGGTAATGTCAAGAGGATACCTTATGACAGCCTCTTTGAAAATGTCTAAACATATGATAAAGAAATGTAGAAGCTGTCTGCAAAATGCACATATAACAATATTTCCCCCTCAGATTCGGTTAACAAGACAAACAGGGGTAAAACAAATTGCGCAGTTTTCTGCAATTGTTCCTTTTTCACCTTTTCACATTTTACAGTAGACACCAGCTTATTGTTGCTATATCTCTACATCATCTACATAATTGAAAAATCTACATTTGAATCCTGATATCATTTTTTACAGTCACCCTGAGGTACAGCATTATTTTTACTCGACATGCTTTTGATGTAATCAGTAATACCTTTGCATGCCAAGAATGAAGGATGGAATTATCTTGGGCTGACACAACCTGATGTTAAAACAAAACAAAAAAAAATCAAATTGTGATATTACAGACTTTTAGAAATTAGGCATCCCAATGAATGATTTTTCCTTGCTTACCCCTTCCCCGCCTCCCCCACTTCTCTCATTCAGACCTGCAGCTCTCCTCTACTCAAACCCAGACCTGTATCGCTCTCTCTTTAGCCCTTTTCTCCCAATGCCACCCACCTACAACTGCCACCCAGAACCACCCAGACTGCTCTCCCACTCTCTTACCGCGCTGAAATCCAGGAGGTCGTTGAGTTCCTTGTCAGTTCCCACTGCAGCCATTCTTTGCTGCTGTTCGTTCATACCCTTCAGTCTCTAATAAACCCTATGAGAGAAATTTGCAGATACAGGATTTTAATGGCACTAGCAAGCACAAAGAGAATTTACATTTGGCTCTTTAAAAAAATAACAGAGGGTGATGGTAATGAATGTTTCAAACTACTCTATCTTTGCTTTATCACAACCCCAGAGATGATTCATATTGGCAGGTTGTTAGGCCCCCTGAAGACACCAATGCAGGGCTATGTCAGCATCTTTGTTGAAAAAAAAAAAAATGTTGTGGTTGCAAACGCATCAAATTAGTTTGTGATTTTCATGACCTAAATATTGGAGCGAGATGGAAAAATCTTGTGAGTCTGAGAATTTAAAATAAAATATCACTGTCGTTCAATGAGACTCAGCTGGCCAAAACATGTGGCTCAAATGACTAACTCCATCACACGGACCAATGAGGGAAAACACTTAACGCTATTCACTTGAGCAGGGTCTACTTAATACTGCTAATGTCATTCAGACCCTGCCTTCCCATCCAAGCAGTAGAAGAGACACTCTGCCCTCAGTCAAATCACTACCAAGTAATGACTTTAAAATGTTTTCTTTTATACTACGCAACCCTGGCAGATAACACAGCCATATGTCAATCATTGCTACATGAAAGAGTGTGTAATACATTTACAATTACAGACATAATTGGGACTATAGTTAGCCCAAGGAAATAGGGGTGAAAGGCAGAGCTAATGACTGTATGCAAACACATCATTACCAAATTACCATATGTCAACTCAGAAAGAAACCTTGTCAAATGACACAGTGAGCATGAATGCGGGTTTACCCTGTGTTTTGCATTCCAACGGAAGCCTTAGGCCGCTCTCTGATTCTGAGCGCCTGAACGCCTCACAGGGAACCAGTGGTGAGGGGAGTGAGTGGAGGAATAGAGGCACTTGGACACCAACAGGTGGTGTGCTTTTACAGCCTAATTTGTAATACAGCACTGCCAAAAAGAATGGATGCAATCCGAAAAAGAAAAGAAAAAAGGTTGCTGTTTTCGAGGATTTGCTAGATGTAAACAAAGGGGGTTTAGATCATTGAAAGTGTCAATAAAAAAAAAATTCAAGTGTAAACAAAAGTATAAAATGTCCCAAGTAATTTTCTGCATGTATGAAATAACAAAAGTCACTTCAGGGGAGACAAACAGTGCTCTCCAAGTGAAGTGAACTCAGGCAGGCAGAACTAATTTAACCTTGAGCCGAGGAAAGGAAGTGAAAACACACACATCGCCCCAAGTGTAAAAAAGCTAGGAACATGGCTGTCACTGCTTTTCCAAACTTTTGGATAAGACGGCCAATCCATGACAAAAATAGGCCACACACACACACCACTAACATAAACTTAAATATTATTTAACCACTGGGTTAAATGCAGTGGAGCTCACTGAGGGGCTTAATGCAACAAAATGGCATCTTCTGCTTCTGCTGGATCAATATTTGAAGCAGGCAGATTAGGGGGTCTTTGTCACCCCACCAAGGCAGAGAAGGCAGGTCATTCTCCACAAAAGAGCCTGGATTTCAAGTGTATCAAACCATAGAGCTAATCAGATGCTTCACTTTATCAAACATGGTTTTAAATTCATTAATAACACGACTTAAAATGCATGTGGCTACCACCGTTTTTTGTTTTTTTTTACTACGCCTCTCAAACAATAATGGGCTAATTGAAGCTTGTTGTACTTGTCTAACAATCCTCTTACTACTGTTGTTGGCGGTAAAATATGTGTAATTAAAAATTACATTTCCGCTCGCATAGGTTGAACATGTTTTTGTTGTCGTCAGTCCTGTCAAACGGGGAAATAAAAGCAAAGTAATTAACATAACATGTGTTTATGTCAAAGCTATTACTTCGGGAACAACAGGGGCCGCCGTGCTGAAAAGAAAACGCAAATTCAACTGTTGATTCAAAAGAAAACGGATGTGAATGTCTTGTGCCCGAGATAAATAATATCCACTTTAGGTGAAATAGTTTATAACAATGACAGTAAACATCCAGGGCACCACAGGATGTTGGCTGTACATTATTTGATCATCTCCGCTAGGCCAACATCCAGGGGCTGACAACTAAACCCATTCAGCATTTATCTTGAAGCATGTTGACATCATCCTGAGTACTAACTAAAAACATAATCTGCAGTTGTGGCTGCCTAGGGGAAACAAATGATGTGTAAAACAAGTGCAACGGTCGTGACCCTGCAGAATAAGAGCTCCAAACTTCATGCAACAAATTGTGACTTATTTCTCTCACATATTAGGGTTCAAGACGTGCATTATGAGGGGAGTGAAGTGGAGGAGGCAGTGGTGGGGGTGGGAGCATGAGGAATTTCCTGCCAAATGTGCAATAAAATAAAGTCTAGCTGGTGGCCAGACACTTCCATAAAGGAATGTTTAAAGGGTTGCCAAAAGGGGGTTTTATGGAAAGTTTGTTCGTGGCTTGTGTGGAAAATACATGTAGGCCCGCAACACAAAGTTTAGCTTAAATCCTCAGGAACATTACAGAACGTTTTACAATTAATATTTGCACATTTTGGCGGATACGCTCGGTGAAAAACAAAATGTGGCTTGTTAAGCAGGAGTTAACGTTAGTGGGGTCTTTTTGCAGAACAAAGGAGTAATTTCCTTCTCTCCGTGGTCAATGCGGGGACCATCACACACTTGGCTCGCCACCTCAAACCAGACAAAAACTTAACATCCCCCCCCGCTTTAACCACACATTCCCAAAAACTTTTCGAAAAATGTCAGGCGTCAAAATAGGTGTCAGTGAAAGCCATCGTATTCATGCAACTTCCCCCCGAAACATGAAGTGAAAGAAGGTGTTTTTACCTCTCCTCTGCAAGTGTCTGATATCCAACAGTAAAAAGAAAAGCGGAGACTGGCGAGGAGAAAAACATAAAACTTCAAGAGAATTTCGACCTCAGCGCATGAAACGCATTGGAGCACCGTAGATGTCTTTCCTTTTGTCCCGGTAAGCCTGCTCTTCAACACAGCGCCCACGTGTTTGCTACAATGTTACACGTCTGGGTGCAAACAAATCTATTATAGTAACTAATCTCGCGTCTTCCTTTTTGTTGTTACAACTGAGATGATTTCATTCTTCTCGTAGACATCTTCACCACCTCCGTCCACATTGTCAGACGCAACAACGTATCCCTCCGCACAAAAGTGAGGGCCTCAATGCCAGCGGTGTCCGATTTCAAACGCCTTTGAGAGACGGGGTATTTTCACAGTGGGAAAAATACAGCTTAAACGTGTAACAACCGCCAAAACGACAGAAATGTCTATTGTCGAAGCTCAGTGTTGTGTGTCGTATCTGCAATCCTTAAAATGCACGAGCGCTACGAGCACTATGTCGTACGGCGGAAGGCTATCGTAAGAAAGTTACCTGCGATTAAACAGCAGCAGCTTGACGAGATGGCACGATAAATGTGAAGGGGCTCAGCCAATGGGGGAGCGTGTACGCTTGATTGGCAGCGACGGAAGCCAAGCAACGGCTGAAAATGTACGTTAAGCCCACCTTTTTCTTGACGCTCACTTTCCCTGTGTGCTCAGGGAAGCTGGCTGAGGGGGGCTCCTCCAACATGCCCGCTGACATCATTTTATTACTTTGGTTGGTGTGACCTCTTTTGCTGTTTTTAAAAACAAAACAATATATCTAAACCAAGGATTTAAATTATTTGGTTATAATTACAACAGCAATTGTAAACTCAACGTGTTTGGTAGCCAATGCCTAGCTAACTGTAATTTGTATCTCAACATTTAAAGGAGGCATCATTTTTTTTCGAATTCAATACAACCATTTAACATATGTTCCTGGTGTAGGCTATGAGTGATTATGGATAAGAAATATTCAGGCCATTTGTTGGTAGCTTTAAAAATGTAATGTTTAAAAAACACATTTCCAAACATTGTGTGATTGTAAAACAATATTTCAAACAGATCAATATACTTAGAAATACTATACCTTTAATTAAAACTATAATACAATGTCCATTATCACCCCCAGTCTATGTCGATTGATCAGACATTTTAATTTATTAAATCTATCAGACATTTTGAACGTGTTGTCATGCTCAATAACTTATGTCCATGGTAAAAACAAGACTTCAAGTATCACTTCATTGTGTAGAAATTGTTAATTCATTCATTTGTCAACAAATCTATGAATGTAAGTCGAAGTAACATTTATTTACTATTTAGGGGAGTACTCATTTTCCACTATGGCATATAACCAACAATTATTATGTTTTATTATGATTTATTTGTCTTCTGTTTATGTTAACAATTGATCAAGTAGTTTTCTCAAAAGAATTAGAAAATAGCAACAACAAAAAGTGCCATTATTATTCATCAGAGACCAAAGGGATGTGCGGATGTTTCTATGAGAAAAAAACTGAACCTTACCCGAATAAAGATAAATTAATCAGTTAATTAAGAAGCTTGAACGATTAAACATTTGTCGTTTTTGCTTAGTAGCTGATTTTCTGTCAATCGACTCATATATTTATTGTTTCCGCTCTAATTTCTGTCTATGTAGCCAGTCTGTTTGTGAATGAGCTGACAAACATAAAACCAACACAGCCTTAGTAACTGCCTGCTCCAGAGCAGAGTGGAGAGGAGGGAGAGCAGAGTATAGGATCACAGAGAGGGGGGGGGGAGAAATAGTTCAGAGAAAACTGTTAAAACAGGGAGGGCACACCGGATGATCCACGCAAATGTGTCTGTAATGTCAAAATGCTGCTTTTACAAGAAAACAAGAGCAAGTTATAGATGTTTGAATTAACTGCAGGTCTTCTACCATTATGATAAACAACCACATACAATGGAATACGTTTAGATCACCCTGATGTTTTACTAATTAGTTTCCTGTCTGTATTGTACAGAAAATCCCTCAAACAAAAACAAACATTCTTTTGAAAAGTGTACGTAGGTGTTCGACAGCTGTTGTTCTTAGCCTGAGGGCAAACCCTGTCAAAGAAGAGGGAAGTTAGGATGACCCTGCTTTGTTTCTGCTACAAAAGTTACCATGTTCTATATAATCTAGACATGTTATTTTATAAAGAAACAAAACAGAAAACAACGGAAACCTTCAGAAATATATATCTCAGCACAGAGTTATCACTGTAGACCAGAACAAAGGCCAAAGTATCTGTGCAGTTACAGTGTGGGCGGGATGCTAACACCATTTAACACAATTTAACAAATGGCAGATGCAAACATAGCTGACTATCCTAATGCTTTAGAGGTCACCAATGGGAAGGGGGATTTGCTGTCAATAGGACATATAGGTAAATAATCCATTGGGAGTCCCCTGGGTGAAGGAAAAGCCCCGGCACAGAACATTAATTAGTCTCACGGACCGACTTAGGAATGTAATGGGGTTACTGCTCGGAACAAGCGCACATATGGGCCATAAATACCTTCACAAACATACCATGCACACATTCACATTTGGTCACACACAGGAACTCACAAAAAAACAAACATCTAACGACAACCAGAAAATAATCACAGCTATCAAAGAAAGAGCATCTTGAGTTATTTATTCAACACCTATTTGGATTCCTTTCATATTAATCAAAAGATTAGATTTGAGCAGATGGAAACATCTGTTTGGGGAAATGCATTTTTAGTGCAGGCAGAGAAAATGTTTCATATTCTCGCTTTTTTCCAGAAGACGTTAAGGCCTTGAGTAAGAATAGTGCTGTTGTCAGTATTAGCAATGAGGCTTGTAAGCCCTCCAAGTAGTTTGTAGTAACAGCTGGGTCTGACATGGAGAGCATGTACAAGGGCAGCCAGGCTGAAGAGAGGGAGGGGGCGGAAGAAAAAGAATTAAGAAAACATATATAGTGAGAATCTTCACCTTAATGAACACAGAGTATATGTGAGGGGGACACGAGGCTAACAGAAATAGGTTTTCTAACAGATAGACAGAAGACATTTGTTTTTAAGCATTATCCCCTCTTGAACTATATTTCCATCTTCTCTATAATTTGTATTTACAAGGGAATTAGGGCGGTACCCCCTCTCATTTGAGCCCAAGGCAATAGCTGGTTTGATATGTTATTCCTGATATTGAGCGATTTGCAATTCCATTCAGCTGTTAGGAAATAATCTGTGCAGCCTGTAACATACAAACAATAAAATGTGGCAGTCCTCTGTTTTGTTGGTTCCCCAATCGACTAAAAAAAACGGATATTGACCTCTAAAAGCTCAATTTGTATGCTAAAGTGATGTTGCATTATCAAACTATGGATATCTACCGCATGGTGAAAGCTCACAGCATCATTATACAGAAAGGAGTAAACAAAAACACAAACAGGCCATGTATAATCTGAAAATGTATTCACAGTAATGGACGGTTAAAGGCAGGATGGGGAGGGATGCTGTCACACATAACCTCGATGATTCCTTCCAGCCATTCCCGGCTTTATATGTGTAATTAACAACAGATGCACATGAACAATTTGCATATGTTTGGCACATTGGTACTAATCTCACATATATTTGTGCATATTCATGAAATATATATGTACAGATATTTCGAGTCACATAAATTCTCACGATTTAAAAAAACATGAAGGTTTAATAAGTATACTTAATCCTCTTTTGTTTTTCATCAACAATGCTTTGTGGATGACGAGAAAAAGGAGGGCAACCCTGCATAATAGTATAGATGCCTCACATAGGTCACCTTTATTTCCAGCCGCTTTAAACTCCAATCAAAAAGCAATGCATTGTTTCCACAGCTGGGTTTATTTCTGGCTACCTGCCTCAGCACTCTCACGTGAAATACACCTTCGGCGCTCATTGCTATCTTATAGGAAGTCAGCCATGCAAGCCGAACCACATCACCAGGTTATATCACACACTTTGATAAGCCCGTAAACATACAGTATAGGCAGCACGCATAATGCACACAGAGCTCGGTGGTGAGGCAAGCTGCTCACCTCGTTCCACACTGAGCCCCTCACAGCCTGTAATAGTAGAGGCTTAGGGTTGGGTGGGGGAAGGGCAGAGGTGCACAGGTTTCTGATCAGACAAGAAAACTAGGCCAAGACCAACAATCCCTCTCCCCGAACAGCCTCAGCTCCTCCTAAATACTACAACTTTGTTACAGGGCTGGGACAATCACTTGGCGAGATAGTCATTAATGGCGAAGCAAGCAGAGTCCTTTTGAGCCACAACACGTGTATTTAGAGGCATAACAGCTTCTCATAGCCGGGCTATGATTCATGCTTCCTTGCCCCTTTGGAAGCTGTCCTCCAATAAGAGTTAGAGGCTGGGGGTAGGAGCGGATAGATTGATAGTGTTGGCTGAGTGCCCATGCTCTGAGTCTATCTGTGCTGAAGGGGAGGAGACAGGGGGAATCTATCTGTTGTGCTCTCTGTGCTCATGATAAACTGACTCCCGTCAAGCTTCTTCCCCTTATTACAGCTTGCCTGGCAGAAAACACCCAAACTCGCACCGACTTCCAACAAAAAAACAATGAAATGTGGGGAGTGAGTGATTCAAACAGCAAGGGCAACAGTCTGCAAGGTTATGCTATCGTCTTTCAGGGATAGTTTGGAAACAAAAGCCAAGCAGAGCAGTTGTTTTGGAACAAGTGAGTGCAGCGTATCTTCTCGGATTCAAACAAAGTATCTGAACCCAGGACTCAACGTCATGTCTAATGGGACCATGGCCAGCAGTGAAAGGCATTGTCCCTCTCCTTCCTTATCCTGAAACCGTAATTCCCACAGAGCTCCACAGTGAGAAAGAAAATGAGTTTGAGGGATTGTCCACGACATTAATCCTCCCAAACACAACCATTCCAGACAGGATCCAATACAGACAGGCAAACACAACGTAAATCAACAATCTATTTACTAAAGGAAAAACTAAATCAACAATCATTTTGACTTGGCTCTGCTTTCATTTGACAATGGCTTTATTTTCTGGATGCAGCTTCCTCTGTTCTCTCTGCTGATTTGATGGGGCCCTCCCTGCCATCTTGAAATCCCATTACTGTGCAGTTGTATGGATGCCCTGTTCTGCCACCCTCGCTCCAGGTATAGAGAAAGACCAGTTTCCTGTTTACAAAGCCGGGCAGTTAACAGCCCACAACCAGACAATATGGCTAAGGGAAGTAGCAGATAGGAGGCTGTGGTGAGGGTTGAATTTAAGAATTGGAATTTGATAGAGGAACAGAGAGTGGCAGATAGAGAAAGTGCAAAGTGAAGAGGAGCTACCTGAGCCAAAAAAAATTTCTTCCCCAATCTGAAAATAATACAGTAGTCATATATATCGAGGGGGAGGTGTGCGAAAAATCACATGATAACAATCAGATCAGAAGCTGAATTGACTCTAAATCAATTGAAGTAGCCATGTCAGGGCTGCCCAGGACCGGAGGGGGGGGGGGGGGGGGGGGGGGGGAGGAAGAGGGAGTGAAAGGGAGATAGATGTGAGCCCGTGTGGGGGAGGGAAGCAGAGATTGTTGGTGTCGTGGGAGCACTGCAACAACAATAACAGCAGTGTGTGTGTGTGTGTGTGTGTGTGTGTGTGTGTGTGTGTGTGTGTGTGTGTGTGTGTGTGTGTGTGTGTGTGTGTGTGTGTGTGTGTGTGAGTGACAGAGTGAATGAGTTAGAGTGGAAGTGGGGATGTGTTATGGCTCACAAAAGTGATGAAATGACATCTCCTTTACTCCGGCACACAGCTGCTAGCAGCAGTGAACACACTGTTAAGATTATCTGACCTTCTATTTTCTTTGCTAGCCGCCGGTCAGAAGTGTCTGCCCGCCTGTCATGTTCGCCTCTAATTATCTTTATCTACACAATGACTACACTGTGTCCATTACAAACACATTCCTGCCCATTGATACTCACATCGTTAATATAACCTGCATGACTTCTTCAATTCACAGGCGTTTAAAAAAATACAACAAATAAACTTGATTTACATTTGTTTTGAAGACTCTTCATTATACATTTATACTCCCCAAAATACTCTCTGCTTTATACATATCACCAGGTTCTCGTCTCACAAACTAAGCTAATGATTACAGCTTTCAGGTTCGAAATTCAAATCAGATATGAAAACTTATGGATATGACACATTTCGGGTTGATGCTTCTCTTTTTGTTGTTTTTCTCTTTTTCTTTCATCTCTTTTTCTCCTCCCCTCCCCCCTTTCTTTGCAGATTAGAATTCATTAGCAATCAAAGAGCCTCCAGAGAGCTCCAGCTCTTAATTACCTACTCATTTGCATTTTTGCATATTAATGACTGCAGGGTTTTGGTAGGCTTTTTGCCGCAGTGGTTTAAAGGCACCTCAGTCCTCTTGTTCTCTGGGGAGGAGGAGAGATGGCCAGAGGCAAAGCTCCAAGCCTGTCCAATCCCCCCCCCATCCTGCCTGATGGGAGCTGGACAGAGCAAGAAGAGAGGGGGTGTTGGCCGGGGACACATGGGACCGGTGGGGTATGGTGCTGGGGGGGGGATTCAGGGGTGCACAGGTTAAAGGTCAATGTCCCTTATCAACATAAGAAAGAACACATGTCTCCAGCGCTGCCTAATTATTGTCATATTGAGCAGTTTAAACACCTGATCTGAACAAAAATATACCCTCAGAGAAACTGGAAATCTATACTGCAGAGATTGCTCACGTGGGTTGTATTGAGGGCGGCAGCTAGTTTGGATGAAACTCATGTCCCACAGTGTGCAGAGGCAGGGGCATTTTAT
This sequence comes from Pseudochaenichthys georgianus, assembly GCF_902827115.2. Lineage (NCBI taxonomy): Eukaryota > Metazoa > Chordata > Actinopteri > Perciformes > Channichthyidae > Pseudochaenichthys > Pseudochaenichthys georgianus. Next base: position 7,175,558 of record NC_047506.1, on the reverse strand, counting down.
ATCCCTGGAGAAAGGTGTGTACCGGTGAACATGAGGGTAGTGCGTGCGTGTGTGTGTGTGTGTGTGTGTGTGTGTGTGTGTGTGTGTAGCTGTTTTGCTTTACATTACAGTCTCAAAGTGTTCCTTGTGAGGGCAGTAAGAGGCTCATTTACTGTGTGCCTTAATGACGCCAGTATGCATATGTGCACAAGCATGTACAATTATAAAACCCCACCTATGCGCAAAAGCATATAGACAAACATGTAAAGAGTTGCACACACATTCACACGTGCGTGCACATGCACATGATTGAGGGAATCATACCACTAGAGACGGCAGACAACAGCTCCCAGGCATCTCCCAGCCCCTGAAGTGCTGCTGTTCCTCTTATCCAATATGTTTTGACTGAAACAATGATGTCTGAACATGGAAAATAACACCATATCCCACTGTGCTTTTAGATACCTTACAAACACAACAATTAATGACTTGAAGCCTCGAGACATCTGGCCAACCGGTTGAAGATGATTGAATAAAACATGTCATACAATAACATATTTACTCTGTATGGATTTTTGTCCTAGAAGGTGTTGAAAAGGACTTTATTAAAAAAAAGAAAATAAGAAAATTTGGTATTTTTTACACACAAATAAGAGCCACATCTACGAGGAAACATTTCACAATGTGGTGACGCTTCACAATATGCAAGACACATACATGTCTCATGGAGCATCCCTGAAAACATACTGCTTCCAGAGGGGGCTTAAGTCGACTTAAGTGCTATTAGTGGAGCATTATAAAATGTGTGTGTGTGTTGTGTGTGTCTGTGCAGCCAGGGCCTGAGGACTGCAGCAATGTGTGGGCTGTCGGGGTGGGGTTAATGAGCTGTTCTGTGACCTCTGTCACCCCCCAGGACCGCCTCAGGGAGACAGAGTGAGACAAACAGGAAGACAGGGTGACAATCAGCCCAGGGTCGCAGTCTGCTGCTGGACTTCAGGGACACATCAGATATACAACTCTATAGGTGGCCTAACATCAATATAAATATCCTCCAAAAGACTTCTGTTAGTAAATATCCTTTGAAATCAGGTGACTACATTATGTCTTAATGAAAGTCAGGTGAAAACACAATGTCTGCACTGGATAGGGATGTTTTTGTGTGTGACTTGAATGCATGGTTATGCGTCAGATAACATGAAACTTGATCTGTGCTGTCATGGTCAGTAAAGAGGGTGAGTAAGAGAGTCAAAGAAAGAGAGGGAAACAGAGCAGTGGTGTGACTGCACTCTGAAGATCACTGCATCCCCAAGACGTGATAACAGAGATACTGCTGCCACCTGGTGGTCAGTGTGGAGAACTGAGCTGTCAGAAGATGTTGCATTATGCACAGGGAACAAAACAATAACATGATGAATCCTGCATTCCTGCTATTATATCAAGGAAAACGTGTTTTGTGACACAATGTTGAGAAATAAAAAAAAGTGTTAAAAAAAAGTGTTTCCCGTTATTCTGACCACCCTTGTTACTCTATAAATTAAAATAATATATATATCTAACGGCGTTTCGTTACATGACCACTGTGTGCTGACTGTAAATCCCTGATTACAGATAAGACTACTGAACAGGAACCAAAACAAATATTATTATTACTAACGTTTGTATTGTATTTGATAGGTCAGAATAAGAGACAATCGATCCAGTCAAATGTTTGCAACCATTGTTTTTAATAGAAAGATGTATATTCTTTAAACCAGACAACCAGATGCCAGACATTTTTGGATATATTAAAAAAAAGAACAGAACAAAACAAAAAATGACACAAAATGGAATTATATGGTTTAGACTGTGTGGATTTAGTGGTCTCATATACAATACAATATATTTTCATTGCCAAAAAGTGCAAATTCTCCCAAAAAGAAATCACCAATATCCCCCCCTCCCCTGCAGCTTCCAACAGATATGCACTGACAGACTGCTACGCTAAGAAAGAGAAAAAAGACCTTTGTGAAGAGAAAGGGGGTTATTTAAAAAGTAAACACCACTGAATCACATGGGGAAGAAAGCGGCCTCTGCACTCTCCATTCGATTAGTGATGCCACAGCAGGTGGGACGCACTTGTTGTGATACACAGAGCGGGGTGTGGTCACATGTGCAACATAAAGTTTAAGCACACAGAGAGAAGTGGAGCGGCCGCTTCCTTCCGGGTGTGATTGTGTGCGTTTGTGATTCATGTCCTGCTTTTAGAGGATGGGACACATTCTGCCATTTTCAAATGTACATCAGAAAGAATATCCCTCTGTAAAGGATTATCATGATAATCACAGTTACACATCAATCTATTATAAATAGTATCTCTCCCAAGTCATACCATTTACCGAATGGATTTATTAAATGTTTATCATGATCAATAATATTCATCTTACTGAGATCATCTTGATTTGACAAAGGCCAAAAACATTTTCGTACTGATTTGCAAAAGTGCATTTTATCCGTCTTTCATAATCATTTAAGCGCTTTATGGATACCAGATCCAGCCTCTAACTACAGACAGGGCATTATTGCAGACAAAAAGGTTCTGCAGTGGATACACACTGCATGTTTAACATTCAGCACAGCGAGCCTTCTCAGAAAGCTTTGCAACTGTTATACAGGTTTCTTTTCAAGAAAAGGAGATCACATGACCTTTCTCCCAACAAGATCTGAGACGGTAAGCAGAGAGCAGGTGAGGGGAGGTCTGTCCAGTACCCCCCCACCCCCAACCTTGGTGTGACTATATATGCAATAAGCTGCATATAAACAGGTATGTTGGTACTTTAACAGAGAAGTGTTGTTTATGTCCAGATGAGGTGGCAGCTTGAAAACCACCTCCAATATCAAATATTCTACTTTTTTTTCTCGCATTTTCATCAAATAGTTTTTCTTTTTTTGCATTTAAATAATCATTGCCACAGAGAAAAAAGAAAAAAAAAGACATCAACAGGTACAACAAAATAACAATAGTGATAACCATCAAATAAAAGCACACACATTTCAAGATGGCCTTTCGCAAAAGTGCTTTTTGTTACAATCGCAGAAGCTTAAAAAGGCAGTTGGATAGCGGTACACTGGGGGGCCTCGTGACTGTCTGTCTACATGTTGGAGGGAGAGTGAGGCTCGACAGGCAGACTGAAACAGCCAACTTAAAATGTTGACCGTGTTTTCTTGCCGTCTGCAACACACATCCTTCACACCTGCCAAAAACGCCAAAGCTGGAATCACAGTATGAAGCTATGGAATGTATCCTAAATGAGTTTAGGTGACTGGAAACTGAAACTATAGCTCACCCTCTCCCTCCTTTCTCTCCCGTAGACTCCCCTGCTGAGGACGTGTGATCTCTGATCAAAGGCCGGTCGGCAGCAAAGACGTAGACTCTGAGTCCGGAGAGAGGGGGAGCGAGGGGAGAAGAGAGAAGCAGAACATACTCTCCCCCGTGCTTTCCCAACCCCATCTCTTTTCAGAAATGTTACTGACTTATAAGAGTGAATCTCCAGTGCCTTCCTTCCCTCCAACAAACAATCCACTGGATCAATATTAGATGGAGAAATAGGCTGGTCACAGCCACTGTACAATGGGGGAGCTGTTCCTGTTCTCATCTTTCTGGGAATTATTATGGTAAATATTGGTGAACATGAAAGGCAAACAGAGAAGTAACTTGGAGGGTTGATTAGACATACCATGAACTTAGCACACATTGAAACCCAATGCATAGCAGTGTATTTTCCACCTGAGTAGTACTTACATAGAGACAAAAGAGATCAGCAGCATTCTGTGAATCTGTGGTGACCTCCTTTGGGTTACAATTCTTATCATATTGTGGCCATGCATTCCTACCAGCTAAGAGGACGATTGCTCAGCAAATAGTCCGTCACCTGGGCTTTCTAACCTCATCCCTGAAAAACAACATCCAGCTTTCCCCTACCACCCGTATTTAATCCTCCTCCCTGTATGCCAACCTTTGTATCCCCCAGAGACCGAGAGAGACTCCAAGTGCAAACTGTCCCCACCCGGCCGAGAGCAGCCAACAGACAGCAGCCTGCCTCTCTGAAGGACCCAGGGCTGTCTGTGTAAGTGCCAGAGCCTCGCTGCGCATAGTGCCGCACTGCATATGCTGCACTCAGCTCGCTGTGCATCAAGAGCCTGATGGAAAACACACAGAGAAATCAGGTGTGCAGGAAAATGACGAAGCAAAGCAAATAGTCCCCCGTCTGTCGCCACGAATCTGAATGTTAACAGTCACCCCGCCCTGCTTCGCTTGATTATTTACAGTTATCATAGTTGTTGGTCGTCTTTGTTTTATGGCCTTCTCAGATAGATTCCCCCAAACTCTTTGATAACAGCATAGGACAAACATAACAAGGTCAATTTGGAAAAACACTTGCATTAAAGTTCAGAGAGTGTGCCAGTGGAGCCTGGGTCAGAGTAACCTTAGTGAGGGGCCGAGGCTGGGGGCCCACCAGGAGGATCCATAGAGGCTGACAGAGACTGAGCTCTGAAGAGGCGGATGTTCATATTCATTTATTCAAGTAAAGCTTAAACAGATACATGATCAATTTGAGTTCCAAGCCAATCAGCATTTTGGTGTCGGAAGAAAAGTTTTTTAGTTTATGGAAACAAAGAAATGAAATTAAGTTGTGAGTTTTGTCGGTTCCAGCCCACGTAAGGCACACTGTGGCCCTTGACGTTTGCAGCGTCCACCTGGTGGGAGTTAGCCTCAGCCCCAAACTGCACAATACAACTGTCTGGAAACATGAAATGAAAAAAAAAAAAAGCTTAGTGCTGCTCAGACAAGGCCACGGAGTCTGCTTCAACGTTAGAACATTTCAATTCAATTCAATCTTTTTCCAGAAGTAAACTGAACATTTCAGCAAGGATCAAAATAACAGTGTTTAACAATAACAATATATTTCATTATCATTTCTCATCATTTGACTGAACATGAACTTGATCAAATCCCATCTCTTAAATGAACTTGATCCCATATCTGTGGAACCTGCAAACAGTACGTCTCAGCCTTCAGACCAGGACACAATTAAATATTTTAAATGGATTTCGGAGAGGCTTCGCTACTTTCTAAGTGCCTAAATGTTGTATATTTGGAATATTTCTTAACATGAACAGCAAACATTTGTTGCCGTTATCACACCATAGTGTCCATCAGCAGTTCTCTTTTCAAGAGCCTTCAGATCTAACAATAAAACTCTATAAATCCAACATTAGATAGTAGCTTAAAATGTCCAATGACTTCAACGCAAGCCATTTCTTCTCCTTTGGTATTTGTTGGACGTCTGTATATCTCTTAATATACTGTACATGATTATTTCTATGGAGGGGTTGCTTGGACTCCATGAGACCTTTGAGTATTAACCACACTGCTCTGTGCTCATGGAAACTCGCAGGCTTTCTGAGGTCTCCTGCCCTTCTCCCATACGCAGGATAAGGACATTAAACATTAGTGCAAACGTTTGCTCTCTCAGCTAAAGCACCATTTCCAGTGCTATCAGGCTTTATATCCACAACCTCACCCAAGCACCCATTTCCCCAACCCTCCTGGCACAGCAACCCAAAACCATGACCCCACACACTCACGCATACACACACACACACACACACGCGCAGCCATGTACAATTGTTAGAAAAAAAAGTAGCACAACACGTTATTTTAAGTGTAGACGGACAGAAATAAACTATACATCTTTAAACCTCTGATTCTACTGTCCACAAGGAGACAAAGAGCGAGAGGAAGCGAACAAGTCAATATCTGTATGATTCCACACACACTTCTGTATTCAAGAGGAGGGCTTCTGTGTGTGACTGAGTCAGGGAGGCTGGATACATTAGACTTATCTACAGTGGACTAAGATTGAGGGCTTTGGTTCATTAACAAAACACATAAGACTTTTTAAGTACAAAGAAACCGATGTTTAAGATTGCTAACCGGTTTCACTTTCTGCCACATCGAGACAAAGTTGGTTTAAGCGGTCCATACCAAGTATTCATACATATCACACATAGCGTGCATTGTCTGCCTATAGGAGTCAAACGGTGCACGAATGAACCCCTTAATCATAACGGAGAACCAAAATAGAAACTAAGACTCTCAAGGCCTGGCCAACCACTGACGATGACCAACAGGGGTAAACAAAGAGTTTTGCAAATCTGCACCAAGAGAGCCGTGATGTAAACAAGCAATTGTCCATTGAGATGTTTTTACAGTATGGCCGTTTTGCTTCTGTGGAACCGCGCACCTATTATCACGGCGGTTCCTCGGAGAACACGTGTAGCTGTGAGAGGAGCTGTTGAACAGATGGGGCAGATGCAACGTTTGCTTATCCAAGCTTGTCTCGAGACCCTCCTGCCTGCCAGCCAGCAGCACATGCACACAACTCAAACGCACACACACACACACACACACACACACACACACACACACACACACACACACACACACACACACACACACACACACACACACACACACACACACACACACACACACACACACACACACACACACACACACACACACACACACACACACACACACACACACACACACACACACACACACACACACACACACACACACACACACACAGTGCTCTTTCTTCTTCTCCTTCTAGCCCCTTCCTTTCCTAAGACGGAAAGACAACTTACTAGATTCCTAGTGCTATCACTTACGTGGATTAGTCTTTTCTCAAGGTCACACAACCCAACGTGTGTGAAGCAGAACTCTTTGAGAGCTCTGATCTCTGTTTTAAATTTAGTTTGGCAGCTTGTCGTCAAAACCTGATCAAAACCAGCGAAGGAGCTCAACTTCACCACGACAGACAGAAGAAAGGACTTATCTCATTTGCAACTGCTTTGTTTCAAAGTACCCGTTTTGTTGAAATAGTGCCCCCCCTCAGTAACAAAGTGCATTCATAACCGTCTTTCCAATTAAGGTACAAGGGACCGATTTCTACTGCAGAAATGACAGGGCGGTGATTAGGGGGGGGGGGCGCGGGTTCGGACAAAAATAACATTGGATTCCGAATACAAAAACACAACTTTAGATATTTTAAGACTAACAAATCCAGCTGTATGGAGTCACGTACAATATTCTGGTGTTTTCCCCTTCTCCACGGGATACCTGGACCAAGTGAGCTGAGTATCTGAGTGTGTGTGTGAACATGTGTGTGAGACAGGGAAAGTGCATTGGGGCTGGCAGCTCAGGGTGCATGTTTGAACAGGCCGTGGCTGACTCACACAGTGATGATGTGGCCACAGCGACCCCGGCTGCCACGCACACACATGTACACAAACACACAGACATACAAACACACACACACTAAACTGCCAGCACCAGGCGTCCGCCCCACAGTAACACCAGGCTCTAATATAATAATATCCCCTCCAGGCTAGTTCGGGGGCATTAGAGGACTACAGAGGGAGAGAGAGGGAGAGAAAAGGCTTGATTTGATCCCCTCCCGCCTGGAAACGTGGCTGAGCTGGGGGAGATTATTTTTTTGGAATGCAACAGACATTGTGAGATCCCCCTCCCCTTCTCTTGCTCCCCTCCCCCACCATCCAGCTGCAGCTGCGCTCCTATTTGGCCTCCCAACTTGGACAGGTATTTATTGCTCTCTTCATCATACAGGTTGCCTCACGGTTGTGTGGTCCCTCGGGCACATAGGATTGGAATAAGCATGATACATATACCTCCTCTCACACCAGCCCTCTTCCTTTAAATATACCTCTCTCTCGCTCTGTTGGATATCTTTAGTAAAGCTGTGCAAACATAGAAAAAAAGGTGCTCATCTATCTCTTCTTCGTACTCTTTGTCATTCTCTCGCTCGGGCTCCCTGCCATTCCTTTAACCTGCGCTTGGTTAAACGCTACCCGCGCCTTGTCACACAAGGACACAATACGAAAGAACTGCACATTCATCCATCCGACCTCCTCGTCCTTTGGGCAGGAACTATACAAGTGTTTTAAGTTTAGGACAAATGGGTGATTCAATGGTTTTTCTCATCAGACATTCATACAGGTTGGTTGTTTTCGTTCACCCACAAGCTTCACTCCGTGAGAAATATGACATCAAGCCTAAGAGGAAAAACCCGATTGTTAAGTACACCTCCGCATTAAGAGGGGACTAATGTCATATCACCACCTGCTGTATATACATGCATACAATTATAAAGTGTCAAGTACCCAAAGCAGTCAACAGAAAGGAACAACGACCCAAACTAAATTAAGACAAAATCAAAAGGGAAATCAGAAACGCTGAAATTGCAGGTTTGTGAGGGATAAGAGGCAACGTAGTCAATCCGACAGATACATCGACCATGGTAGAGCTTTAGAAACACAAACCCTCCACCCCTCATTTTCCCTAGTCCTGCAATTGAAGAGCCCCCGTTAAAGTGGATTTGACTCAATATGGATTTGTTTTTCAAAATAACAAAACATAGATTCTTAAAAACGCATTTTATAGAGTAAGTAACACTTCAATCAAACCCCTTGTCTGATTCTTTCTGGAACATTTAAAGAGAGAAAACTGTTGCATCAAAATTGTGGTGAGCTTTCCTTGCATATGCCATTTTGTGGCAATGTTGTTTCTATGGTAACTGTACATTTCACACCTGCAAAAGAATAGAAAAAGAGTTGTTTTCACTGGGAGGATTTGTCCTCGCTTCACCCGTACAGCAGCCAGAAGGAGCTTGATAGACACCTTGCTTAGAGCTTGAAGGCTGTGAGGACAAAACCAATACAAATTGAAATCAACTGCATAGTTGCTCAGAGTTTCTTTTGAGCTATCATACGTTTGCCTAAGCACATATGCCAATGTACAAAAACCTTAATATTAGAAAGAATGAAATGGCCCAGAAAGTGGACGTGATGGGTGCATGAATTGAAGCGTTCTTTGCTCTTTAACAGATAAACCGACTCAAGTGCTTGCAAGTCTATTCCATTTCCTAAAGTGAAAGGAGAAAGAAATATAAAGATTAGAATTTTTGTGACACCCTGATTTGGTTTATAGAGGAATAGTTAGTTGTTGTTGTTTTTTTAAAAGTTTGCCTTAGCATGTTTTTGTACTCCTCTCTGTTCACTGGCCTGTCTCACAGGCAGTGCAGAGTGACGGTGTCCAGCAGTGTCCTCGTGGCCCCTGCAGTCTCAGGGCCCGGCCTCCTCCTGCAGTTGAGGACTCTGTGCGGAGGCTTCGGCAGCCCCCTCCATCTCTGCCGCTGACGATGCCTCCGAGCTCCGCCGTCCCCTGATGGTGCACGGCCCGGGGCTCGTGTCGGACCCGGGGCTGGGCAGGCTCAGGGGGGCGTCGAGGAGCCCGGGGTCTCTCACCCGAGGCTTCCGACCTCGACGAGAAGGGATGCCGTTGCAGCCGTCCTTCTTGAGGTGGCGGTGCAGGTGATCCGAGCGGACGAAAGTCTTAAAGCAGCTGGAGCACTGATAGGGGCGCAGGCCGGTGTGCACGCGCATGTGGTTCTTCAGGTCGTAGTTGTGAGCAAAGGCGGCTCCACATTGCGTACACAGGTAAGGCTTCTCTCCTGTGTGCTTCCTCATATGAACCTTGAGCTTGTCCTGCCTGGGAAAATTATAAACAAAATCCCATCAGAATACAAATACAACTAATTACAATACAGTAGAGGATCAGCTCAAACTCAGTTACTTATCAGGACACGTCATTTCTTATCAAATACATAATTAACTCCAAAATTATTATTAATTCTAATATCCACATACTGTCGTGAACTTAATCTGCTTTGGATAGTTGTATTCCTATTAAAGAGCCATATTTTGGATGTCTTCCAGTGTGGATTATTCTGTGAGGGCAGCCAGGCGAACTGAGGAGAAGCCATAAACATTACATCTTTATCTGAGTAATTGCACACAAGAGCCAACTGTGGACTGACGAGAAAGCTCAACGTTCACTGTGTCAGTTTGCATTTTTTTTTTTTTAAGTGTCTGTTAGGATGACACCATATCAATTGACAGATAACAAAAAAAAAAGTTTTGTGAATATAAAATAAAGATTTCAGTGTAGGCTACACTAGGGCTGCTCAATTCATCGTATTTTAATCGCAATTACGATTTTGGCTTGCAACGATTATGAAAACAACATAATCGAAATAAAACGACTTTTTAAATTATTATTTATTTAAAAAGAAAACATTTTTTTATTTTTTTTTATTGGTTTTTCAATTGAATTACACTTAAAGTTCAGGGTAATCAACTGTTAAAAACATACTACACCTTTTTCTTTTTCAATAAATTCATGTTTTCAAAGTAAATGGATAATCGTTTTTAATAATCGTGATATCCATTATTGACCCAAATAATCGAGATTATGATTTTTGCCATAATCGAGCAGCCCTAGCCTGCAGAAGAACAATTCCAAGATCATTTGGAAAACTTGTCGTTTATCTTGGAGGAGTGCTGAAATATAGATGAGTCTGTGAAATATCATCAATTTCTCAGCCTAGTTCTTTCCCCACAAGCTTTCATTTGATTGCATTTTGTATTAGAGCAGTTGTCAGTCCAACACTTACTTTACACGTCCATCACTAGTCAAAACAAAGCACTTGACTTTGTAACTGTAACTTGATATCATTACACCCTGGAACATGTTTTACTTTGTGATGGTACACTGCTGCCCGCTATTATCAGGCTGCCTTGGCCTTGATGTGACTCTTGTCCCACCCTCCCCCCTTTAGCCTTTACTATCTCTCCAACTCCCAAGCTCTTTAATCGTTTAACCCTTCTGCACTGAGGGCAGAGGGCTCCTAAACAAACAAGCGTAGTTAAGACAACTCTACTGACACACACACACACACACACACACACACACACACACACACACACACACACACACATCACACACACACACACACACACACACACACACACACACACACACACACACACACACACACACACACACACACACACACACACACACACACACACACACACACACACACACACACACACACACACACACACACACACACACACACACACACACACACACACACACACACACACACACACACACACACACATCACTTTAGGGGACATTACATTGACTTACATGCATTTCCTGAAGACTTATCCTAACCTTAACCTTAACCAACACATGCCTAACCCTAACCCTTACCCTTAACCTTACCCTTACCCTAACCAAGTCTTCACCCTAAAATTAATGACTTCCCTCATGGGGACCTCCAATTTGTCCCCATAAGGGAGGCGAGTCCCCACACGTGACTGTGTAAACAGATTTAGGTCCCCACAAGTATAGTAATGCTAGGCCGGCCACACACACACACACACACACACACACACACACACACACACACACACACACACACACACACACACACACACACACACACACACACACACACACACACACACACACACACACACACACACACACACACACACACACACACACACACACACACACACACACACACACACACACACACACACACACACACACACACACACACACACACACACACACACACACACACACACACACACACACACACACACACACACACACACACACACACACACACACACACACACACACACACACACACACGTAAGTGGATTAGCTGTCATTCAAGCACACAAACAAACCCACTGCGACTCTTGCGGGTCTATACAAATGGTGCCCCAAATCTAAAAAAGAAAAAAGCAATATGGACAGGAGGAACACACACATGGATACACACAGGCCAAAGCCTTGGGGAAAAAGCGGCACGCTGACAGAGGTGAATTATTTAAAGGACAGGAGTGATTTATTACCGTGCGAGGCACACTCTTAACCCTGATCAAACAGGATTAAGATTACAATACCCCGTCCCACTGCAGGTCGAATTTAGCTAGAAGGCAAATTCAGATTGGTCTTCCCTACCTGCCATGCCAGCAGAGGTTCTGGGTATTTCTAGCCAACTGCATCTATTTCAAGCACAAGACCACTGATTAATTAATTAAAGGACTGATTTCAAGGAAAAGGTCGGACTTCTGAATACAGGGAAACCAAGTGCACTGAATTCCCCTGCTGTAGACTGGCCCCATCTTTCTGTGCGGCACATGGCAGATTTTATTAGAGGGGTAAAAGAGAGAGGAGGGGTGTGGTGTATCTACTCTGCCATGGGCGATAATCAACATAACCAACGATCAAAAGTTCAAATTATTGCATTGGAACACCAAGAGCACCATCCAGGGCCTGTAACCCCCCCTCTGTGTCAGAACACAGCACTTTATAGCAGCCCTTCACCAGATAACACTGCCATGGCTCACCCTTCTTTTATAGGACCCCTACGTTTAACGTTCCAGGACTTTGCCGTGAACGCTGTCACAATAAAACAGACTTGTATAACCATATGACCCTCTCTCAGAGCTGGAATATTCTACGTGTCATTCTGCATTTGGCTACAATGCGAGATTGCACAAACCTGTTTAAGGACACTCAGTCAGTCCATGGACCAAGGTAAACACTGCCTCCTCTCCTTAAGGCAAAGCTAAGTTGGTTAGCACTAATACCCCTGTCCTGGTGGTGTTTCCCACTGCTGGGCGATTTGTCTACAGTGCCAAGTCCCAGACTTTTAGTACATGTGACACGGGGGTAGTCGCTTCATTAATTGGGCTTACCTGGTAAAGCGCACTTTGCAGATGGCGCATTCATAAGGTTTCTCTCCCGTGTGCGTTCGGATGTGGCGGGGTAGCTTGCCTGCTCCTTGAATGACCTTGGAGCATATGGGACATTTCTGGAAGGCCTTAGAGCGCATCTTCCTCTCACCTGCTCCTCCTCCTCCTCCTCCTGCGCCCCCGCTGTCTCTCTCTCCCACCCCCCTCTCTCCTCCTCCTGCTCTGTCTTGGCCTGTTCTGCCCCGTGATAACCAGAGCGGCGGCACTCCCTGTGATACAGCAGCAGAAACCGGATCCTCGTGCTGCGTGCTGTTAAAATAATTCAAGTAAAATTCCATGTCTGGGTCGTCCCCATCTCCCTGTTCCTCCCCCGTAGTTGCGCGATCCTTCTGCCTCTCGATGGAGTCCATCATCTGCTGCAGTAGGGCACTTGCAGACCCCCTGTCCCTCGCCAACGCCTCCCTGCTCTCATCCTCCATCTCTGGCTCCTGCCCCAGCCTAGACTCAGGGGGGAGGTGAACGTGGCCGTTTTGGGATGGAGGGTAGTAAGCTGACCCCAGGCCTGCTCCGTTCCCCTGCACCGCCTCCCCGTCCTCATCTTCCTCATCTTCCTCGTCGTCGTCTTCTTCGTCTTGCTCCTGTGTGGGGGCCTGGGCCAAGGCGAGGGCCAGGGGGGAGTAGTACTTGCCGGGGCCAGCAGGAGCCCCGTTGCTGGGGGTCCCTCCGTTACCGTGGTTAAAGTGCAGATGTGTGGGCAGGTCCCTGAGCTCTGGCGTGCTGCAGCTGCTGCTCCAGTGGGCCCCTCTCAGGTAAAACTCCAGGAACTCCTGGGCCCGAACCCGGTTCCCCTGCTCCCTGCCTCCTCTGCCCTTCCCCTCCTCCTCTTCATCTCTTCGCTCACTGCCCGCCTAGTCAAATATGACAGGGAACATAGAGAGTGAGTACAGGTCAAATATAAAGTCAGAAAAGTTCAAAGAAAAAAAAGAAAGGGGGATACAAAAGTACAATACTTATTTAGAAAATAAATAACTACAAAATAAAAACAAGGGCACACTGCTGCTGCTTAAGGGTGGTGAATGTTTGTAGACCAACTGAATGACGAGCTATAGAGCTTCTGGTCGCTAAGGTGAAGGCTGACAACAAAAACCCTAAATCTACAACAGTCAATCTCATAAAAGGCAGATTCCTATCCGTGTATAGTGGATGCACAATCAGTGGTTTCTTGAGCCATGAGCACATGCATGTGCATTTCACAGCTCCACTTGATAATGTCGAAGTGTAGCTGCGATATGCTGTGTCTGTAGTTGGCACAATAGCACGCTCTCCTTCCATTCACACTATTGTTTTAGAATGAGAAAGTGCTGATCCCAAAGGCTGTGGGCGTGTGTTTGGCATGGTGGGAGAGACTGATAAAGGCCAAGATGTAAGCTTGACTATGCTGACTATTTAATGAAGGTGGTGGTAGGATGACCAGACACCTCCTTCCCTAAGTGGCTGAAGCAAGAGAACTTAATGTTGAATGACAACACATCTGTGCTTTAAATTCATTTCAACCAAAAGCTTAACTTTGACTTTAACACATGTCACTTATATGTGTTCTAAAAGGTCTTGTACCGGCGGGGAGAGCACTTTGGAGTCCAGCAGGTGTGTACAGACGTCCTGGACCGGTGGGATTTCCAGGAGGCGTGCAGCAGCAAGGATGTCAGCAACACTGCTGTGACTGACTGTCAATGTTGCTGTGTAGGCAAAGTCCAGCAGCGCCCCCAGAGCCTCCGCCACCACAAAGTCGATGTTGTAGACGTTCTGTTGGTCAGCGGTGGCTCCTGAAGTGAAGAGCTTGTGGAAGTAGGAGCTGCAGGACGCCAGGACGGAGCGGTGAGCCGGGAACTCCAGTTCCTGGGAAACCAGGAGCACATCGCACAGCAGGCCGCTAAGCCGCTGCTTGTTCAGGCTGCCCAGGATGTCTGCGCTGTGCTCTGGGAAAGGGATCCCCACGGGGCCTTCCTCTGCCTCTCCTGCACCTCCTCTCCCTCCTCCACCAGCGCTGCTTGCTGTCCCTCTGAGCCGCCGTCCACCCCTCCCACCGGCTCCTGACGACATCTTCCACCAGCCTGCCGCCGAGCCGCCTAGCACAGCCCCCACCCGTGTATCCGTCCTGCCGTCTGTCCGTCTGCCTGTCTGCGGAGAGAAGAGTTGGATAGAGGGAGGGGATGGAGGGAGGAAGACACAGAGGAAATAATAAATCAGTTTATGACATTCTTCATAAAGAAAGAGAGAGAAGTATTGATTCATTGATTAACCACAGTCAGAAACACACACAGGAATGCTCCAGAACCAGTGCGCACAACACTTTGATAGAGGAAAGATTTGACTTCAATGTGACGTTTATACAGAGAACACTGACCCAATTGAGTCCATCTGTTTTACTGTTCAAATTTAGTTGTCCAAAATAAAAAAATCATAAAAAGGTGTTTAGGACAATATAAATATTTGTTCATTTAAACTATGAAACAAGCAATTCATAACAGTATGCATACCTCACTGATCATCGTAAAAAACACTTCATTCCTACTCTACAGTATAACAACAAAAAGTATTTACACAATCAACAACTCTGACTGCTCTCTGGAGCAACAGTTCCTTTGAAAACAAGCAGTCTCATTATGATTAGTATGAACTAATCAGAGCAGGATTACCCTGGGTGTAATACCCCCACCTCATAAGTAATATTCTATAGATCTAAAAAGGGGCCTGTCCCTTAACATACACAAAGATGAGGAACCTAATGAGGTGACGATACAAAAGGAGTCCTACAGTAAGAAACAACAGTACATAAAGGTAGTAGTATACATTGTCTTGCACAGTCCATAACGTACAGACAAAATGCACATAGACAGACTTTGAAGAAGCTTAGCTAAATCAACAAAGTCGGGTCATATGTTGGTGTGTGCCAATTAGTATTGTTACAAGCTCTAAAACAGGTTTGGTAATGAGCATGTGGATGGATGTCATGTCAAAAGAAAATGCCACAACTGAAAAAAAGGAAGAGACCAAAAAAACATTAAAAATGTCTTTAAAATCAAGGCAACAACTGGCAAACACAAAATACTGCAATAGATGACACCCTGCTATAACCTGAAAGTGTAGCATACCAGTATACATATAGGTGGTTGATGGATAATTAGTCTGCAACCTAATATGACCCATTTACATTTTGTAGAGGGCTTAACTTTTCTCTATCCTATATGGCAGGGGTGTCAAACTCAATTTCATCGCGGGCCACATCAGCATTATGGTTGCACTCAAAGGGCCGGTTGTAACTTTAAGACTATATAAAAATACATATATAAATATATCATATATATAAAATAATGTATTATATTACATCATTGCCTCTGCATTGGATTATCATCGGATAGGGTAATAACTTCATAATTAACTACGTCTGAAAGCAGAAGTCTAGGGCAAATAATTGCAAGTCTTTTCAGTGCGTATGTCCCAAAATGATTTAAAAAGAAAATCCAAATTCTGGAGAAAAAAGAAATAGAAGTGACATTTTGAAATACAAATCTAATTCTGAGAAAAAGGAATTCTATGAAAAAATGCATATTTTGAAGAAAAAAAGGCAAATTCTGAGAAAAAAAGTCATATTTGAGATGCATTGTGGGACATGTAGTTTATGGGCAACGTGCTTCTGTAGCATGTAACCGTGTAATAAACATATTATATTCTTTGCAAGCTCTTCACATAAAATGAAGTCGCGGGCCGAATGTGGCCCCCGGGCCTTGAGTTTGACACCCCTGCTATATGGCATGCTAATGACATTCATCCAAGTAAACTGTGTACTGACTTTGTTACTAAACAAATGTAAATGATTTCCCCAAACATGTTATGTTTATTCATAAGTATCTTGCCAATAGAGAAACTTCTTCACCGATTTTCGCATCGACACGTTGACAATTAAGCTTTCAAAAAGTATTTTTTCCCGACCTGAAACTGAACTTCACAGTGAGAGGTTGCCAGATATGATGAACACTGTAATTCATATTTTTTGGAAGGAAGATCTCACGCAATATAGTAGCAAAAAACTGTAATTTCAAATATTGCACTCACTTGACTCAAGAGTTTGGAGCAAGTGTCCCAAATAACTGGATCGAAGCCAAACAGCAACACCACAGTGCCACACATTACAAATGCTTGGAACTGGGTTTAAAGCAAATGTAATGCTACAACAGGTACACATGGTACAATATGTAAAAAAATTGTTTCTAGTGGCACTGAATAAATAGTAGCTTACAATAACTTTGAATACATCCGAACAGGAATGTTGCTTGCTAAAGAAACCTGTGGTTGTTTTGTCACTCAATAAGGAACTAACACTCAGTTAGGAGGAACTAACTGATTGATCCGTAAGTATTTAGGGTTGCAGTCATGACAAGATCTTGAATTATCTAAAAGATAATGACAGGTGTTTCCATGCTCCCTTTTCTATATGCTTTAGCACAGGGTAGAAACATTAGACCATCCTATACCAAAAAAAAAGAAAGGAAATGTCTTCCCGAAATTCCTTGCAGCAGCAAACTCTAAAGCGATGCACAATTTGGATCGCTGCTTTTGCTGTTTTACTGAACACTATGTATACATTTGAACAAAAATCCTTTCTTGGAATTGTGATTCTGTTTTGGACTTAACTTGTACTACACTGAGTTTATCACGGTACTCATTTCCTATGCATTATATATAGTCCTCACATTTTGATAAATTCCCCCTTCATGTCTTTCCTTGACATTATCACGTCTCCATCAAGATAAACATATCTATGACTAGACCACAGCCTAGTGGGACGGATGAATGACTAGGTGGATATGTTTATGTACTATGTATATGTGTGTCTCCTTGTTTACACCCTTAATCTACGAGTGTGTGTGCAAGAAACCAAGTAAGAGGTTATGGAGGACGGTGGGGATCAGAGTGCATGCTGGGAGATGAACTGTGCAGCGTGTTCATTCTGTGTCAGTTGAGAGCTGGGGAGGTTAGTGAGGGAGGTGGAGGAAAAGAGAGGAGGGAGGGGGGGGGGCTGCCAAAGCATGCCCTGTGGAAAAACTCCACAAGAGGAGGAAGAGGACACGCAGCAAGCTGGGAGGCAACCGTATTAAATAGGGAGGTTGTCAATCCGGTCTGAGCTGGTTACCCCACCCTGTACCTTGTGCCAAGTTTCAGGAAAGGCTGTCCCCTTGCTCACGTGTGGGGGGAGATTAAAATGATCGACTGAGGCCTGCGCAGTGGGAGGGGGGTTTCAGCCAAACAAGCCATCCTTGATTTCTCTATTAACACAGTCACACATGCAAATACTGGAACATCAGGGAGACATCAATAACGCACAAAACACACACGCACATACACGGACATCCACCCCAGCTAACCCCACCTCTCCATCTGCCAGGGAGACCCAGCAAGGGGTGAGACCGCTCTGTAAAAGCAAACCATTCAAATGACATTCCTTCAGATCAGCCCTCCTCGTATGATTGTACGTTACACCCCACTCCCAAACCTGCCTAACCTGGATGACTCTCCCCTCTCCCATACTTGTTCACCTGTGTTCACCTGTTCTTTCCTCCCCTACGTTTTGTTCGATTCCTCCACACCTTGAGATTTGGATATGTCAGCTATGTCTGCCTACGAGTGAGAGTTACGGGAAGCCAGAGGCGGAAGATGTTTGTTCAAACTTATTATGATCCTCTAAATAGGTCAACGATTTAATTTCAGCAAACACAAGGATACAAATAAAGTTATATTTCAAATATTGAACATTGCTTGTTTGATTAGTGTTGAATTGTTACTGTATATCTGCCTTAACTAAAAATACGTTTTTGATACGCAGTTCACCACCAGGCATCTGCAAACACTGCCGATGTCTTCCCCAAAGCGCAGATGAAAACGGAATGTCAGACATGGCATGAGCACATTTTATTATCCAAGCGCTCATCTGAATATACAGAGAGGAGGGAGGCGAGGGCGAAGACAAAGAGAGATGGCACAGGAGGGAGAGAGGAAGAGAGAGCCGAGTGAGATGGAGCTGGAAGAAGGAGCAAGACAAAGGGCAATCGCAAGGCTACTGGTCACGTCCTTCAGAGGAAATAGATCTCTGTGAGCCCATCCAGACCCGAGCTACCGCTTTCCTCCAACACACACAGCACCTGAACTAGACGCGGCTTTGCTGCAAGCGTGTGTAGCGAGTTATCCCCGTACATATAGCACACACACACACACACACACACACACACACACACACACACACACACACACACACACACACACACACACACACACACACACACACACACACACACACACACACACACACACACACACACACACACACACACACACACACACACACACACACACACACACCACACACACACACACACACACACACACACACACACACACACACACACACACACACACACACACACACACACACACACACACACACACACACACACACACACACACACACACACACACACACACACACACACACACACACACACACACACACACACACACACACACACACACTCACTTCAGGGGACATTACATTGACTTACATGCATTTCCTGGGGACTTATCCTAACCTTAACCATAACCAACATATGCCTAACCCTAACCCTTACCAAGTCTTCAGCCTAAAATTAATGACTCCCCTCATGGGGACCTTCATTGTGTCCCCATGAGGGAGGTGAGTCCCCACACGTGACTGTGCAAACAGATTTAGGTCCCCACAAGTATAGTAATGCTAGGCCACACACACACACACACACACACACACACACACACACACACACACACACACACACACACACACACACACACACACACACACACACACACACACACACACACACACACACACACACACACACACACACACACACACACACACACACACACACACACACACACACACACACACACACACACACACACACACACACACACACACACACACACACACACACACACGGACTGCTCTGCATGCAGGAGCTACCTGTCCCCGAATAACCCCGCAAAGAGAACTAAGAAAGAGGAAACAGAGGAACAAACCTGATCCTGACACCTCCTCATGGCTTGAAACATTCCTTATCATTAATTCATGCCTGTGGGTGACGAGGCCCGCAACCCAGCACAAAGCAGCACCGCAGCTATCCGTGTACCTGGTGTTCCACTTCCAGGGAGAGGGCTTCTCTCAATGCCCAGTCAGAGAGCACCCAGGCCTGCTTTGCAAGTCAAACAACTGCCTTAACAGAGGATCAACCCATCCCATCGCTGCCTCTCCAACTCCATGTCATCCGTAATGCCCCTATACCCCTTCTCGTGTATCTACACAAAGCAAGGACAGATATCAAAATTACACTTCAGGAACTAAACTACCCACGCCGGTCTCCTGTAAAGCAGTTTCCTTTTAGCTGTTGCTTCAAATGACTGTGCCGTGTGTGTTCTTACTAGCCATGCCAAGGCAGTCACGCCAACTTTGCTTGTCATTCCCTGACAAACTCGTGTTTTTTAATCACGTCCAATATGTATGCTCTAAGGATTGCAGAATCTCTACTCTCAAAGTATCTCAGTCTTTGGCTGACACATACCAGTCATTCCTGAATACAAAGGAACAAACTGTTAACCCTGTGCAACCTCAGATGTTTCAAAGATAAACAACAAAGTAAAAACCTAAGCCTGATGGCCTTTTAAAAGGTTTTATCGACCTCATGAAAAGCAGAGAGCACACATAGTTACAACCAGACTACTAACCAATACACAATTATTTCAATTGGTACTGAACTTAATGTTTGAGAACATATTGGGACAACTTGAGTATATGTTTAAGCAAATGTTCTCCTTTTATTCAGATCTTTCAGTTTCAAAAACTCTGGCATGCAAACAGGGATTGGCTGATAAAAAAGAATTTCAAAACTACTGAGCAATCAAACTTCAGGCAAGAGCAATCAGAGCAAACATAACTGAATCATTGATCCCATAAATGTTAATGGGGTACAGGTTGTACCATCTTTAGCACTTAAAAACGGAGCAGTCGTTCACCTCGGGAAGTTACTAGCTTTTACAAGAGAATCTTTTTTAGGCTACTCCACATGTGACTCAGCTGAGGACTTCATGCATGCAAGTGTAAGTATTAAGAGCAGCAAGTGCAAAATACATAACTAAAAACATCTGAACAATCTGGATATTAAACAAGTTGAAGAATTTAGTCGGCCCTTTGACTATCCCTCTATGAACGTTTCTTTATCGTTTGACTTTCTTGCCATGTCCTCATTTGACCAACTTTCTCAGCTCTATGGCAACAAACCTGCCTAGCCCGTCCTGCTGCAAGGGATTCACTTCAGTCAGATCAAGTGGGTTCAAGGTCGGACCAAGATAATACAAGATAATCGGAGTGGGGAGGGGGTGGCAGTTACTTGGAAGAGTGGATTTTGAGCAAGTGCCACAGCCAAGCGACTCACTGCTGCCGGTAGTGAAAGGAAACCTGATTGGTCCTTTTGGGAGTGATGCAGGAAGAGGGCAAGTGACTGATAAAACTGCATAGGCTGGTCTCGGCCTGACAGCCTTTACTAGAAACTAACAAGGAAGCAAAGCTAATACAGAGACACAAAGCAAGTGAAAAGGTAGTGGGCGAGGCAGGGCGTTAAACTCTAAAGCTTAATCATAACTCCTGAGCGTATGGTGGCCTAGGAATCCGGCTCAGATGTCAATGATAAACCCAGAGAGATCTAATTAAGTTACCTGGTGTAACCTGCTTCAATAAGAGCGGAGGTAACCACCCACAAGTCGGGCAAAGTTTAATGTGAGGAAGCAAGCAGGGGTTTTACGATGTTATAAAGGTCTTTGTTTGCCATGCCAGATAGCAAGGGACCTTGAAAAGTGAAAAGTGTATGTGCTGAAAATGACTTGTGCAAACTTTCATGCTGTCGCAAATGTGTCTATTTTTGTATTTTCTTTATTGTTTGTATCAGTTAGATCAACTGTATAGCCACAGGCTAGAACATAAAAGACTGTTGATTAAGTACAACAGTGTGAATTTATACATTAGACTAAACATTTCAAAATAGTATTTGACACAATAGAGAAATTAGATGATGATTAAACTCTTTTAATTTAGATATGTAGTTTGTATAGTGTTGAATTTCAGTATACTGTAAATATTTAATATTTTCTTCTCCATATGACAAACAATATTAGAAACATAATATTCCTATATGATATTATTATTATTAATGTAATGCAGTTCAATGCCACTCCACTAAAATGTACGGCATAAATTAAAAGTATTATCAGCAAAAATAAATCATTTAAACTTTTTGGGGGGTTTACTGCATTCAAAGAAATACAACTGTGTTTCGACATAACCAAGTCATTCAATCAAACATTGCATCACTTTTGCTTTTGATAAGTAAAGATTATTATATCAATACAAATAAAACTATACTCCTTTAACTACACTTTTTAGTTTAATGCCAGTAAAATATTGTCTTTCGGACGATGTTTCATTCGTTATGATTCCTATAACGCATGTCTGGGGACGGGAGGCTTTCACAAGCTGCAGTGAAGAAAACCACATGCATGAGTCTGAGTTCCTTTTAGCTTGTGTAACATGCTCTGACACTGCCATGCTGCCAACCAGGAAGTGGAACAAAATCTAACACATGGCTTCAGACGGCGTTAACACAGAACTCCAGCGGACCCAACATGCCCAGGATGCACCACTTTGTGCACGTGCAGCCCAACTGGGAAAGGAGGACTTCCTGTGAGTCTGTGACAGGCGTGTAACAGAACCCGCTCTGTTATCAGATGACCAGCTCTCTGCTTGCTCGCTCTCTCTGTCCCTACTGTCTGACCCCCTCTCTCTCTCTTCCTCTCATCTGTCGCTCTCATCTCATCATTGCTCCATCTCTGCACTGAACAGTACCCACCACATCGCCCACTTCCCCTTTCCTTTGCTGAGAAGGCAAAACATCTTAGACCCACCCTCCTGTGCCTCGCTCACGGCCCATCCAATGCAACCCACCCATCTATTCTCCTGTTTCATCCCAAACGATTCACATGCAGACAGAGTCCAATTGGTCCCATATCGGCTTCCTGATCAGCTATCCTTTCGGCTTGATTAAAACAGGATCTGGTACATCTGCACTACAGTGTTTAATGTCAATATAACAATCAATTACACTTACTACACATACTCGTGTTTTGACAGTATACTCAAAATGAAAAAACCTCCAATGAACATATCAATAAAAGAAATGATCTAATTCTAAATGTGTAAAAATGTAAGTCTAGCTTCATCCCCACCCTGAACAACATGCCTCTTCCTCTTCCACTAATTTGATCAGGTTGTGTTGGCCTCTCCATAATAAATGTCCCAGAAGAGAACAGAAGAAGCCCCTTTACTCCCCCCTAGACTTCGGCACAACAACAGGAAAACAACAGAGAGGGGTCTGTCTGTCTGCCTTGCCGGGCTGGAAGCTGTGGTATACTGAGCAGCTGACCAGGGGAACTAAACATTAGGGGGAAGTGAAGCTGCATTCACCAAGGGAGAGGCAGATGAACGTTTTCAAACTGTTTTAACTTCAATGAGTATTGATAGAACAGCAGCCAACATATGATGTTGTTTGGAATGAAGTTCAAAACAACTCAAGTTTTAATTCCATCATATGGGCCACAATACATCATTTTACCACATGAATAACTTTGAACAAATGTCATTACCGTTACATGTATTGCATTGTATACAGCCAACATTTCACTCAAGCCCCAAACTGCCACGGCGACATCACGCAACCTGTCTTCTCAGTCTGTCTGAACCTGCTCGTTTCAGGCCATAGTGGTGTAGGCACAAACATACAGGAATATCAAACTGTATTCAGCCTCACCGCCAAATTGATGGGTGGTGTCTTGGACCTGCCCACAGCCACTGAAGTCCCCTGCAATTCCCCCGGAGTCTATTGTTGGTAACACAGACGCATGCGTGCAATGCATGCACATTAGCACACACAAAAACATATGGCGTCCTAGTTTAACCTCTTGTGGGAATTTACTTGAATGAACTATAGTTTTCTTCCATAGTAGTACCTAGGAAGTGGTTTAGAGAGTAGCATCAGGAAAACATTTACTGTAATTAATATAATCTGAAACATTGAAATGAATAAAAAATGCCATCAACCTTGCCTGCTGCCTGCTTCTTAGAAGCATTCCAAACACTTTCCCAGCACTTGGGCGTCTTCATGTACCGTGCTCTTCTTGTCCCCTCTCCGCGCCTACATGTTTAAAAAACGGGTTCAACAAGTATGCAAAGCCAAGAAAGATGCATCTGGTTATTGAGCAAAGACAGTCAGGGTTACTGTGAAGTCTTTAAACCACGAGCCACAAGATAGCAGGACACGACAGGCGTGTTGGCAAGGAGGGGGGTGACTGTGAAAAAAGATGTCATGAGATTGACCATGGTGAAAGTGGCAGGGAAAATTGAAATCAATCATCAAGTTGTCCAGCATAGATCCCAAAGTTACTTAAGCTTAAGTTTTGAATTATAATGCTGCATAGATTTGGCATGAGTGAGTTTAGTGAAAGTGAAATTCAGTTGTCGCAAGATGTGGTGCATGTTCTTCCCTTTAATAAGAAGAGGTGTCACTTACTGTGGTTTCTCAAACAACTATTACTCAACACCAACCTGTACTATGTCAGTAATAAACATGGTCGCTCTGCCACATTAGCAAACATCTGATGCAGTGTTTTGGGGTGAAATGACTCTACCACCACAAAAACAGCCGTACAGGATGCGTAACTGTCAATGAGCATCTTTTTAAAGATAGAAGCACTAGTGCCATTTAATCACAACAGTAGATAAAAACATTTAAGAATATTCTGCCATAACAGGATGGAAACAACACGTATAGGCACAATGAATACCCCTAGTTAGGAAGTTATTCTGATGTGGATGAAAACTTTATGACAACAACTCTATGAGCAGTATTCTGTGTCGCACCTTACACTCAGCACTGACCTATTTGCCGATCCCTCCTTTATCTGCAAGTGGGTCAAGAACTCTGAACTCTATCAAGCCCCATCTCTCTCACTCTCTTTCACATACAACACGCTATGGTATTTATTTCCTCTGCTCACTTCTCTTCTCCTCTCAGTCACAGTCTAAAGACACACAGTGTGTGTGTGTGTGTGTGTGTGTGTGTGTGTGTGTGTGTGTGTGTGTGTGTGTGTGTGTGTGTGTGTGTGTGTGTGTGTGTGTGTGTGTGTGTGTGTGTGTGTGTGTGTGTGTGTGTGTGTGTGTGTGTGTGTGTGTGTGTGTGTCTTTGGAGTGCTTACCAAATAGGAATAAAATGTTTCCTAGGCCCTATCTGCCTCCCCTGCCTGCTGGCCAGCACTGCTGCCTCCGTCTCTGGGCAGGGCTGGAGCTTTACCAGACAGGAAACTTGCAAGTGGCCCTAGTCGTACAGGCAAGCCCTTGCCTGATCCTACACTAACAGACACCTAACCCCCCCCCCCCCCCCCCCCCCGCGCCGAAAGCACCACCACCACTTCAGCCCCCTCCCTTCATTTTCAGCCCACAACTCGGCTCTGCTGCATCCCTTGCTCTCATTGGCTTGACAGCTGCTCACTCACCACACCTCCTTGTCGGGATAGGCTGGCAGCTGTTCTCTTTCCTGGATGGCCATGGGCAAGGCACTCTGGGATATAGAGTTCTGAAATCTCATTCGACCTGCTTTACAGCCCCTGCTGTGGACTACGAGTCCCAGCACTCTCTGCCCCCACCACCCCCACTATCTCCAAACCTGCTCTAACGTAAGCACTCAGGGCTGAATTATACACTACAGTATGTTGCTAGCAGGCTGCCAGGTATTAAAGTACAGACCAGCTATCAAACGGGGCCGAGCTTCGTATGAAAAAAAATAAAATTCAACTGTCAGAGCAGCAACACCAGAGGTGGATTCCTTTATTGACTCACACTCTAGTGACATTTCAAAACTGCTGACCTCAATTATGACTTATTCCTATTACAAACAGCCTAATGCCACTACAACATGCCCTGCGCACACAGCACACAACTTGTCCAGCACTGAGCATTTCAATCGCCACTGTCCCGAAAAGTTGTTATTATGGCTTATACCTTGTCCAATACAATTATTTTTTGTTTCTCCTAACCCTCGTCCAGTACCCCCCACCTTCTCTCTCTCTCTCTCTCTCTCTCTCTCTCAAGCCCCCATCCCCCCTTCCCCCTCCTCCTCCTCTAAGTGCTTCCACCTGCCTGAAAAGTTAATGCCTTGAACACATCCTATAAACTTTATCTGTAGATTCCCCAGAGGTAAAGAGAAATATACAGAGGAAGTACTTTAGCAGGATTTAAAAAAAGAGGAACCTTGACTAGGGACTACTGCTGCGACCCACCTCTCCTCTCCGGCCAACCCCCCCACCCTGCTCTCCTTTCTGTCCCCCTCCCTCATTCCTCCCTCTCTCCTCTCCTCCTCTGCCCTGCTCCCCCCTGGCCGCCAGGCCCGGGGCAGACAGCACAGGGATGGCAGGGTGTCTTTAGCTCACCTGCGATGGCCGTGGTGAAGCTTGTTGTGGGTTAGCTCAGCCCTCTCCTCTCCTCCTCTCCCTCTCACTGTTGTGCAGCTTAAAGCCCCGTATGCGCTAACCAAGCAGCAGCAGATCAACTCAATTCCCTTCCTGGTTTCTGGAGGGCAAAGAGGTCCCTCCCTTTCTCTCTCTCTCTCTCTCTCACTCACTCTCACTCCCTCT
Source organism: Pseudochaenichthys georgianus (assembly GCF_902827115.2). Classification (NCBI taxonomy): domain Eukaryota; kingdom Metazoa; phylum Chordata; class Actinopteri; order Perciformes; family Channichthyidae; genus Pseudochaenichthys; species Pseudochaenichthys georgianus. The sequence continues at coordinate 7,149,065 of NC_047506.1, read as the reverse complement.
CTCTTAAAGAAACAGCATTCCCCCTCCGTCTCCTCTCCCTCCTCCCTATGTAAAGCAAAAGTAAAGTGGAAATGTATTTGCGCTCAAAAGTGGACAGTTGTACAAGTCATAAACTCAACCAGAGATGACACAAATGTTTAACCCATGCCTTCCCTCTCTGTGGTTTTACAGTGAATGTAAGCCACTGTGTGCATCTTTGGACACTCACATTTTTGTTTAACAGTTGTAGCTTGTGTCAATTATTCTCAACCGTTTCATCTCTCACTGCTCCTTTCCTTTTCAATGCGAGTAGAGTCGCACCCACCCATCTTATTGCCTGAGGTCATGGTGTCCCACCCCAAAAGCAAGCCATGGCACATTCCAGCACATACAGTAGGGGCTGCCAGCACCCCCTTCATGTACTTTCTGGCTCAGCCTGGTCTCTGTACACAATACCTGCCAAGCTTGAACAGGTGAGGCATGATAGAAGACATTAGTTAGTCGGAAAATGACATATTCACTATGGGAAATCGTTCCCATGGAAAAATGTACAGTAACTGCACTTGATGTTGCGCCACTTTCAACCACCCACCCCCACGCCCCCTCAGCAAACGCAAGCCAGCCATTGTACCATGGAGTGGGATTGAGCACAAGATGTATTCAATTGATTATGTTGCACATGAAACCATCCCAACACACCACTGAAAACCATTTAATGCACACAATTACTATATTATTACATGTCACTTTTTAGACGCTTTTATCCAAAGCGACTTACATACTCAATACTGTGGACACTCACCACAGGAGCAATTTGGGGTGAAGTGTCTTGCCCAGGGACACAACGACATGCTGACTGCAGTGGGGTTTGAACCTGTGACCCCCTGCTCCGAACATCTACGGACAACCCACTGTGCCACACACCTCCCTATATAAAATGTACTTTTTTACAATGAACTATTTCTATTTGGCTTCAGTCTCAGAGGGGACATGTCCCAAAGTGCAGCATAACCTGGGTGACAGGGGCTTTTGGAAGGGTGAGGTAGTGACACACCCTCTGCCTAGAGGGCACTATAGTCACTGTCTCTGCTTAAGCACAGGGAGTCACAGCTTTCAAACGTCAGAGCCGCACATAAATTGCTGTATTTGGACGTTTGGTGCCATCACTTGCTATAATTTGCAAAGCTAAGTGAAGAGGATGGAATTGGATAAGTTACATCCTAAGTCACATAAAGACAGCAGGACATACACTTCGACATAAAAACACAATATTTACAAAAGTTGCCCTCTATTCAGTGTTGGCCTAACTACCAATACTCAAAATTAGTTTAGCCTTTTGGAGTCTAAAATGATGCCAGACATTTGTATCTTTCAGTCAAATACAAACGGCTCCCGTTTAAATCCAGACACCCCACGTCAAATTTGTGTTTGACCTTACTGTCTGAATGATGGTTTTGAATACAACTAGCTAAAAGAAGGAAGCCGTTGACAAGAATCCCCATATTCAGATCACTGTTTATCTGATGACTGAAACAGTTATTAGTCAGTGGTGGAAAGTAACGAAGTACATTTATTGAATTACAATTTTGATGGGTTTGTACTTTACTTGAGTATTTTCAATCTTCAATTACAAGACAATAACGAGAGCAATTGTTGTTAACCACATTTAGCTGATAACTTTATTTTCTAGTATCTTTGCATGTTCAGATTGAAAATACAAAATATAGCCTTACAGTACAAGTAGCTATAAGCTAACGTAAACTTAACTTTTCCATGCAGCCATTCTATGATAAACTGAGTTGGCGCCAAAGAAAAATGTAAAATATATAGGCTACATGTAATGGAAACAGAAACATTAAAAGCATTAGTTACCTTAAGAAAGTCAGAAATGGTCGTCCTCCGTCCTTCAGACTTTACTCAAAGCTAGCTAACTGGTACTAGCAGTAAACTTAGCTAACGGGTGTTATGGTTACCTGGCTGCACTTTGCATGCTGATACCTCGAACCGATTCGATGTTTAGCCAATCAGAAACGAGATCAGATTTGAGATGAATACAATCAAAGTAAATTAATCTGAATATACAAATGTAACAATTAAGCAATTAATATATTATCTATAATAACATTTGCTGTTAAATCCTTCTTCTGACTCAAGAGCAAAGCTGTAGTAGAGAAACGTTTTTATATTAATGCATCGGAATGTATTAAATTACTCAAAAAGTGCTGAAAAAAACACAACCCCTTTTGTGGATACAGTCCTGACAACCATCAGTTCTTTTTATCAAAATCATGAATCAAGCTAAATATTACAGAATAAAACATCCATATGAAGGTGACATTAAAAATGTAGTTAGCAAATGTGTAACTATTATGTGTTTCTTCATGATTATCTGTGCAGTAATTATTGCTTTGTTGAAAGGGGAAGCACATGTTTCAGATTTACAATTCCTGGTAAATCTATCATAGACTTAGCTACATGGAAATGACTGAATATAAAAAGCTGTCATAAATGAAAAACAACTTACAGTACATTCACAAACAAGTTTTATTTTAATCTTTTTTTATACATTATAACCATATCCAACACGTTTTTATATTATAATAAAATGACTCTTCTCCTTTGTCATTTACATAAATAAAAAAGTTGTATATTAAGACTGTAAAATAGCACTCCTTTATTGTGTATAGCTTTGTACACATACAAGTGACAATGCATTCATGTTTGCTCTGAACAAATGCAAATGTTAGGGGAAATAAGAAAGGGCAGCCATAAGCAGAGAGAATACAAGTGCTCTAGCAAAACGGCAGGCTAGCAAGTAACACCACCACCATGTGACCAACACTGACCTGGGTTAAAGTGTTCAGTCAAACCCTCTGTAGTACTAGAAACATCTGAAGTTCCATTTAAACTTTGGGTTTTATTTTCACCCCAATTCATTGGGTTAAATCACAGGTAAAAGGTTTTCAAATGTATTTCATCGCACATCTTTTCCCAAAAGCATGCCTCAAGGCTGGAGTAAGAGAAAGTTTGGAGCGCCACACGTAGCAGTACAGTGAAAACATAACCAAATACACTTCAGGGGAAAGTACAGACCCAACATCAAAGAGGAAAAAAAAGTCCAAATCCCCATCAACATGATTGAAATTGCATATTGACATTGCAGAGAATCAGGCTTTTGATAAAACCACCAGATAATCAACCCCTATCATGATCTTGGGAAATCAAATACACATACGGTATTAGAAAGATAACAAACCATGCTATATTATCCCATGAATACATTTTGTTTTCTCAATGTCAATAACGACATTATGGCATATATCAGGCCTCCACAGCATAAAGCCTCCTCCGGCGTGAGAGAGTCAGTGTGGGAGGGGCATGCATGTTGAGGAAACAATCTGAGTGTAGTTCACTGAAGGAAACAAATCAAAACATTCAAATGCCAGTGATATGATGTTCTTGAATGTGCATACGGAAAGAAAAAAAACTGATCAGCCATTGAAACACTTTTAGTCATGAATTCTCTCTTTGGTTTGTGATAGTTTTCAAAGGGATCTTTTGAGTCAACAGTCATTTAGTGAAAATGACTGTACGCGTCGATTTGTCCTGCACTCTAACACATTTTATTTATTACAAATTGGTAATCGCAAGGTCTCTGTCAAACTTCTATATACTAAAAACATTCTCTGCAAAGGGAATTTAAATCAGCATAGCAGCATTTACAATCAATAAAAGTAGGTGACATGTTTGGATTTCTTTGTTTTGAAATCTCTACAGCAGGATATTTATTAAAATACAACTCCCACAAGCCACCAACTGTTGCCATAGAAAATATGAATACAGAATATTCAACAATACAAAATAAGTTTGTCAATCGATGCAAATTCAGATGACACAATGGCAGCCACTCAATGCTTTAAATCCTCTGTAGCAGTGTTGAAAAGTGAGCTGTGGCTACCCTTTGACACTGGCATGGTGAAGCCGCGGTGTTACAGTACAATGACTCAACGGGCCCTGCTGCTGGTTAGGAAATAAATGGGAGGGGCAAAACCATTTCACCCAAGAGCAAGAGGGGAAAAGTGCCAATGTGAGTGATGGCTTGTGTACGAGTATGTGTATGCAAGCAAGACCCCAGGGAGTGTCAGGCAGTGGGGGGCCGGGTCACTCAGTGCCGCGGGTGGGGGTACTGGGCTGGTTGAGGCCCAGGGTTTTGCACATCCAACCGGCAAAGTCCACTTCCTCCACTTCTGAGCGTTTTATGAACGTGTGACTCTGAACAAGGAAAAGCAAATGAAAACGATTGTCACAAAAAATAACTGGGGAATGACACAATGAGATAAAGAGAAACTGCAATTCAGGTACCCACCGTCAACATCTTCAGATCGGCCCTGTCAGCTGGGTTTTTGATCAAACTGCGGAAACAAAAAACAATACTTACATGAGTGACTGTATACCGGTTTCTGTAAATTAAGGATTAAGTAGGATTTTTTTTTAAACACTAGACTAGTTTCCACCATGTGCATAACAACAAATAAGCGTTATAGTCTAAACTCATTTCTGTCTTTGTGTCACATGGCATTCAAAACACAGGGAGGCAAGAAATGTAAGCTCTCAACAATGTCTATTTCCATTATGTTTGCCCAAAAGCAAATAAACAATACTGTGCTTTTTTTCTGTTCACTCTATAAATGTCATTGTCGATGCTCACCATTTTGTCACAAAGTCTTGGAAGTCATTGGTGAAGACCCCAAGTGGCAGTTTAGGTGGCGGCTGAGCAGAAACAACAACAAAAAGGTAAAAAAAACAATACAATTTGTGTAAATATACAATGGGATTTTGTGTAAAGAGAGATGAAAATGTATGCTCATCAGTGCTTCCTCCCACCTCATTCACAATGTAGTCCAAAAGTTCAAAGATGGCCATGGCTGGTCTACTGTCCATCCCATGTCCTGTGGAGAAGTTGCAAAACATGGAAACAATTAGAATACATTCTCTCAAACAAATACATTTCTGCCATAAAATAAACAAGTTATTTTATTCAAGTATATTTAAAAGCGTTATCCTGAAAACATGAATGTAAGAATGCTGACAATGCTTAGCTTGTTTATATGTAAATGCAAGTTTGGAAATGTTTTTTGTGCTTCTTACCGCTCACAGGCCTGCCTGGGGGTCTGGGCCTCTGCATATTGGTGTGAGGCTCTCCGTCGGCCCTGTCCATAATGGCCCGTCCGAAGATGTTCTCCAGCTCTTTGGCGTCTGGTGGGGGGATGGGGTAGCGGCCAATTGCCAGCTCCACCAGGGACAGACCCATGCTCCACACGTCAGACTGCACCGAGTAGTGTGTGCCCTGCAGTCTCTCCGGCTGTTGAGAAACACACAATCTACGTCAGAGTGGAGCGGGTAGAGCCAAGACACCAGGCAGGAGAGAGGGTAGGGCAGAGGGCTGGATGGTAAAAACACAGGAAGTGACAGGGTTGGATAATGGGAGGGGGGCGTTATGGCAAGAAGAGTTGGGGTGTGGTGAGGGCAAGAGGACAGAGGATGGTTGGGTTTGGCAGGAAAGGAAAAGTAGCATTGGACCGCTTAAGGAAGTAGGATGAGTAAAGACAGGTGTGTGTTGGGATTTACGATCAAAGGTCTCTACAGCACCGGTGTTTCGTGGGTACAGGATGACAGGCAGCTTTCGGCACGGTACCTACCAGGTGTCTAAGAGAAAGAGGGGGAAAGAAGGACAAGAAAGAGCGAGCACAGTTGCATCACTCATTGCCAAAGAACCCTTTCCTGGGCACAGCCCTCAGTTCTTGGCAGGGGAGTGAGGGAGGGCCAGGGGAAGGGAAGGCAGAGGGCGGGGCCTTGAGAACAAGAGCAATGTGAGAAAAGAGGAGAAGGAAAGTGGGGATAGGGCCAGGGGAAAAGGGGTGGGGGCGCAGGCGTGTGGAGCTGACTCACCGACATGTAGGAACGTGTTCCAACAAAGGAGTTGGCCATGGAATCTATGAGCTGGCCGCTCACACCAAAGTCGCACAGCTTGATCTCCCCGCGAGAGTTGACCAGGATGTTGGAGGGCTTGACATCTATGTGGCAGAGGGGACGTGAAGTAATAAACAAATGTACGTTACATTTAAAATAATGAAGAAGCGTCTTCATACACATCTAATTTGTTGTCCATACTCGACGTAGTGCTAAAATGTTCAATCAAGATGAGAGGGGAGTGTTTACAAGGTATAGGTATATGTAGGGTAAATCATTGTATGGGTATACAGTATTTGACTGTCTATTGCATGTTTCCATGCGAGTATATGCTAACATTAGGTCTGAAAATCTCCAGGGATGGTAAGAATGTTCATAACATAAGCATTTTCAGTAGATTGAAAAATAACTATAAATATTTTTGCTACATATTGTGAATTAAGAAACAAATATTTAGACCACAGCTACTGTCTGCCATGAGGCCTGTGGATCGCCTGCACAGCATGCAAGCTTTATCTGCGGTGCTGTGTTGATCGAGCAGAGGAGAGAACAGTAACATCTCAAGCTGAGCCCGTTATAAACAAGACCCGGTCCTCCACTTATACTGCTCATCGTTGAAAAACATCCTGCGAAATAATGGGGTAAGACTGAGCCCTGCAATCTGTCCTCTGTGGTGTGACACCCCCCACCTACCAAGGACATGTGAAGAGTGTCTCAGAAAGAAGTGGCATGAAAGAGCGGGAGAAGGATGGAGGGAGACACGGAGGGAGGGGTCAGCAGGGCGCGGCTGCTGTATAATCACATCTGAGAGGCTGTAATTACCGCCTGAGCTCACAGACAACTGTCCTAGTACCACCGACCCTGCAGCACAGTGAGACTGCACTATGCAGGTCTGAATGTAACAGTGCTTTTCAAAAACTTGTCTGCCTTACACTCTGCTGTGGTTTATTGTTTTGATTAGAATGCAATGATAATGGGTTTCGCCAAGGATTGTTGCTTCAAATTTATATGACCAGGAATTTATGATGTTGTGAAACAAAAGCTTGCCTTGTGGTGCTCGTTCTAAATGTGTTGATGCAGTGCATATGGAGGAAAAAGCATGAAGACAATTAATTTAAAATAATTGAATGAAAAAAGGCAAGGGACAATTGTAGGGTATTAACTTACAACACAATGTTCATAGACATTCAGAAATAGCAATTATACCTAAGAGAGCAGCAAGGCTTAAACAGGGTCTGAATCTAAACTGGTTGCTTCACAAGCATTGGTCAAATGTAGCGACCACTAATACAAAGGGGGAAACTCTTTATATCAACCATAACACAACTCCAGTAAGCACATCGACAATGTATTTCATCCAAATCATAATTTGCGCAATCTGGAAATAAGGCACAGTTGCCAGAATTAGTAACCTATACAGATGTTCTACAAATGTAATTAGACACCGAAAAACTAAATTCAATTTTTATTGAAATAAAAAGTGACCACGAAAGGGTATATCCCAATAATAGGAAGAATTAATTAAAAACTGGCTAATTTGCTTTCATCTTTCACCCTGTGGTACCGAATAACTGTTGTGGCAGGTAATAAGAAGTCAATGTGCTCATTAATTTTTGGCATAAAAATCCTACTTAATCCTAATTTAAATGATAAAAAATACAATTAATTAAAATCATTAGCTTAATGGTCTTCCAAGACCACATTATACGCAGTGGTAAGCCTGTAGTGAAAAACTATTAGAGTGTAATTCAGAGTTACTGCCATGTCATAAAATATAATTGAGAGTATATCCATCAACATATTTTGTGATCTTGCTGCCGGGATATCGGAAGTCAAACGCTTTTCAAGTTGAAAAAGGCACCGTGGTTTGAGCATTATTCATTCTGAAGGCAATGAGAGACTTTAATATCCACACCATCCCTCATCCTCATAACTCAGAAATAGTGCAATCACTTATTTAATTGTCTAGACTGCACTCTGTAGCTCTTGTTCTGCAGTAATGTGAAAATGTTGCTGCAGGGATTTTGATGGTAATTGTAATTTATTGGGACTGGAGAAGCTCCTTACCTCTGTGCATGATCTGGTGCTTCTCCCGCAGATAGGCTAATCCCCTCAAAACCTGGAGAGGAAAAACTAATTAAACATTTCACTTAAAAGTATACAAGAGCGAAATCGAATGTATATCGAACACATTCAGATATAAGCTTTTCCTACACAGATTTAAAAGAAAATGAACAACATTATTTTTGCCAATCTGTTTAAGGAGCTTAGTTATTTGGAATTTATGCAAACGGTTTTCCGGAGTAAAATACAGTACTGACTCATGCATGACTCGACGAAACTCAGCTAGTTAAGCGATACCAAAAGGGACACAAGCATAATAAGCAGTGCAATCTGCAAAACCATGTCTAGCAAGATTAACAATCTTAATTTATCTTCAAAATGTAAATTGTAACTCATTTCAAAATGATAAACTTAGAATAACAAAAATGTTTGACCATACATGGTTGAATTCAACAGAATAAGTGAAATACGTACAGCTATGCTAACTTTTCCCAAGATTTCTTCTGGGACTCTTCTGGCTTCCTTCAGGACCTGGTCCAAGGATCCACCATCCTGTAGAGAAAAGTTGCAGAATTCAAATAAAACATACACATTGGTTCTAAACAATTAAAGAACTACAAGACAAAATGCTGGTATCAATTCTGTGTCCATTGTGAGATGGCCCTGCTAACAGTCCTTGTCTCTCACCATGTGCTCCATACAGATGCTGATCTCCCCATCGCTGTAAAAGGCCCCATAGAAGCCCACGATGTAGGGGGAGTTGCATTCATGCAGCACCTGCAGCTCTCTGATAATCTGGTTTCTGATGGCAGGCTTGATTTCCAGGTGGATCAACTAAAGAGGGAAAGGTTGAGAACATAAACTGCTGCTCAGGCAGAAACAAAAGGATGCTTTCAGATCATTCACTGATGGCTTAACATTACATTACACTTGTTAGACGCTTTTATCCAAAGCGACTTACATACTCGATACTGTGGAAAATCCCCACAGGAGCAATTTGGGATGAAGTGTCTTGCCCAGGGACACAACGACATGCTGACTGCAGTGGGGTTTGAACCTGTAACCCCCTAATCTGAACACCAAAACACAACCCACTGCGCCACACCACACACCCCCTAATATCTCATGGTAACATATTTCACTGGTGGTGGTGGATAACACATGACTATAACTCTATGCTGTTTGCCTGTGTGTAGTAATCACAACACATACTATTTGAAATAGTACTACAACAGACAAATAATAAGAATAAATGTATTTTGTTAGCGCTTTTACAGGTGCTCAAAGTAGCTTTACAGAGATAGTGAAAAGAAAAGAACAACAAATAAATACGGTTAAAGTCAAATTAAAATCAAGCAATACAAAAACAATCACAGATTAAAAACAAAGTGAGTCCACGTACACAGAATGTCTTAAAATGTACAGCCACTTATAATCTAAATAATCACAATATAGCAAAGACAAATTCCCATATTTCCAAAAAGTTTCTCAAGATTTGCAAAACTTTTAGGGGGAAGAAAAAAAACCTTGCATGTTACTACAAACGTAAGGGCTTAACAATCTCTACTCTCTACAAGATGGTGCTTGCTCGAGGTGCTGTTGCAGTGTCTGTACGCCGGTGTCCCAATAACTGTCTGACTTGTAAACACTACACATTTTCATTATGACCAAATTAGGGGAGAAAATAGCCTAAGCAGCAGCTGCTTAAAAAAAGCTGTGAATGCCAAGGAAACACTGCATTTATTAATGCAGATTCACACGTAAATATTTGAGGGATTAAAAATCACAAAGAAAAACTACCAGGATGAAGCCGAAAAAAGAGAAAAAAATTAAACCATGCGATTGCGGAACTGCTTTTTAACTCTCTCATACATATCTCTGGTATTTGTTCATTGCAAAATGTTTTGACTTATAATGATTCATCTGTGATAAGCTTTTATTGGTTATATATATATTGGTTTGGAACATTTAAGAGACACATTTAAGTTTTAGGCATGGATAGGTCATGTGAAATATATTAGCCTTTCAAAATTCAGATTTATGTTCAGAAAAACTGAGCTGTGTTATTGTTGTATAATTTTTGGTGAATGTGTTATTTTTGTATTCAAACAAGGAGTGTTTTCTCCTACAGAAAGTTAGTGCACTTTACATAAAAGTGGGTGGAGTAAATCAAACCAGCACCAGTCCTGAGACGCAATGATGATCTAAACACGTATGGAATGTGTTTTGATTTAGCTCCCTTCAACTCTCTCGCTTCCCCTGCAACAACACATTTGACAAATGTTAGTTTTTACCTTCCGGGCCATGACCAAACCCGAGGGTTTGTGGCGGACTTTGTTGACCACTCCTCCGTTCCCGGCGCCCAATTCACATATGGGGTCAAAATCCTCATCCTTCAGCTCCCCAACTTGAGCTTTCTGGGTGAGAAAGGCCTCCAGTCGTTTCCTCTGTTGTTCATCCAGGTCCAACTCACCTAGTTTCTTTTGTAAGGCCTCGAGGTTGGCTCTGTGAGGAGATGGTTCATAGATTAACAAACAGATAAAAGAAGACAGAAAGGAATAAAAGGATATTTAACTACACTGTCTAAATGGTTGTTTGATGATGTTATGTAGTGCTTGCTGGTGATAACATACACAGAGCATTTATAAAACATTCTCTCCTATTCCCCAAACAATAAGAATTGAGTTTATTGTGTTATTAGTTACAATAATGTTAAACCAGCCTAAAAAACTGCTATAATAAAGATAAACATACATCAGAAGTTAACCGTTAAGAATCATAAAATAAAATAATTATTTTGGTGACATGATTCCTCATAAAAATTTGATGTACTAACATGCATTTCCTATTTGGTATAAATGTAAGACTCAAATAAGATTAAATTAAGACAACTTGAACGATTGGGGTTGAATTAAGGCATTCACCTTCATGAATATAATTAGATACAAATAAATGACAGCACACAAACTGTTATCATCACATTGAAACAAATGTGGTATGGTCATTGCATGTGTTGTTTTGCACTAAATACAAATTATTTCCAAAATGCAATATTCACAACATTAAAACAGCTGAATTATACCTTCTTGATTTATCTTATAATCACATAAAGTCTACTCACTCAGAAGCAACATCGACGGTGTTGGAGGTGGCCTGTCCCTCCCCGATGGGCGTTATGTTCAGGGGAACGGGTCTTCTTTTAGGAGCCATTTCAACAATTACCCCAAACTACTTTCTCCAATAATGCACAAACCTGCAGTAAAAGCTGTGAAATTTATATTCTAACGTTTTCCTGCTAAGAAACTCTTGTCTGAAAAAAAGCAACAGGGTCAGCTCTTGGTGACTAGCTAACGTTAGCAAAGTTAGTTTACTTTCGGTAGCATGCCAGTCAGATATTTGTGTATCTTTTTATCATATCGAGAACAGTCTCGTAAAGTCAGCTCGTTTTACGGTGCACCTATAGCTTCTGGAGTAAAAACATTTCTTTTTTTCTGCTTTCTTCTATGTTATCTACCTGCTGCTACTTGCCATTAGCCACCCAGCTGCTGCTACTAGCTAGCACCAGCTCCAGTAAAAATCGTGCCCTGCGTCTAGAGTCCTAAAGGAGCCTCTCGCTTCTCACCGGGCCGCCTCGGGTTCACCGGGACACCGACTCGGCTTTTTCCCTCCGCGGGACCTCAGCTAGAAATTCTTCCCTGTTTCAGTACCGGGCTCTGAAGCGAGAAGGGCTTTGGCTCTGTGTGGTGGTGCTTCAATACAGGAAGCAGCAGCTGCAGCATCAGACCTGTGTATGATACCCACAGAGAGGCCATCGAAATATCGCGAGACTTGAGGCCATCTGACAAGTTTGAGTGAGAAATGCAGAAATCTCATGGGAGATGCAACATCTTTGTAATAACAGCTCCAGTATGTTGTTTTTAATGAGATAACATCACAGTTTAACAATATCTTATCTTCCCCCTTTTTATGTGTTTAAATTGGAGTCTGAAAACAAGCTGCACAGTACATCACTGCCCCCGAGTGGCAATAATGTATTCTGTGGAATCTATTAAAATAGGCTACTCAAATACTTGAGGTTCTTTACCCTTTTCTTTCATTTGAAGCTGCTCTATTCTTCTATGTGTTAAAGTCAATACTGTACTTTTGTTCGTTTATTTGACAGCTTTAGTTTCTAGTTACTTAGCATATTATTGGCAATTACAAAATATGAATCATCTCATAAATAAACATTGAAATATAATAAGATAAAGCAGTTACAATTAGCAGCCCTTTTTCTAGCTGTGATATACAGTAATGCATCAATAATCATAGTCCAGTCATTTAACATACATGATTGTAAAAAATACATTATATACCTTTTAATAACGTAATGGTAGTGCTACTTTAATATTTAATATTTCTACCGCCACTGCCCAACTGTAACACGAGGGAACCAAATATAATAAATAATTTATGATTGAAGAGTATGCAATGAAAAGAAAAATTCATACATACTCAAAAGTAAACTGAACCCTTCTAGAATTAATATCCCTGGCTGAATACAAAATGTTGTGAAACATCTTTACGGTTGTGTAATATGTTCCATGTGCTTATCACTGGTTGTGAAATCTGTGCTTCATGTTGTGTTAATGAGTATTTTACCAGAGGTATTTCCCCTAACTTAACTTTCAATAAACGATTTGCATCATGTTGGAGAATAAAAAAAACAATTTCCCATTTTTGGTTTGGTATCTATAGGATTATTTCCTTCTCTTAAGATTTACATTGAGGGGCCATATTGTCTCGTAGGAAATGGTTGGTATTGGTATACTTCACAAATTAGCTTTATTGACCAAGTTATTAAAAGAAACAATAAAAAAAAGCTACAAGTCTAATACATTCATTAAATCACACAACTTTACTGCAATGCAGCCTTTAAAACCAGGCAAAGACACGCACACATTACTATATCCAAAATGTAAGATGAGTTCTGGTTTAGTGGATATATCAATATATTGGTATATAACCAAGCACTTAAGACTAAACATGTTTTTTCTATTTCTCTTTGCTTAACGCAAGTTATATAACCTGGCGGCTGCTGATTTTGATGTTACCCATCTTTCATTTACCTCCTTCCTTCCTTCCTAGTCTCCAACTACTTCAATGTAATTAAAACCCAAAGTGTAAGGCTTATGTGAGTACATTTCAGAATAATTTAGACCTGCAGAGATCAGTGCTGAAAAAAATATGTGATGTAGTTTGCCTAGTGGATACCAGCTTAATAAATACAGACATTCCGAAACAAAACAAGTAAAGACATGCTTTTAAGAACTGATTTTAATTAATTCCACACGTCAATAACAGCTGTTAGAATACGATCATTTGAAATGTTACAGTTTCACCCTCAACAGGCATCAAATGTGCCCCCATATCTGAGCATTTGGTACAGGACATTAACAATCTGGACCTCCACCTCCCAGTCCTCTGTGGCATCAGCTTCAGGTGCTGCTGCCCTCAAAAACAGCTTCTTATTGTCTGTTTGCCATTATGAACAACTGGAGGTGATTCAAGGCTTAATAAAATATTATTTAAATGTTATTGTCTTTAATATGAACATGTAAAAAAACACAACAAACAAAACATTTACATCATGGATTGTAAGCCTCTGCCCATGCTACCTTATGCAGTATTATAAGAAGAAGAGATGCCACGAGAAAAAGACCAGACCCCCTGCACTCTCCAGCTCCCAAACATCTGCAGACACTTCCGGCTCAGGTCCACAGAATCAACCTGCCGTCTTTAACCATAAGGCAAGAAAATAAAAGTTTAGAAGATGAGTTCAAATAATGACCTTCTTTGCTTAACAAATGAACTGTCATTTTTGCAGTTACTTACAAATACGGGTTGCCTTGTTAAAGACGGATATTATAGTTCTTTACATAATTTCTCTTCAAAGCGCCTTATATGGAAGATCCTTCTCAGGGATAGACTGATGTATTACAGCCATTGATCAAATTTGTGTGGATAATCAAAAAGAATGTCAACAGTATATTGATTCTACAAAGTGTGTCAAAAGGAGGAGAGAAATGGAAGATCAGATTTGACTCGACCTGTTCGTTCGTCATCAACCTTATCGGAGTATGCGCTAGCGACAGTGAGGCCCCGGATTAATAAGTAAATGTAATTTTTCTGTGTTTATGAGGAAGCCAAAAAGAAAACCAGATTCTGTGCGGCTGATCAAACTGATGGCGTGAAGATAAAAGAGGAAAACATACAATGCAGAGCTCATTGGAGTCACTACTCGACCACTTCCATATTTTCTGATTCCCACGCATGAGATGTTTGAGGAAACTGATCACGATGGCCAGGGATCCTTGATTTTTACTCACTACATGACGGCTTTGAAATAAATAAGCCTTAAAGTTGGGATGAAGCATCAGATGAAAGTCCAAACAGCTCAAGCAACACCTTTTCTCATCTTCAAGCAAACATTGATGACCTTCCTTCACAGACAACCTAAACTCGGCATGGATATCCTTCTGAGAAACAGCCATCACATACTGACGAAACTAGTGCAGGTGCAGAAGAATATTAGTTTAAAGCCTACAGCATGTAGCAATTAAAAGCCAATTCTACTCCAGCAAATAGATGTGACCTTATCTACATTGAACGGTGGTCGAGGGGATTGTTGGTTGAAGCGGCTCCACTTGTTCCAGACAAGACCATTTGTAATCCAATCAATGACTTTAAGCGAGGTGGGGTTGCACTTATTGACACTTCATTAAGTTTCGTTGTGTCAGACATGCTGAACCCACCGTAGTAAAGTACTCTGAGTGGTGCTTTGACCCAGGTCGGATGCATTCAGAGGGAAAGAAAAAGGAGTGTTCATCACCAGCACCAGCCTGGACCAATTATAACACTCACACCACAGCAGAACAGAAGTCCTGCTTTCTGCCACCAATAACTCCCGTCTGTATGCCAAATATCCTGTAGCTTTACACACAACTGTTAAGAAAATGCGAGGCATTTAAATAAATATGATACTACTGTCAGCGGGCATCAAAAGCATCAGAGAGCATTGCCAATTGACTTTATTCTGCATCCCGGACCAGGAAATCCTCCATGAAATAAAACACTATCTGTCAGACAGGGTTTTCTGCTGGCCAGCTCAGAGAGCCGTAAAACAATGGGCTCAAATCATCATCACTCAACAAAAACAAAAAAAGGCACCAAAATCTCACAACCATTACATGTCAGTGTATTCTTAAAATAGATCTGCTTTGGCACAGCTGCCGCACAGTAATTAAGATGAGCCATGTCAATTTACAATGCTGATATATCACTCCTAATAAATCTTGTAACAGCATAATAACTGCAGTTGTGTTTTACAGAGTGGCACAATCCCAGCCACAACTATTGGCCTCACTGACACCTTCAGTTAGCCTGGCTACCCACAAACTATCTCATTAACAAAGTTGTTGTTATTGCAGAGGGAACAAAGCTGAATGGAAAGATGGAATAAAATAAAAAGAAAGAACAATGTAGGAAAACAAAATCTCCAGTGTAAAATTGGCTTCATCGATCGATCGATCCACTTCTTTCTTAGCTACTCTCTGGTCAGTCTGCTAAGTTTTTTTATGACTGAGGTAGGTTCTCTTTAGCTAAAGGACAAAATAAAAATGGAACGTATTACACACTTGTGTTCTGCCCTTACATAATTAAAAAAGGATATATTCCTGAAGAAAAAAAACCTTTCAAGCTTTGTGTTTATTTCATTCCAGAGAATTGTCAGTTAGAGAGGTTTCAATTTGCATCACACTCCTGATATCTCTGTCTTGTCCTCTCGCACATTTTCAGGCTCTTTTCTATTTGTTGTTTTTGACCTTTTAACCAAAAACAGCTGAAGAGCTTCTGTTTTCAACTTGCCTGTTTATCACAAATGTGACAAAAATCTGAGACGTACACATCGAACGCCAATGGCTAAAAGAGCCTGTGATTCCAAGTCAATACAAAGAGAGATGAGTTGGTAGAGAGGAAATAGTCTGGAGAGAGAGAGGAGGAAGAGGAGGGAGGGGGAGGAAGAGGAGGGAGGGGGGGATGCACGATCCATTCAGTCTCTAAGTAGAGGCAGGACGGTACAGATATTCACTGCAAGGTGACGGTTGGCCAAAAAGAGTTACTTCCAGTGGTGAGCAGTACAAAGAGGAATCCTAATCACTCTAGATTGAAGATTCGTTAACAGTGCATGTTGGACTGTGTGTTTTCTGACTGGGTAGAAACCAGAGCTGCTAAAAGGCTCTGACGTTTGGGGGTGCGGGAGGGTCGATGCATCTCGTGGATTCGAGTGTTCCTGTCCTTCGAGCCCCCTGCCTCTCTGTCTGTGTGTGTGTGTGTCAGTCTATGAGGGGAGAGAGCTGTGGGGTCAGTAGGCAGTGACCAGGTCCTTGTCGTAGTTGTACCGGCCCCTCTTCGGGGCGGGACTGTCGGCACTGTCCTCAGTGTCCTCACTGTCTCCCCCTGCCCCGCCCCCTTCCTCCTCTGAGGAGGAGTCAAGAGTCAGATCTACCACCGCGCCTCCCCCCGGCGCCCCAGGTCCTCCGGAGCCCCCCGCCACAGAACCGCTTCCAGATTTGCCCGTCAGGCTGGTGCTGCTGTGGGCCGGTGAATGACCGTTTGCTTCAGGAATGCCTACAGACACGAAAGACATTTTAAAACGGATACATTTACACAAATTAACGGTCAATCATCTTCATGTTAAAAAATAAATTTCAAAAAAGGGGCCACATAATGCACATTTTCAGTTCATATTTTGTGTCTCTACTGTGACATGTTGACATGCTTTAAAGGTGGGGTATGTAATTTTTTTCAGAAACACTTTTTTATATTCCATGGAATGCTCTTAACATCCCGATAGCAATGAATACATTACATGTCACTTGTTAGACGCTTTTATCTAAAGCGACTTACATACAATCCCCACGGGAGCAATTTGGGGTGAAGTGTCTTGCCCAGGGACACAACGACATGCTGAATGCAGTGGGACTCGAACTTGGTACCTCCTGATTCGAAGTCCAGCGCTCTATCCACTTAGCCACAGCCGACATGAAATGCTTTAATACTGTACTGCTTTAATACTGTACTGTAAAAAGCACGACCAATCATCTGAGCCGCGCGGCTAAAATAACTGGATGGCCTACCTGCCTGTCAGCCTTTCATCTGTGCACAACTTATCTCGTGCCCTCATTGGTCATGTGCGTGTTCGTGTGTGTTGGAGGAGCGGCTCTGTAAGGAAGTGGCAAATTTTTTTCTGGCTGTGTATTTTCAAATTCTAGCGCACTCGAGCTTGTTTCTCCAAAATTACCTACCCCACCTTTAAAGTTTGAAAAGGTCTGCCTGTGCTACAGCACCTCTTTTCACCCTCTGTCTGAAACCAGAGCCCAAAGTACTCTGGTTAGCTGGCCGGCTCTATTGTGATTGGAAAACCGCTTAGAGATGTCCCGCCCCTTAGCCTGTCATGTACAATGTGTTGGAGCGCTAGCCAATAGAAGCATGAGTGTTACATAGTGTTGTCACTGAGAAACTCCCTCTGGAGGGAACTTTGGGATTTTAGCCTTTTAGGACTCGAGATAATAATAACACTACAGAAGAGGGAAAACCTCAAAACGCATACTAGGGCCTCTGTAAATTGAAAAGGGTTTGTCACTCACATATATCGACAACAGGATAATCCGGTGTGTTGCTGCGTTCTCTTTCTCGGTCCCTCTTCTCCTCGTCACTAATGGGTAGCCAGGAGCCGTCGGTTAAGTACTCGATCTCCTCGATGTCCTCACTCGTCTCCTTCAGAATCTCAGCTAGCAGCCTGAAATACACACTGCTGGTTAGAGGCACCTCACAAAACGTACACTGATAAGAGGTCTGCATGGGTTGGATTTCTTATTTTAAATCACAATTAAAATGACATGAAGAAAAACAAATTAAGCCATTTATTAACAACTGAAACTGTATGTTGTAATTGTCTCTGCCCCAAAACACCTCTCTTAAAACGACTCAATAAACATTTAGTGATTGAACTGTAATCTAGAGATGAGTTAAGCAGGGACTTTCACACAAGGAATGAAAATATACCTCGAGCCAAAACGTAACACAATGCGTTCAGTCTTTGTGAGAGCAGGGGAGTGCCTGTGAGAGTTGCTCACAATAAGCAGGACACTACATGCCGAAAAGGGCTGTGGATGAAAGTTGTCATCAATTCTTTTTTTATACAATAAACTGCAGCTGTATTTGTGTTTACTGCTACAGTGATACAAATATATATATATATATATATATATATAAAAAAAGAATTCTGTTCAAAGGCTATCCATAACACTGCAGACCAGTAATTGCTAAACATTTTACAACTATACCCTAAAAAAATAAGTAAATTTGTTGAACGTACAAATTACTATTTGTGTTGAGAATCACTTTGAGCAATGAGTACTGTAATAACAAAAAAACTGTTTTGTCATATTGAGTCCCACAATTACATGTTTCTCCTATCTATAGCCTTGTTACATTAAGTCAAATCAATAAGCCAATTTAAGTATTTGACCTGAAGGCAGGTCTAATAAGAAATCAACACAGATAACCACCCTCTGTCACACCAATGAAAACATAGTTTGGTTTCAACTTGTACCAATGCACCAACATCGGAGCAGCTTGAATATTTTCCTCACACAGATAGCTAGAGTTACACATAAATTGTAAATTCCAGAATGTATTGAGGGGGAGATGGTGCTGCGGGACGGGACGAGTCAGAGCATGCTTCGTCTCCTTACCCATCAATAGTGAGCAGTTCAAAGGGAGCGGGCTTGTCACAGACTGGGCAAGTCCATGTTGGCTTCTTCTCATTCATCTGCAGGAAGAAGACTGCGTCGAAACACTGAAGGTGGGCACAAGTTAAAACTCGAGATGGCACACCGAGACGCATCTTCACCAACTGCAAGAGGGAGGAGGGAGGCATGTTAAAGAGATCAAGATTCATTGTAGGAAAAACATTTTTGAAACTGGTCTTTGATACTGCGGAACTGTAACAGAAAACATGTAAGGCAGAGAAACATATTCACATCCTCACGTGTCAGTAATTAGAAAAAAGTGTACTCACTGGACAGATGAGAGAAACCCGGAGGCCTGTGGTTGCAATTTCACTTTCTGGATCATAGCGTAGTTTGTCTTGGACTATACATAAATGATAGACAAAATATCCAGAAGTGTCAGGGTAGTTTTACAGAGATAGTAAGGTAAATTAAACTCAATACAGTTTGAGTCTGCCTAGTGTAGTTTTCTTTTATTTCAAAGTCACTTGTGCATAACATTCTGCAGAGTATGGAGGTAAGACTTACTGCGTTCACGACAGCGTTCTGCACTCTCAACGGAGCAGAGCTTGAGTTGGCTGAAGAGGTCTGCTGCAGTGAAGACCCTCACTAGATATACTGCCACAGAGTACCGCTGGAAACACACATTCACAGGCTGTGAGCACTTATTTCAAAATGAACCTCAAAGCCAGGCAAGAAAACAGAAACATTAACACAAAAAAATGATTATTGTAAGATAAATCTACTTGGATTTGCTATTCTGTTAGAAGAAGAATTACATTACATGTAATTTGTAAGACGCTTTTATCCAAAGCGACTTACATACAGTGGGGCAAAAAAGTATTTAGTCAGCCACCAATTGTGCAAGTTCTCCCACTTAAAAAGATGAGGCCTGTAATTTTCATCCTAGGTACACTTCAACTGTGAGAGACAGAATGGGGGAAAGAATCCAGGAAATCACATTGTAGGATTTTTAATGAATTAATTGGTAAATTCCTCTGTAAAATAAGTATTTGGTCACCTACAAACAAACAAACAAGATTTCTGGCTCTCACAGACCAGTAACTTCTTCTTTAAGAGCCTCCTCTGTCCTCCACTCGTTAACTGTATTAATGGCACCTGTTTGAACTCGTTATCAGTATAAAAGACACCTGTCCACAACTTCAAACAGTCACACTCCAAACTCCACTATGGCCAAGACCAAAGAGCTGTCAAAGGACACCAGAAACAAAATTGTAGACCTGCACCAGGCTGGGAAGACTGAATCTGCAATAGGTAAGCAGCTTGATGTGAAGAAATCAACTGTGGGAGCAATTATTAGAAAATGGAAGACATACAAGACCACTGATAATCTCCCTCGATCTGGGGCTCCACGCAAGATCTCACCCCGTGGGGTCAAAATGATCACAAGAACGGTGAGCAAAAATCCCAGAACCACACGGGGGGACCTAGTCAATGACAGGCATGAAAACGGGTCAGGGGTGAAAAAGGTGAGAAGGATATTATCTCTCTAGGGGGGTCCGGGGTAGGGCTGCACGATTTTGGGAAAAAAAAATCTAATTGCGATTTTTCTGACAAATATTGCGATTTCGATTTGCGATATTTGTTTTTAAGCGACCCAATGGAAGTTTATTGTGAAATGCGGCCATAACTCCGGCTAGGAAGGTCGTATCAACATACTCCTGTCTCTAGCACCCCCGCAGCCCGAGCTACGAGTGAAAGAACTAAACTTACATGAAACTTCCGTTGGGTTGCTTTAAAGAGCTGCAACAAGAGGAGACTGCGTTGTTCCATTAAGGAAGAGTTCATTCAGCCAATCTTCTTTTTCTTTTAAAGCTGCACATCAGTGGAACTCAATCCCAGTAAAGATTAGAGAACTAAACACCTGCAGTTTATTTAAATCTAACTTAAAAACATGGTTAGTGGAAAGTCAGCTCTGTCAACACTGACACAATCTGTACATGACAACGCTCTGTTTATATGCCTTGACCTGTATCTGTCTGCTTTGTGAATATGTATTTTAGTTTAGTTTTTATGTATATGCTTGTATTTTTTAGTACAGACGAAAAATAGCCTGTTGGCTAACTCTGGCGCATTTACAGAAATGTCAATTAATGTGCACGGTCCCTGTCAAATAAATATATTGGAAAAAAAAAAGGAAAAAAAAAAGGTGAAGCTTCAGTTAAAGATTCACCCTGTAATAGATGTAGAACATGTGATGGAGCATCACTAACCTGACTCAGATGGTTTGTTTCACCAAACTATCTAGAAAAGCTCCACTGGAAGCCATTTGGAAAAGGCAGGCACTTTCAAAAGCACTTGGCAGGTGATTGGATCAATCTGTCTATCACCTTCTATCATGGGCCACTTCTGATTGATTAGCAATGGATGGTACATGTGGAGCACAGCACTTCTGATTGGTGTGGATGACTGACACACAAGAAGAAGAAAAAAAAAATGTAAAAAAAAAAAAATAGTTAAAAAAAATCGCAGGCTTTGCGATTTGATAATCGCATCATCTCGAATCGCGATTTCGATTTAAAATCGATTAATCGTTCAGCCCTAGTCCGGGGGCATGCTGAATATTTTGAATATTCCATATTTTAAAGCATCAATCTGATGCATTTCGAGATGCATTTTTTTTTGCCAACCTGGGGAGAGCTGGAGAAACTTAACTTCAGCCATGAGTCAACAATATTATGACCTCCTTACTAAGTATTATCAGGGATGCAAACTCATCAGGTATGGAAAAGGTGACAAGGACCCGAGCCCCCCGACCCCACGGAATATCGGCTTTAAAATGAGGAATAACAGAGGATTTTAGCAGTCAAAGGAACTAAAGCAGCAGTGTTAATAATAACAGAAATGGTAAAGAGTCACATCTAATAGAAATATATAAAAGCATTTATTTTAATTGTGTAGCAGTCAGTTTATAATTTTGGCAGCACTGTTGAACATTTTGAAAATCTATTGTCATGCCTCTGTGCAAGGCTGAGTCTTTCTATCTTTATGGCATCTGGTGTAAAGTAACTAAATTCATAAACTCAAGTACTATACTTGGGTACAATTTTGAGATACTTGTACTTTATTTAAGTATTTCAATGTTTTTCTACTTTGTTCTTCTCCTCTACAGTTCATAGGTAAATGGTGTACTTTTACTCCACTACATGTATGTAATACCTTTAGTTACTTCACAGATCTGGATGAATGATGTGAAATCTAATCAAGTGTTGAATCAGACTTTAGTTCCACCTGGAGTAAATTCACCAGCTACCCTGCAGAATACAAATTCATTCAAACTAGCTGCACCTTTACCAGCATTGAGAACACTTTCATGATCAATCATTATAAAACATATCATTATTCTGAAATGGACCAATCTGCACAACGACTACTTTTACTGTTGCTACTTTCACTATATTTTGATGAGAATACTTTTCTACTTTTACTTGAGGAACATTTTGAATGCAGTACTTTTACTAACAGAGTATTCCTACACTCTGCTACTTCTACTTTTACTCAAGTACAAGACCTGAGTACTTTTACTTTTACTCAAGTACAAGATCTGAGTATTTCTGCTTTTAATCAAGTACAAGATCTGAGTACTTCTACTTTTACTCAAGTACAAGATCTATACTTATACCACCTCCGTTTATCGCCTATGATGCTCTGCTCTGAACACCTGAACAGCCCGTTCTAGCAGCTGTTCACCAGCGGTCCAGTCTGTGCCACAGTGACTCCGGACCGCACAGTTAATATTAACGAACGCACCCGTAGCTAATGTGGCTGCTGAAGCTAGACCATCATCGCGGAGCAGCAGAGCCGACAGGCTCTGCGCTGCATTATAATATATAAAAAAAGAACACCATGCGTGTCATGATGGCACATAACAGCTCGCGGCCGCAGATTACTCCGGGTCCCAGACCCCCCCCATACCCCAAAAATATTTTTATTGCAGATCTACATGAATCACACAAACGACCTATTTTGGATTCAAACCGGCGAATTTCGCCGAAAGGCGAGTGATTCTCATGCCTGCAGAGAGCTGGGACCAAAGTAACAAAGGCTACCATCAGTAACACACTACGCCGCCAGGGACTCAAATCTTGCAGTGCCAGACGTGTCCCCCTGCTTAAGCCAGTACATGTCCAGGCCCGTCTGAAGTTTGCTAGAGAGCATTTAGATGATCCAGAAGAGGATTGGGAGAATGTCATATGGTCAGATGAAACCAATATAACTTTTTGGTAAAAACTCAACTAGACGTGTTTGGAGGAGAAAGAATGCTGAGTTGCATCCAAAGAACACCATACCTACTGTGAAACATGGGGGTGGAAACATCATGCTTTGGGGCTGTTTTTCTGCAAAGGGACCAGGACGACTGATCCGTGTAAAGGAAAGAATGAATGGGGCCATGTATCGTGAGATTTTGAGTGACAACCTCCTCCCATCAGCAAGGGCATTGAAGATGAAACGTGGCTGGGTCTTTCAGCATGACAATGATCCCAAACACATCGCCCGGGCAACGAAGGAGTGGCTTCGTAAGAAGCATTTCAAGGTCCTGGAGTGGCCTAGCCAGTCTCCAGATCTCAACCCCATAGAAAATCTTTGGAGGGAGTTGAAAGTCCGTGTTGCCCAGCGACAGCCCCAAAACATCACTGCTCTAGAGCAGTGGTTCCCAAACGGTGTGCCGCGGCACACTGGTGTGCCGTGAGGCAAGTCCGGGTGTGCCGTGGGATTTTGTGACAACCATACATTATTATTGCAATATACAACTACACAAAAATAATAATTTTTTAATTTACTATATCAGTACTTTGTAGGTTTATATGTACGTAATGTGCGCGACTTGCGCGTCCACATCTCCACGTGCAGTGCTGCATAAACATGGCTGAGTCAGCGATAACTTTCATATGGGTATGCCCATTGTTTTGAGTTCGTTCGAAGAATAGACAGGAATGTGACGGTGAGGTGCAAACTGTGTCCAGGCCAGAAGCTGTTATCCACTGCTGTAAACACCACGTCAAACCTCAACAAGCACCTGCAAAGAACACATGCTAAGGTGAAGCTACCGCACACGCTATTTGTTGTTTGTTTATATCACGTAGTCTGTTCTTCTTCTCTGTCTTCCGGTTGTTGCCTGTTTTGAATAACAAATACACACTACCGCCGCCTGCTGCTGGTAAGGAAAGTTATTGCCACTCACGCATGCACAGTTCGTACGTGCTCGGCGAGTAAAGTGCTCGGCGAGTAAAGCGATAGATATATATATATATATAGATAGAGATATATATATATATATATATATATATATATATATATATATAGAGATATAGATATATATATATAAAAATGTAATATTACTTTTTTATATATATATATATATATATAAAAATGTAATATTACTTTTTTTTTTCAAGTTAATATATTACACTACTTCGTTTATATATATATATATATAAAGTAACGAAGTAGTGTAATATATTAACTTGAAAAAAAAAAAAGTAATATATTACATTTTTTTTTTAGTAACGACCCCATCTCTGGAGTTGGCGTCCTCTACTCTGATTTACATGAAGAACAACAGGAGGTCACGGCTCTCTGTTGAACAGGACTTGCGAGTGGCCCTCTCCTCAGTGCCACCAAGGATTAAAAAATTATGCGCGCCCCGACAGGCACATGTATCTCACTAATTTGTAAGTCGGCAAAATATTTATAATAGCACATGTTTTAATGCCGATTGCTGAAATGTTACATTTGTAGTTCAGGACCATGGACAATGCAGCTTCCTTGCATTGACAGTTCTCTGTGCTGAATTTCTGCTGAGTTTCCTTTGCCTCATTTTTAATTTTGTGACCCGTCTGGTTTAAATGAGTGTGTTGCTGCTTTGATGAAGCCTAATTTGATAAAGTTTCAAATTAATTTCTGAAATATTTCGTTAATAAATATTTCATGAGTAATATAGTTGTCTTTGTCACATTTTATTTAGCATTAGTAAATAATTATGTACATTTACAGATATTTTACATGATATGAGTGATAACACGTGTTATAAGGGCTATTTTACACAATAGGTGTGCCTTGAGATTTTTACTTGTCCTTTGGTGTGCCTTGGGCACAAAAAGTTTGGGAACCACTGCTCTAGAGGAGATCTGCATGGAGGAATGGGCCAAAATACCAGAAACAGTGTGTGAAAACCTTGTGAAGACTTACAGAAAACGTTTGACCTTTGTCATTGCCAACAAAGGGTATATAACAAAGTATTGAGATGAACTTTTGTTATTGACCAAATACTTATTTTCCACCATAATTTGCAAATAAATTCTTTAAAAATCAGACAATGTGATTTTCTGGATTTTTTTCTTTTCTTATTTTGTCTCATAGTTGAGGTATACCTAGGATGAAAATTACAGGCCTCTCATATTTTTAAGTGGGAGATCTTGCACAATTGGTGGCTGACTAAATACTTTTTTGCCCCACTGTACATTCAGTACTGTGGACAATCCCCACAGGAGCAATTTGGGGTGAAGTGTCTTGCCCAGGGACACAACAACATGCTGACTGCAGTGGGACTCGAACCTGATTCAAAGTCCAGCACTCTATCCACTTAGCCACAGCCGCCACAATAAAAAGAGGCAAGTCTTTACTTTGAAACCCTCATGATTATATAACTGTATTAAATGGAAGATAGTCTTTTATTAGATGGGCACATTTCAGTAGCACAGCAAATTATTTCTTATAATGAATGTTCACCATATATGGGGTCCTGTTATAATTCCCTAAATACTTTGAGTATAGTAAACAACTAAATAACTTTAGTGCAAATATGCCTCGATGCTATTTGATGGACTGAAACCCCCACCCCCCCACCATGAGGTTATGGACTCGCTTTGATTAAGTATGCCCAGGGTATATGCAGGAATCCTGAAGTCAAATGTAATACCTTTTAAGCCCTTTTCGCACATTTTAAGACCTCATCGCCACTTTGAGTTTTAACCGGTTACCTTGGCGACACACTTTACCTCACATTGACTATATGCAGTATTGATTGTCCTTCCTCCTTATCTTCCAACCATTTGGACGCAAACTTGCATTTCCCCAAAACGATGTTGTTTAACAACCGGCGTAAACGGACCTTCGCGCTATCAAGCAGTGAGCGTGCGACGTCCTGTTCAGATGACGTGAAATCCAACGGGATGCCATAAATAAACTACACAGAATCACACTACACACCTACACAATGATTACATTCAGTCAAACTGTAGAATACATTCTTTGGACCATTTATATACTTATTGAAAACAAGCTACAAAATGTAATACCTTGGAAAATGCTGTTTAATAGCCTTACATTTCGCTAAATTGATTTATCAACTTTGAATACTTTTTAAGACCCCGCGGACACCCTGATGCCGAGCAATCAATTCTATATGCCCATGTTCAACTTCAAACAACCTAAAAAAGGGTTGTTTTGCCTGTAAATCAGTAATAGTCTTCAAGTGAAACACACTTCTAGTGCTGCTGTTG
The DNA here is from genome assembly GCF_902827115.2 of Pseudochaenichthys georgianus. NCBI lineage: Eukaryota > Metazoa > Chordata > Actinopteri > Perciformes > Channichthyidae > Pseudochaenichthys > Pseudochaenichthys georgianus. The sequence goes on along the minus strand of NC_047506.1, from coordinate 7,122,697 downwards.
ACATGACAGAACAGATCAATAATAACACGCCTCTCTCCCTCCATCTCTATATGGAAATTACACAAAATCCCTCAAGAGCCCTGTATAAAATATCATACAAAACAGCTAAATGTGAGTTTTGATAAAGGCTATGTCTTCTTAACTCACAGCTGGTCATCTGTCAGGCAAATATAGGGCATTACCAAAACCCACGTATAAAGAAAAACACTATTACTGCAAAAATAAACCTGCTTATTTTTGTGTTTCATTTCAATGTTTCCATTACTCATCCCTAGTTGGTTTACACAAGAGCTCTTAAGAGTGTATTCATCACATAGCCGTTTATTTGGAACCAGCGAGCTAACTTCAGGGAAAACTCTGGGTTTCCAGTCCTACGACGCTGGTTCACTTCTTAGCGGGCTAGATCTCCATGGTAACTTATGCTGAACGGCTAGCCTGGGGCCTATACTACGAATCTAGTTGAGTTATCCGGTTGACTTAATCCAAAACAAACCCGCTCTCGCTAAACTGTCCTACGACGCTGGCTATCAACTCGATCGCTCAAGCCAGCCGTGTCCTATCTAGTTAGGTGCGCGTTCACATAAAATGGGTGGTATCTGGAGCATTCGAACAATCACAAACATGGAGAAGCGTACTGACAGCGCAGCATTATACTTCCTGAATGAAAAGTCCACTATAATATTAGTCATATGAAGAAGTTAAACTTTAAACATCCATGACTTAAACACTTGATCCAGGATAAAAGCCACATAGCTGCACCTGCAAGGTGAATACAGCTGGTAAAAGAAAAAGTGTTTGAATGCGTACATTAACAGGTTTATGATATCACTGCCGTGTCCCTAGTCCCGGCAGTGACTTAGAGTGTCTCAGATCCACTCTAAGACACGAGTGGATCTGACTTTAATTACATTTGTCTCGAGTGTTTTGTCAACTTAATGTGTTGCTTAAAATAATACTTCTGCATACAGTATGTGACACTGTGAGTGTTGCACGGCCAGATACGACTCAGCTGACTCAGATAAGGAAATGTATGATACATTATGATGTAATAGATAATGGGACACATTGACGTCTGCACTAACAGTGCCGCGGACTGCAGGCAACGTAATGTTACTTTGATCCGGTTACTTATGTTGTGGCAGATATTTAATTAAGCTTTCTTAACATAATAGTATAATGATAGTATAATAGTTATAATAGTCAGATTGCTCTGAAGATGGGAGGTGATATTCTATTCATTTTCACGTTCACAGTCGGTGATTTTGGCCGGCCGTCTTTCCTGCAACGGCAGTTTAAACTGTATTTCCTCCGCACACTGAGCTCTGATTGGTCAGCAGGCGGTGCTTTCACTGAGTTGATCTTTTATCCTGGAACCTATCCTGCTCCGGAGCAGGCTAGCCACTCAGCATAAGTTACCTAGCCCGCTAAAAAGTGAACCAGCTTCGTAGTACCGGAAATCCCTGAAGTTAGCTTGCTAAACGAAAATCCTGATTCGTAGTATAGGCCCCTGGTCCGGAGCAGGTTAGGTTGCAGGCTCAGAGATCAACTCTCAGCGAAAGCACTGCGTGCTGACCAAGCAGAGCTCAGTGTGTGGAGTTTAAAGCGATCAAGTCATATTACAGGAGAAAGGAAATACAGCTTAGACTGCCGTTGCAGGAAAGACGGCCGGCAAATCACAGACTGTGTGAACGTGAAAATGAATAGAATATTACCTCCCATCTTCAGAGCAATCTGATTATTAGAACATTAGCGTTAAGAAAGCTTACTTAAATATCTGCCACAAGATAAGTAACCAGATCAAAGTAACATTACGTAGCCTACAGTCTGCGGCACTGTGAGTGCAGACGTCAATGTGTGCCATTATCATTCATATCACATCTGTATCATATATTTCCTTATCTGAGTCAGCTTCTCGAGCCGTATCTGGCCGTGCAACACTTACAGTGTCACATACTGTAGCCTAGGCAGAAGTATTATTTTAAGCAACACATTAAGTTGACGAAACACTCTAATCAAATGTAATCAAAGTCAGATCCACTCGTGTCTTAGACGGGGCAGTGATATCTAGGGGTGTAACGGTTCACAAACATTTCGGTTCGGTACGTACCTCGGTTTTTAGGTCACGGTTCGGTTCGGTACGTTTTCGGTACAGCAGAAAAAATTATCACAAAACATAACATATATTTTTTTTATTATTATTAAACTCTGAATAATGTATTCACTCAAACAAATACAAAATATAATAAAATAAACATTAAGGTGCAGCATTTCGATGAACTGAAATAATCTGTATTTGAACTTTACTGTACTAGTACTCACAAAACAAACTATTAGTTTTGTGTTTTTAATTATTATTAAACTATGAATATTCACTCAAATAAATATAAAATATAATACAATAAACATTAAGGTGCAGCTTTTCGATGAACTGAAATAATCTGTATTTGAACTGTACTGTACTAGTACCTAAGCAGCCAGTTTGACATTAGGACTTGCTTGTCATTGTATTTTCATGTTTTTTGAAAGAAAAATGAACTTGTCCACATTGCTTGCCGAAAGGGCAGATCTGCTGGCACTAGCAATGTCTCCTGCTGTGGAGAACACACCCTCTCGCTAGGGACAGAGGTAGCAGACACAGCCAGGTAGCGCTTTGCTATCATGGCAACATAAGGATATTTGCCGTTTGTAATAGCTTTGGCTCGGTCTGAAGTTTTTGCGAGTGGTGGAGGCTTAAATGCTAATGGAAGTTGGGTTTGCACTTCAGTCTTTTGGTACCGGTGATATTCACGTTCGGGTGATGCCTTTTCAAATGAGTGTGCAAGTTTGATGTATTGCCAGCCGCGTAACCAATTTTAGTTGAACAATGCCGACAAACAGCTTTGGTTCGGTCCACCTGTCTTTGTCCGTCATCCTTGTACGTAACTGCGAAACCAAAATGTTCCCAAACCGGAGACTTCAATGATGCTGGAGGATTTTCGAGCTCAACTTTATCTGCGTTCGCCATTTCGACAGTTCCTCAAATTACTGACTACATTTGAACGCACCCCTCTGACCAGCTTGTCCAATGAAATGACTTGCTCGCTCTATGACGCGTTGATCACAATGGGTGCAAATTACTCTGAATGCTGCGACGCAGCACCTGAGAGCACTTCCAAGAAGTTGTTCACGTTCTCAATTTTTTACGTTTAACGTTATATGCGTTCGGTACACTTCGGTACACACGTGTACCGAACCGAAGGGCCCGTACCGAATAATTTCGGTACGGGTACGTGTACCGTTACACCCCTAGTGATATCATAAACCTACAAAGCCCTTAATGGGCAGGCGCCATCTTACCTTAAAGAACTCTATTGTACTCATTATACCCTACTAAAGCATTTCTTTCTAAGAATGCAGGGTTGTTGGATTGTTCCTAGAGTTTTTAAAAGTACAATGGGAGCCAGCGCCTTGCCTTATCAAGCTCCACTTTCGTGGAGTGCGCTTAAGACCTTTCTTTTTGATAAAGCTTATAGTTAGGGCCAGTGGCGTCGCCTGGCCTGGGCATTCGGGGCTTTAGTGAAGTCCACTGAGACAAATGTAACATTTGTGATATTGGGCTATATAAATAAACATTGATTGACATTGAAACCTGTTAATGGTCGCATTCAAACACTTTTTCTTTTACCAGCTGTATTCACCTTGCAGCTATGTGGCTTTTATCCTGGATAAAGTGTTTAAGTCATGGATGTTTAAAGTCTTCATATCTGTCTAATTATAGTTGACTTTTTATTCAGGAAGTATGACACGCTGCGCTGTCAGTACACTTGTCCATGTTTGTGATTGGTCGAATGCTCCAAATACCACCCCTTTCATGTGAACGCGCTGTAACTAGATAGGGCAAAGCTGGCTTGAGTTAACGAGTTGATAACCAGCATCGTAGGATAGTTTAGAGAGCGTGTTTGTTTTGGATTACGTAAACCGGGTAACTCAAACATATCCAGGTTAGGTTGAACCGGCTTCCTAGTACAGGCCTCTGCTGTAGTGTAGCTCTTTGCCCTGGGGAGGTTTAGTCTTGAATAATACCATGCACGCCTAAGTTTGACACATGATTAAATAAGAAAAAACGTTTTGTCCCAGCTTGAAATGATAAACCAAAACATAAGATTCAGCAGTAAACTCTGACCTTGCCAAAGTTTCCCCAGGTGACGGTGACTCTGTTGGTGATGCTGGAGAGATGCAACCAGGGAGTGATGTTTACAGGACGACAAGGGCGACGGGGCTCAACGCCGGGCTTGTTAGAGGGGTAGTAGCCCTGAAAACACAGACACACACAAATACCAAATCATTATAATCACATTACTTTGGGGTACTTGTTGCACAGAAATGTTACAGAACAGTCATTCTACAGTGTTGTTGTATTCTTCCATGTATGCGATTCTCTAAATGATTAATGTTTATCTAATGCATACCAGCCAAGAAGGCTCTCCAATTAAATTCTAAGTATGGTTTATATCCAATATTAAGCATCAAATTTTACTGCAATATTCCATCTTGTTCGGCACACTTCTTCAATCACCTTGCTATTGCTTTCTTAAACGGCAAGAATATAACCATTTTGTTTTTGCTGTTTTGCAAACTTTAGGGGGTTCATTCCAAAAACATATTGTATAAAACACAATTCATATCATATCCGTCTATTGACATATCTTTGTTGTTGCCTAAATGTAATAAACAAGTCTGTCACTGTTACTACATTTGGCTTGAAAGCACAACACTTAAGACTTGAGTTATTATGTTGCAACCAACAGTTAAAATGACCAACAGTTTTTTTTTCAAACCATTTGACTTTTGAAAGTTGTCCTTCCAGTTTGAGTTCTTGTGGATACACCTTGTGAACAAAGAATGCCTCAGCAAACACTTGTTTCAGAGGTTTTAGCTTTTCCATATTCCAACGCTAACACTAAGACTGCCAGAAGGAGAGTTTCTTACTTAATGCTGGCTATCCAACAATATCTGTACCTGGATACTACTTTTCATTGCCTCCATAAGGGTTGATTAATTCATCCCTACAATACGTCGTGAGACCAGCTTGGACGTGACCAGCCACCCAAACTAGTGACTCACTAACTATATTTAAAATGAATGACAGAGAAACTATTTAACAGGAGCCGAAGAACAGCCAAGCTCGAGTCAGATTTGTACGCTGAATGTGTGGCATGTCTCAGGAATCAATCAACTCACCGGCACGTGACAGTAGGACTGGTTGACTTTGACAGCAATGTTGGGAGGATACTGGTCCTCTTGGACACCGATGGAGTCTGTGTAACAGATTCTGTAACAAAAGGAATACAAAAAAGAGAAAGGTTAGCATCACTCAAGTATTAGAGTAGAGTTCAAATACATTATTTAGATACTCCAGGTTAAAAGAAGATTATAAAAAAGGGACATTTCCAATGCTGTTTGCCCAAGTATCGTATAACAATTTCAGTTTTTTTCATTGAGCATCCTTGGGAGAACCTCATATTATATATATATTCAAAAGGGAATAAGTGGGGACTTACCTAAGAACCACTTGGATCGATCTGATTCCTGGACGAAGCTCCCTAAGAAAATATGAAGGTGACAAATTAAATTGAGCATTAGTTACAGAGTTTATAAATAGAGCTGATGGTAACAATAAAGTTCCGGGGTTTTCTTACGTTGCATTTCTGATCTGGTCCGCTTGGTTTGGTGTCAACTCAAATATGCATTGACTGTCCTGCAGTTTCTCATTGTTCTGGGCAACTGTAAATATTATTATAGCAAATTAATCACAAAAACTGCAAGACATGCAGACATAACATTCATACTATATATAAAATACAAAAAATGTATTTCAATACAAGAATAAAGAAAGATCAAACTGTTTACTAACTTAGCTCTGTTGGTTGCAACAGTGTCTCCAAAGTTTGGTAGAAGGGCAGAGGCACCAGCTTGACCTCTGCTGCAGGTGTGGTGGTTATCTGTTTGGAAACGCCGTTGAGGTAGTCTGTGCCCTGAGAGGTGGCAGTGGGGGAGGAGCTTAGAGACGAGTATGCAACTGGAACGCCTTCTGGACGCCTCGCCGCAAGCCAGCCGGATGTTCTGGGGAAGCGTGACTCGTAGAGCTGCCTAACATTCTTCAGGAGCTCGGGGCTGTATTCGGTCTGCACGAGCCTCAGCGCTCGCCCTACCAGGTCCTGTTTCAGCCCACTTTTGCTGCGGCCCATCGAGGCCAGCAGCGTCTGCAGGTCGGAGACCCGGAAACTTTTGACCATGTTCTAGAAGGAAGACAAGACAAACAAAACATGAGAAACACCATACAGGGACAATGAAGTTTGTAAATTGGTGATGTTTGAGGGACAACACCATAAACGTACAAGTCCAGACCCATTTTAAAAGTTAGGTCACAATACAAGGTGCATTGATACTTGGTATATAAAATTGATATTTCAAAACCATTCACTAGATAGAACAGTGTTAACATATTTGGGTTCTTCTACTTCTGACTTTTTCACGAATTTTAAGTTTTTTCGAGTGTAGCGTTTGACTATAGTATCTATTATTGTCAAAATGAAATACTGAAATTCTTTGTAGAAAATTCTGTCTAATCACATCCATTTTTCTACCATGACCGGCTCTACACATTATTATTTACAAGTCTCAAACATTAAGATACCCGCTAAAATTAGCTTGCCCTTAGTCACTTTAATCCAACAGAGGTTTGAACCTGCCTTCTTGTGCTGACCACTTGTATCACAATACATTTTCATTTCAACATTTAAAAATATTTAAGCAGTTAAAATGTATGACTGCACATCTGCATTTCACCGTATTAAAATGTAAAGCAGAGGCAAAAACTACACTGACAACAAAGCAGAACAATAGTATAAGCCAGAAAAGTAAAAGGCATGACCACCTCAGATTGTGTTTAGTTTGAGGATATAAATCGATACATCTAAAATAATTACACAAAATGCACTTATATTTCAATATGATCCATAAATGATGGGCACGATGTTAGTCAATAAAATCAGATTTACTGTTAAGTCATCGACTGTTTATGTTAAGTTCAAAAACATCACAAGCCCATGTTTACTCCTCGATGAAAGAAAGCATATATAAAAGCAATCAAACACATAGTTTAGTCGGCACGATTGGTCCATGTTTCGATTAGCAACACTAACAAGTACAGTGTTTACAAAATAAGTGGCGTCGGTTATCTTAAAACTGGACAAACATAACAAAACGGCCTGCATGCGGAAGGATGTTTTTTTGTATTTTGGTAAGAAAAAAACCTGAGCAAAGTAACATGCTTTAGCTTTCTCCGACATTGTTTTGCTGTGCATCAGTGGCAGAAGTGCTTTGTGTCTTGATTACGTTTGTACAAAAACGCGGCTGTCCATGAGGCATCTTATGGACGTGTTGTATGCAGCCATAAGGGTTGCCATTTCTATAGCCTCACTTGAACAATATAGCCTGTGCTAATCGGCCGGCTAGCTTCTCTATAGACTGGGCTGTCGGTATTCAATCATGACAACTGGACATTTTGACAGGTGCACATCTTCCTAAACTAACCCGGTTACATACATACAGACATCAAGCCTAATAACGTCAACTATCAACGAGCAGGGGAGAATACTGGCAGCAACCCCACTCCAGTGTTTTTATGGTCAGATCATTAATTTCTTCCCTTCAGAGCCAGCGTGATGCTAGCCAAACCAACGCACTTGCCTGGTTAACATAACCTAGCAGGCTAGCTACATTAGCAACAGAAGCTAGTTCATTTTTGCCGTGAATGTAATACGCCACATTTTCTAAGAGTATAGGCTCTTAATTACATTAACACAAAGCCCCAAGTTTCCCCCAGCCGGGATGCGTTTTAAAGCAACACTCCTGTGCCTCCTTCTCATTAAAACAAAGCTAAACCAGCTCTACTTGCCATCGTTTCCACCAGTTCGGCCGCCATCTTCGTGCAGCAGTACCGCGAGAGTCAGAGACGACGACTAGTCTCTCACCAATGAAACACAGAGCCTTCTTTGGTTGACGGCTATCCTCAGCCAATCACAGTGCTGTTTTAACCGGAGCCTGAAGAGCTACATACAAAGTGGGCGGGACAACCATGTTTTAAAGTTACAGTGCAACTTTTAAAAAACACTAAGAGACAGGTTTCATTTCCACAATAGGCCTTAGTGTCAATTAATGATATCACTAGTCAAAGCTTTTTGATACCCTTAACATTTTTGTTTAATAGTATTGAGATATTGGGATTGTGTGTGTTGAAAATGTGTTAAATTCAACATGCATGTAAAGCACGGTGTGTCAAGTGGATGAAGTCACATGGTGTGTTCAAATCCAGTCCGAGCAAAGTACTCCGTTTCGGGTCCTTCGTCCAGCCGAGACATGCGGAGGTAATGCTTTGTTTAAGGTATGTTCATAATTGAATTCAAATGAGTAATTAACGATATATGATTACAGGTAAAAGTATAGACCAGCCATACCCTGTCTAAACCCCATTTACCATTCTCTGTCATGCTTTTTGCAAAATGAGAAAAATTGTATCTTAAGGACACATTTATACTCCCCTTGGTAATCCAGTCCTGCTTTTCCAGAAACTCATATGTGGCAAAGAAAAGCCTCATGGAAACACACAGATCAATTGAACGAATTGCAGTATATCGTGTATAACATAGTGTGTTTTGTTTAACTTAACTTAACTTTGGATGTGAAACGTCAATAAAACAATGTTCTGTATTAAAAAAAGAACAGCTGGTGTTGCCACTGCACTCTGCATAATGTAAAAGGCTACCCATGATTAGGATTTATACATACAAAATATTGGATATATAAAATATAGGATTCAGTTAGCCTTTTTTTATATCTAAACTTTGTTTAAAAATGCAGACCTTAATTACTAAATATTTCTCTACAGTAAGAGTTATTTTTTCACAATTGTAATATTGATTAATTTTCACACAAAATGAAAATAACACAAGCCTATGTTGCCTATTAATATAGCTTATTAGTAATCAAAGGCTTGCTAATAAAAAGGTAGCACATACTGCTCTCTACTGTGTATGCATGACATGTTGCATCGTTTAAACAGAAGAGGGCAATATGGTCCATGATTTGACCTCACTGTCCTTTCATTAATTCCCTCACTAATATGCAGAACAAAGCACATATATCCAAATAATACACTGTTACTGTAATATAACGGCTGAGTTGAAAATGTGTAGGCTAATATTTATTTTAGGGAGGGGGGGTTTAATCTATATCGCTGTTAACAAGTCTATCAGCATAACTCATGCACACAAACTTAAAAAAAAATCTTTGTTTTTTTTAAATTAAAAATAATAATAAGTGGCGACCCTTTTTCATTTTTCATTGTTTTTTATATGGATTTGTAGTATTTGTGTTACTGTATGTTCAATAAAGGTGTATTTTTGCTAAATGTTGAGAAATTGCCACTGTTTGTACTAGGCAGGGCCGATTTTTGGTATAGGGCACCAGATCTGTGGAGGCGCTGCGCTGACAGCTCTGGGAGGAAAAACAAATGTTTTGACCGTTGGTGCTCATCTTAATTTCCGGCCTTGATGTAACAACATTCATAATTAAGTACATGTAACACCCTTTTCACCCCGGTTACACTTTCCATTTGCCCTGTACGATAGGCGCTGTAAGTGATGAAAGTGGGGGATGTTGGCTTATCAGGCGCCTGCAGCTCACAGCCAAAGTGCGAGCGAGAGAGCGAGAGAGTGAGGGCGCACCGGTACCGGCGCTGTTGTTATTAGAATCTGGTGCTAGCTGCGCTAACGGATATAAGAAGTAGATGTTTCTACAACCAGGGTGGAGGAGAGCTCTCCTGTCAGACTGAGAGGCTCAGTGAGGGAAAGGACTCTGAGTGTTTAGATAGTTCATTTCAGTCTAAGTTATCTCAGTGGGTCTCAAACGTTTTGACCACAAATTATGTAAACACATATTTCCAAGGCACTCCTTTATAATTATTAGGATAAATAAAAACAGGTTTGAAATCATTCCAATGTATACTATAGGACAGTAAACCAAAAATATCGTTTAAAGTTGGAGAGATACAAAAATATGCATAAATAAATGTTAACTAGGTCAAATAAGATATGAATGAACAACAAAAATAAAATAAGTGACATGTATTTGTTATTGGCTATGGTAGGTTACACATACTTATTTGATTATTAAAATGTAAACCGATCTTTTTCATATGGGTGTTTTAGAGTTGTAACCCCTAGATCAGGTCTCTAGTAATTGTGTGCTCAAAGTGCACCAGATTGAAGCATTTTACTTTAAAATGTTAAAAAATCTTCCCGGGGGGGGCATACCACCAGACCCCCCTAGAGGATGTGACGTCCACCCCCCAATTAAAACAAGCTCATACAATACTGAATACATTTGAAGCCATTTTGACGGATATGACCTTTGTCAACAAGTTTCTGTTTTTTGTAGTGTATTTGCCTTTTGTAGAGATTTTTCATTTATTCTTTACATATAAAATCTAGGGCAACAAATTAGCTAGAACCGGCCCTGGTACTAGGCCTCAAGAGCCTTTCTTGTGCTGACACATAGAAACAAATTGGCGTGGCGCACTTCGCACACTAAAAAATTCCATGCGCTCCACGCTCACATTATACTGGGCCCACGTGCCTTAGCACCGCTGCTATGACTCCATCCTAGGGGAAACACTGAAATGACATATGATGTTTGGCAATCTTAAAAAGTAATTTCCATGTCAAAAAAGTCACAGTTTGTCATAAACTGTTGAAATATAAGACTATGAATAATACGCAACTAGAAAGACTACAAATCCCAGAGTCGCGTAAGTGATGTCATTAACGTTACACATTACACTCCTGTTACTCACCGACACCTTGTAAAGCCGGTCCGCATGCTGGCTCTTACGGAACCGACTAACTCCCCTTGTGTGAATGTACAGCTCTCAACATGCCCAGACTTGTAGCGATGTTCACCTCTTAATACTTTTCGCCTCATTCTGAAAGAAAGAGGTGAAATGTGCTAACGTGACGGCTATCTTAGTGTTGGTGACGTGTGCGAGACCAGAGTTGTAGTTCAGTGAGTGTTTCACAAAAAAATAAATGTGTTACTTCACATTTTTACGACACATTTTAATTTTTTTGACTTGCAAAATTATCTTTTAAATTGACAAACATCATATGTGTAATCCGTGACACAATTCAAACGGGATCGAAAGATAATCTTTCTCTCGCCATTTATTTCAATCCATAATTTTTCCGAAAGAAGGCGAGGTCCACCGGAAGGGGAGGGACTTCGCCTTTCTATACATTTTTATTACACAGGGCGTTGCCCGTACATTTATGATTGGTTGAGACTAGATGGAGAGTAACCTTGGTTTAGACTTTGGCCGTTTCTCAATCGCGAGTACTCAAGTATACTACGTCATAGAGTGGCGCAGAATGCTGGGCATTTAACCCATTTAACATGCATTTAAACAGTCCTTCGGTGCCACTCGATGACGTAGTATACTTGAAATAGTTGCTCTGCAGCAGTTTAAGGCCCATTCCCAAACCGCCCCCTACACCCTACCCCTACACCCCACACACCCTACCTCTCCGTTTGCGCGTTCACGCGGAGGGCCCGCCACATTAACGGCCCGTCCACACAGCGGTGTGCGTTGAAGCTTCCAACGCTTCTGACCATTCACTTTGAATGGGGTGACGTCACTTTTAGCCGAACTGCATCGTGGGAAGCGACGCGGAGTGTTGCTGGCGTGGCTCGCTGCAAAAGTTGAGCAATGTTCAACTTTTGACGCCTCGGCAGAAGCGTCAGCCAATCGAATCATATGCCAGTACAAGCTCTAGCCAATCAAACCGCTGCTTGTGTGTCAGGGGCGGGAGATTCATGTGATTGGTTGTTGGTCGAGTTTCAGACACGCCCGCCGGCAAGCGTCAACAAACCAACGAGTGTGGAGCGGTGTGGAGGGGGAGTGGGCTATCAAGCCCTCAAACAGCGAGTCTGCATCGGTGCTGACTTGAGAGTGACCATGCTTGAGACCGGTCTCTACCTGACCGGTCTCCACACTGTGTGTGTCCGTCAGGAAACAAGCTATTAACAAGTAGTTACAGCAAACATCCACTGATAAACTGCGATGTTAACAACCTCATGATAGCCACATATGTTTTTAACTTAGGATCATACCTGTGTTTAGTCTAGAAAAAGATAAATGTGTGCATTTTATTATAAAGTTGTGTATATTTACAGACTGTTGCAAAAACTAAGAAGCTTATAAACATCAGGTTTAAAACTAAAAGAGCTTGACAAAAAAGTAGCCTTGAGAGCGAGTAGCCCGCAGCCTTGAGAGCGCGGCGCGGCGAGGCGGCGCAGTTCCTCTCCACGGGCTGCGGAAGCGAAATGCTTGATGGGAAACGACTCGCTGGTATCTCGAGCTGAGCGCTCATTGGTGGTTTTTACCATTGCGGCTTTCACACCAGCGCTTTTCCCTTTCTAGCTCCGAGCGGGAGCTTTTCTGATTCAGCTCCGGTTTCCCTTTTCAGCTCCAGTGCTGCTCTTCCACAGGAGTTTATTCTCCCGGTTAGCTCACACTGCAGCGGCCGCTCTAAAGTATTCACTGTCCGACTCACACAAGCTGCTGATGCATATCCCCAGTTCCCCTTAGCCTAAGTGAATGTGTGTTAGTCTGAATTGACGCTGTTTGGTATCACAACGCTGTTATGAAAGTTTCTCTGGTATAAAACGGGTGATGTTAGCATAGCAACCGAAGCTAAACTGACTACTTGCATCGGAAAGCTGCAATAATACAAAACAACACGTCTGCCTCTCTCCACAATGATCGATAACAGTGAACGGATGGTCAAAGTAAGGTACAAATAAACAGAATCACACGAAGCCTGGTTAGTGTTGCCTGACTTTATAAAGTGTGTTTATAAGCACTACTGCTTGTAGGCACTAGGCAGGCATAACAGTCGACCCCAACCTGATCTCACCAGAATGCGTGACTCCACCACGACTCCTTAACACCGCATTGCGTGGTGGACTCACGAACTTTGTTACATTTACGTGTCTGCACCACGCAAACAAGCCCAATGTAAAGTGAATGAGGCTCCTTTGTCGTGGTGCACACACGCATTTCTACAACGTCCTTCAGGGTGCTTTTATTCTATAAAACGTTTTTAAAATCTACTTTATAGCTTGTAGTAACTCACGGGAGGCTTCTTTTATTTTATTTGTATTCATAATAATTTTTATTTTTCGTCAGAATGTATTATGGTGCATTAGTTACGATTTTTTGTTCTAAAAAAACAGTGCATTGTGTGTAATACAACTGTGATTTTTATTAAATGAGTTAGTTTTTAAGGAAGGCCAGAGCTTCAGCTGTGTCCAATAGATTGTTCCCTTTAGTTAACGTTTTTTAAAAGAACATTATATTCCAATTTGATCATGTCCCCTTTATTGTATTACGGAGAGCAATGTGAGCATCCATTCCCATTGGATAACGGAGAATTTTACCCCGGAAGTAAGTATTATCCTTGCGGCCCGTCTACACTACAGCGTCGACAGCGTCGAAAGCTCCAAGCTGCTCCAAGCTGCTCCAAGCTGCCCATTCACTTTCAATGGGGTGACGTCACGTAGCCGCGCTTTTCCGCCGAACTGAATAGTGGGTAGCAGAGCGAGGCGTCTCAGGCGTCCCAGGCGACCAGAAGTTGAACATTGTTCAACTTCTGGTCGCCTGGACGCCGGAGTAGCCAGCGCCAGCCAATCAAATCCCGTTTCCCAAAATCTGACAGCTGAAGCTGCAGCCAATCAAACCGCGTCTAAGCTCGGAGAGATATCCCGCCGTTCATTTCTATATTTCAAAAAAAGTCGGAGGAGAAACTAACTATCGCCGTAGCGAATCACCCGGTTTTGTATGACCAGACCCTCTTCACCTACCGGGATACAAACCGGAGGAACCAGGCATGGAGGGAGGTGGCAGAGACAGTGGGGGAAACTGGTAGGTTTTCGCCTGTTTGGGGAGTTTATATATATATTGCTCGCATAAAATCCCCGGGGGTTTTTGCTTTGTATGTCGGGGGCGGGAGATTCATGTGATTGGTTGTTGGCCGTGTTGCTTGAATAAAATCCCCAAGCTCCAGACACACCCAGCTCCAAGCTATTTTTGGAGCTGTAGTGTGGACGCTCCGTTACTGTCGATTGATTTTACAGTCCTATCTGCATTACTGATCAACTCAAAAACACCAGATTATCCTTGTTGATTACACAACATTGATTGGTTTAAGTTGTGTACAATACTTTTGTAATTTTCCCCTTCGATTCGGAGAAACAAAGATTTGTTCAGTTTAGGATGGCCGAAGACACTACACTACCCAGAATCCTCAGCTATTGTTCCGCGTTGCCTCAAGCTCTGTGATTGGTTGACCTCCAACTGCATTCCATATGAAAAAAACGTTTCGTAAAAGATAAATCATACTTTATTCAGCAGTGCTTTCTTTACTCTTTGAAAGTCATCACATGAATGCATTGTAAATAGTACACATCTGTCGTAGTTCTTTCTTTATCTACAGAGATCTGGGCTCAAAATAGACCGGAAACTATTCTTTTACCGTTCTGTTTTAATTTCACAATAAAGTTAGTAGTAATTTGTTTTGATATTATTGTTTTTTATTAACTACTCATGTTAAGACTATCTTTTCTGTGTTGCTGTGGGGTTTTTCCATCGCTTTTGTGTTACAAATATCAAAACAATAACAGAATATATCGGTCGTAAACTAAACCAGAAACAGCAGTATATTTTATTTTGTTAACACTGTAAACTTGACAGCTTTTTAACCCAAACCACCTACTGGTTAAAGCACGTTATTACACGTTTAGAGTAATATTGAAATCTTGAAAAGGGATGTCCAAAATAGCAATTATATACAGTTTTTAATTAACTAATTAATTTGTAGAGAATAACGAGTAATGTATATACTTTATAGGGATCTGCAGACAAATATTTAGTCTTCTCAAGCACCAACAATCATTACATTACATTACATTGCATTTAGCTGACGCTTTTATCCAAAGCGACTTACAATAAGTGCGTTCGACCAACAAAATACAAGCTTGAAGAAAACAGAATCATATAAGTACATCAGGTTTCATAGAGCCAAACATTTCAAGTGCTACTCAACTGGCTTTAGATAAGCCAGTCCTCCAATCAAATATCTCTCCTGATTGTTGGCACTTGACAATCACCTTCCCTGTATTTTACTCAGGTGTAACTAAAGTCTGCTTTAAGGGTTGTTTATATTTCACATCATTAATCAGAATCTGTAAAGTAACTAAAATAAATGTAGTGGAGTAAAAATACCAGGTTAACCTTAAAGAAAGCCCTCATACTGACGCTGTGTACAAGAAGGGGATGAGCAGACTCTATGTTCTGAGGAAGCTGAGATCCGTCCACGTGTGCAGCAAGATGCTGGAGATCTTCTAGTCTGTTGTGGCCAGTGCACTCTTCTTTGCTGCGTTCTGCTGGGGGGGGCAGCATCAGAGCCGGTGACACCAGCAGGATCAATAAACTGATCAGGAAAGCTGGGTCTGTCATCGGCATCAAGCTGGACCCCTTTGAAGCTGTGGTGGAGAGGAGGACACTGAACAGGCTGTTGTCCATGATGGATAACCCACCCATCCTCTCCACCTGCAGCTGGACAGTCAACGGAGCTCCTTCTCCAACAGACTGCTGCAGCTCCGCTGTCACAAGGACCGATACAGGAACACATTCCTGCCCACTGCAATAACTCTGTACAATAAATCACCTCTGGCTGGAAGAGAACTCTCTGCTCCATAGTTTCTCTAATACAACATCGCTGTACATTGTACACATATATAATCTGTTCAATATTTGATATTCCATATTCCATTGTCATATATTTTTGAATATGTATATTTGCATATATAATATCTACATGTATATTTTTTATTTCAACACGTAGCCTATATTTTCTATTTTCTTTTTTTTCTATTCTTGTTTGTTTGTAGTTTTGTTTTATTGTAAAATGCCTTGTCTTTTATGCTGCTGCAACAAAAACAATTTCCCAAATTGGGATCAATAAAGTACCATCTTATCTTATCTTATTTTATCTTACATCCGGACTAAAACCACCAGACTCAGGAGTAGTAATACAAATGCCACTTCAATCTCATTAGTATGCAGAAAAAGTGACAGGTCGCCCCGCCCCTTTTCGACCGGAAGTCCCGCCTTATTTGACCGGAAGTCCCACCTTTTTATTTTATTTTGAAACCGGAAGTCCCGCCTCGTTCGACCGGAAGTCCCGCCTCGTTCGACCGGATGTCCCGCCCCCGCTTCCGGTGGATGTCCCGCCCCCGCTTCCGGTTTTCAAAATAAAATAAAAAATAAATTAAAATAAAAAAAATGAGAAAAATAAAATGCCGTTGTTTTCAATCAATTAATATGCCTAGGATATATGTCCCGCCTCCTTACCACTTCCTGTGTGGTTAATCCTGTATACAGTATCGAATGTAACTTACAAATACTTGCAAATAACATGAAATTAATCAAAAGTAAGGCATCTTAAAAACATATATTTAAACCTCTCTGTTTTTGCAAACAGGACATGACAGGACATGAGGGGAGAGAACATATGGTGGAGGAGGGGGAACACACACACACACACACACACACACACACACACACACACACACACACACACACACACACACACACACACACACACACACACACACACACACACACACACACACACACTTTCCCCGCCCCTCACCCTCTCCCTCTGTCTAAATAAAAAGCCATCGTCACTCTTAAATATTTTTCAAGTCGAGAGAAAATGGCCAAGAGACGTCTTGATATGAATTTAATCAGCGGGACACCGGTGACAACTTACAGCCATCCGTTGGGTGCTCCAATCAAGAAACGAATGCAGTTTGTATGCCGGGTTCAGACGCCTACAGCCGAAGAACTTCACGAAGAATGGATTCTAAAAAATGGCGATGTTTGGGGTTATATATTCAACTATATGGCTATTACAAATAACATGAAATTAATCAAAAGTAAAAGCATCTAAAAAACACATATTTAAACCTCTCTGTTTTTGCAAACAGGACATGACAGGACATGAGGGGAGAAAACATATGGTGACACACTTTCCCCGCCCCTCACCCTCTCCCTCTGTCTAAATAAAAAGCCAGCGTCACTCTTAAATATTTTTCAAGTCGAGAGAAAATGGCCAAGAGACGTCTTGATATGAATTTAATCAGCGAGACACCGGTGACAACTTACAGCCATCCGTTGGGTGCTCCAAATCAAAGTAAAGCATATAAAAAACAGATATTTTAAAAAGTCAGCCTTTTTTGCTAAAGGATAAGGGAGGGGGAAAACCCCAAACCCCCTATGGAGAAGTCATAAACCCCCTATGGAGACAAGCATGTTGTAAACAGAGGGGAGGTAGGTAATATACTTAAATATATATAGAAAATCAGAGAATATTTATCAGAGGATAACGCATATACATTTGTACAAGTCGACACGGGTGCATTTTGTTAAGAAAACAGAGTTTTCGTACTCAGACCGCTGCAACAATTTCAAGCAGATCTCTGCGATATGCAGTCGCTGTCCGAATATAATGATGGCTTTAATTATTTGTTAACAGTCATAAATGTATTTAGAAAAACCTGTGCTCAAACATTAAAAAGAAAAAGAAGGGTAAGGTTACCAAAGCTTTTTGATACAGGTTTAACACACAGCGAGATCCCTAAAAAGTTACAAACAGCTGAGGGGAAAGAATTCTTTAATAAAGTTTAATAAAGTTTTTCAAAACTTGTTGAAGAAAAATGGTATACAACATTATATATAACCGCCATTGACATAAAGGCATGTATGGTAGAAAGATTTAACCGTACGCTGAAAACTAAAAAGTGGAGGTATTTTACAGCTAAAAACACTCCTAGACCTATGATAGTGTTTTTTATGTATGACAACTCTACAACTGGTAGAAAGTTAAGTACTTTTTCTGAGCAGATTTTCTTTAAGACTGTGACTCTTAACAAACCAACCCCCGAGAGACAGACATACTCATCCACTTTTCAACGTATTTTGTTTTTGTCTTTCTCGCTTTTTTTTCCATTATATTTTTGGAAAAACTACATAGTGATTGCTAGCAAAAATACAACATGCAACTAATACATTATACAATATTACGACTTTTGGCGATATTTTCAACACAATATACTTGTACCCTTTTTTTTTTTTTTTTGTAGGACTTCAAGATATGTTGCATGTCATGCATAAACACGGTGTCATCTTTCTTGAAACTGACGTGCTGTCCGTTTTACAAACAAGTTATATTTATGCTTCTTCATCCTCTGAATGTTCCTCCCCCGTCCCTCTTCACAATAACAATCAAGGTGGATCTGTGAAATGAAACACCTCTTCTCAAAGCGTGACTACCCTATTGAGGGCATGCAGTAGGGGCAGTAGGGTCTAAATCGATGGGCCAGATATACTAACATGCAGAACGTACGGTATGTTTGAAAAAGACTAACCATTTATCCAGTTCAAGCTGTCTTTAAGATGTGACATCGCGCTCTGACTATTTCCCATAAAATCGTGACAAACTATTACTTGTTCTTACATTTGACCTCTTGCTGCTTGGTTGAAAATGATAGATGAAAAAGAACTTTTTTAAAAAGAGTCAAACCACAAATGTTTTAAGATTGTTACAAAATGTAAAAAATAAAAAAGGTCTGGAGACAAAATTAATTCAGGTGACTCTGGCTTTATTAGGACAACAGACATAATGGGTTAGGGGTTAAATATAACCATCGTGGACTTAATAGTCTAACAAAATACTTTTATCTGAATACATTTGTTCTTTTTAAGAGCACTTTTTGAAATTATTTATTTATTATTTCAGTGGAACAATCCAGTGTTTGTTAACATTAACGCTTTCTTCTCTTTTTCTTGTGTTACTAAGATACTTTTAAACACACTTTGGTGTATGCAACACTTGTTCAGATAAAACAAGGTTTTTTATTTTCTGATAAACTTACATATTTTAGTTATTTTATGTTACCAAGATACTTTGAGATACACCCTGATGTACACAACACTTAACAAAGGGTATAATATGAAGTAGTTGGTAAGGAAGGGGTTTTTCTTTAAGGGTGCAAAACTTTAGAACAGGGTAAAATATTCATTAATTTGTATTGAATTGAGTTTTCTTTTTTTGATTTTCAACATACTATATGACTTTTACATATTTCTGACGTACTATACTTTTTTGGACTTTTTTCTGTAGAATCTTGACAAAACTATTACTTGTTCTTAAATGATGACCTATTGCTGGAGATGAGATGAAAAAGCTACAACGCTTAAAGAACTTTTTTCTAAAAAACTCTCAATTCTACACTGACTCCCCCCACTCAACGCAATAAGTCCCACCCCACTCAGCAAATCATCTAAAACGAAGGAACCCATCAAGACGACCGTTGAAAACTAGCCATGGATCTGAGAAAAACCAAGTCTGATGTAGCCTACCCTTATTATCACCAGGATAATGGATATGGGCTTAATGACTGGATGGTACAAAGTAGGGGAGAGGATGTTCCCGAAGAAGAGCTCTCCTCTATATGTAATAGTATTGTAAACGAAACATTTAAAGTGGTCCTGGAATCTTCATTTTTCAGAAACATTCTGTAACATTACCGAAGAAATTACACTTACTCTTTTTCTTGTGTTACCAAGATACTTTTAGATACAGTTTGGTGTCTGAAAACTGAAACTGGTTGAATATAAAGTACTTTATAAGGAATTCGGATTCTTTTAAAGGCAGATTTTGGCTTTTTTTTCTCTTGCCAAGATACTTTTAGACACACTTTGAGGGATGCAAAACCTTAAAACTAGAAAATGAAGTACAGTCTGATTAGATTTTTTCTTAAAGACTGTTTCTCTAAAAGGTAAGTTTGTGATTTTAACAATTTTCCCTGACACTTGGCAAATTTGTGTGTAATTCTCTCACAAAGGAACTGTAAGATACACTTTTTATGTATGCAAAACCTTAAACTTTTTTATTTTTTTTGAAAATAAAATACTTTGTCTGAATACATTTTCTTTAAAGGCACTTTTTTTTATTTTAACGCTATTTCAGTGGAAAAATACAGTTTTGTTGACATCAAGGCTTTTTTCTCTTTTCTTGTGTTACTAAGATACTTTTAGACACACTTTGATGTATGCAACACTTGTTCAGTTAAACAATGGGGTTTTTTTTTCTGATAAACTTACATATTTTAGTTATTTTATGTTACCAAGATACTTTGAGATACACCCTGATGTACGCAACACTTAACAAAGGGTATAATATGAAGTACTTGGTAAGGAAGGGGTTTTTCTTTAAGGGTGCAAAACTTTAGAACAGGGTAAAATATTCATTAAATTGTATTGAATTGAGTTTTCTTTTTTGATTTTCAACATACTATTTGTACACAATGACTTTTCCATATTTCTGATAAACTATACTTTTTTCCATAAAATCATGACAAACTATTACTTATTCTTAAATTTCACCTATTGCTGGAGATGAGATGAAAAAGCTACAACGCTTAAAGAACTTTTTTTCTAAAAACTCTCAATTCTATATTTGACTCCCCCATTCAACGCAATGAGCCCCACCCTCCACTCAGCAAATCATCTAAAACGAAGGACCTCACTAAGACGATCGTTGTAAACTAGCCATGGAGCAGAGAAAAGCCAAGACTCCCCCCGCGAGTTGCAGTCAGGAACAGAGTCCACCAGCGACACCACCATGTGGGAAACCCGAATCTTGCAGTACTACTGCTGCTGATGCTACTCCTCGGGTCAAGAAGTCTCGGTTTAGGGACACAGTGAAATCGGAATTGTTTTATATTCTGGAGATGGTGATGTATCGGTACAGAAAAGAAATCTGCAAAGAATGCCGACGCAGTAACCCCGACCAGAGGCAACACGATTGTCGGAATGACATGCCCGATTTCTTCTTCAGAAACAATTACAAAGTGTTAATGAAAAGACTTTGGCTCGCCGACTTCGTTGCAGTGATTGACCAGAGTCTTATTGAAAAAGGCATTTGCGAGGATAAACTGAGGATAGGACGCGCTTCGGAAGCCTTTCTGCACAAGCTTGTAAAATGCAGATGCCTCAAGGAGAGACTTGAAATATCCATACAGAGTTGGATGGAGAAGAAGAAGAAGACTAACAAACAGCAGTCGGATGGAGAAGAAGCCAGGGACTTGTTCAATGCAGTGACTTTTTTCTTTAAGTAAAATAAAAATGGGGAAACTACTATGCAAAACGCTCTGTATATATTGATCATAATGTAGTCCTTACCCGTTTAATAAGTGTGATGATGGGGACGATTGAAAACAGAATGAGTAGTGACCCCCGTGTAAGCAGAATGGCTGAAGTTTGTAAACTAGAAGACATTTTGGATATCGTTCGTTCTGGCAGTACTATTCCGGGTCATTGGGAAATGATTGTAAACGAAACATTTAAAGTGGTCCTGGAATCTTCATTTTCCGAAACATTCTGTAACATTATCTCAGAAATGAAACAAACATCAACAGTGTATCATGTGCTCTCATTGTATGCTCTGTTTGTAGATGTAATGCATCTTTGCGTCGAAAACAGCATAGACGTGAATATTTTGACTGAAGTGAAAAAACTCCATCACGATATCTCCAGTAATATGGGGAATTCTAAGCTGGAGACTGTCCTGGGGATGCTACAATCAGTATAACTATTGATTTTGCGTGTGAAAAAAATAAAAAAAGTGGTTTTTTACATCTAAAAACTGTTGTCATCATTTTAGCAAGGGGAGCGTGTCTGATACATGTGTATTACAGTCCTTCTTGTTGTGTTTTTCAGTGTTTTCTGTGTGTCTGTACACACAAAGCACGCGTCATTATCTACTTTTCAGCTTTTATACACAAAGTGTATCTTTCAGTAACTTTACCAGAGAATTTAAGCATAAATCTGTCAAATGTTCAAAACAGCCTTGTTTCACTGAAATACCCTCAAAATGACAAACTGCCATTATTACGAAATCTCCTCAAACAGAGTACTTTCTACAGATGAAGCCTTCCCACTCAACGCAATATGTCCCACCCACTCAGCAAATCATATAAAACTAAGGACGACCGTTAAAAACTAGCCATGGATCTGAGAAAAACCAAGTCTGATGTAGCCTGCCCTTATTATCACCAGGATAATGGATAGGGGCTTAATGACTGGATGTTACAAAGTAGGGGAGAGGATGTCCCCGAAGAAGAGCTCTCATCTATATCATATCCATGTAAGGTTTTTAGGACAAAAGAGGACCATGATAACATGACATATGAAGAATATCTTTCTTTAAAAGATGGTATTATAGATAACCTTTATAGAAACAGTATATCTCATACCACTCGCCAAGATCGCAAATGACAATTAGCAGAAAAGAATAGAAAAAGTAAAGAAAAACGAAGAAAAAGAAAAAGCAACATGAAAAGGAGAAGAAAAATTAAAAGCAAACGCAGAATACGAATGAAAAGAAAAGGGACCATAGGACGGAAAACTAAAAAGACAAAAAGAAGGAAGGTGAAAAGAAAAAGAAACAAAGTGAAGAAATTTAAACTAGAGGATGGTGTTGTAGAGCCATTACCGGATCATAATAATCTTATAGAACATCTCCCGCTAACCGACTGCTGCGAATGTGTTGAACAAATACCAAAAGCAATGGCAGAACTTTGCTTCAGTATAATGAGAGAAAAAGCGCGATACTGTGGAATTGCCCAAATTGGCGACAGTGCCAGAATATGTATTAAAAGACTGTTGGAGGATCTCTATTCTAGTGTCGGTTGTCATTACAGCGAAGGATACGCCAAAACGTGTGACGACATAGACAAAGCTTTTGAAGACAATTATATGGTACCTGTCCTTACAGCTAAACAAATCCTACGCCAGGTATTCAACAGACCACAAGAAGCACAAGAAGCCCCAGAAAGGATTACATTCAGAGCTAATAATGGAGAAACCGAAGAAGAAGCAAAGCAGATTATAATCGTTGCGGGTGAAAGGATAGAGAATTTACATGTGATGTTAATGCATTTATCTGATATAAAAAAGTTTTTAAATCAATAGTTATACTGATTGTAGCATCCCCAGGACAGTCTCCAGCTTAGAATTCCCCATATTACTGGAGATATCGTGATGGAGTTTTTTCACTTCAGTCAAAATATTCACGTCTATGCTGTTTTCGACGCAAAGATGCATTACATCTACAAACAGAGCATACAATGAGAGCACATGATACACTGTTGATGTTTGTTTCATTTCTGAGATAATGTTACAGAATGTTTCGGAAAATGAAGATTCCAGGACCACTTTAAATGTTTCGTTTACAATCATTTCCCATTGACCCGGAATAGTACTGCCAGAACGAACGATATCCAAAATGTCTTCTAGTTTACAAACTTCAGCCATTCTGCTTACACGGGGGTCACTACTCATTCTGTTTTCAATCGTCCCCATCATCACACTTATTAAACGGGTAAGGACTACATTATGATCAATATATACAGAGCGTTTTGCATAGTAGTTTCCCATTTTTATTTTACTTAAAGAAAAAAGTCACTGCATTGAACAAGTCCCTGGCTTCTTCTCCATCCGACTGCTGTTTGTTAGTCTTCTTCTTCTTCTCCATCCAACTCTGTATGGATATTTCAAGTCTCTCCTTGAGGCATCTGCATTTTACAAGCTTGTGCAGAAAGGCTTCCGAAGCGCGTCCTATCCTCAGTTTATCCTCGCAAATGCCTTTTTCAATAAGACTCTGGTCAATCACTGCAACGAAGTCGGCGAGCCAAAGTCTTTTCATTAACGCTTTGTAATTGTTTCTGAAGAAGAAATCGGGCATGTCATTCCGACAATCGTGTTGCCTCTGGTCGGGGTTACTGCGTCGGCATTCTTTGCAGATTTCTTTTCTGTACCGATACATCACCATCTCCAGAATATAAAACAATTCCGATTTCACTGTGTCCCTAAACCGAGACTTCTTGACCCGAGGAGTAGCATCAGCAGCAGTAGTACTGCAAGATTCGGGTTTCCCACATGGTGGTGTCGCTGGTGGACTCTGTTCCTGACTGCAACTCGCGGGGGGAGTCTTGGCTTTTCTCTGCTCCATGGCTAGTTTACAACGATCGTCTTAGTGAGGTCCTTCGTTTTAGATGATTTGCTGAGTGGAGGGTGGGGCTCATTGCGTTGAATGGGGGAGTCAAATATAGAATTGAGAGTTTTTAGAAAAAAAGTTCTTTAAGCGTTGTAGCTTTTTCATCTCATCTCCAGCAATAGGTGAAATTTAAGAATAAGTAATAGTTTTGTCATGATTTTATGGAAAAAAGTATAGTTTATCAGAAATATGGAAAAGTCATTGTGTACAAATAGTATGTTGAAAATCAAAAAAAGAAAACTCAATTCAATACAATTTAATGAATATTTTACCCTGTTCTAAAGTTTTGCACCCTTAAAGAAAAACCCCTTCCTTACCAAGTACTTCATATTATACCCTTTGTTAAGTGTTGCGTACATCAGGGTGTATCTCAAAGTATCTTGGTAACATAAAATAACTAAAATATGTAAGTTTATCAGAAAAAAAAAACCCATTGTTTAACTGAACAAGTGTTGCATACATCAAAGTGTGTCTAAAAGTATCTTAGTAATACAAGAAAAGAGAAAAAAGCCTTGATGTCAACAAAACTGTATTTTTCCACTGAAATAGCGTTAAAATAAAAAAAAGTGCCTTTAAAGAAAATGTATTCAGACAAAGTATTTTATTTTCAAAAAAAATAAAAAAGTTTAAGGTTTTGCATACATAAAAAGTGTATCTTACAGTTCCTTTGTGAGAGAATTACACACAAATCTGCCAAGTGTCAGGGAAAATTGTTAAAAATCACAAACTTGCCTTTTAGAGAAACAGTCTTTAAGAAAAAATCTAATCAGACTGTACTTCATTTTCTAGTTTTAAGGTTTTGCATCCCTCAAAGTGTGTCTAAAAGTATCTTGGCAAGAGAAAAAAAAGCCAAAATCTGCCTTTAAAAGAATCCGAATTCCTTATAAAGTACTTTATATTCAACCAGTTTCAGTTTTCAGACACCAAACTGTATCTAAAAGTATCTTGGTAACACAAGAAAAAGAGTAAGTGTAATTTCTTCGGTAATGTTACAGAATGTTTCTGAAAAATGAAGATTCCAGGACCACTTTAAATGTTTCGTTTACAATACTATTACATATAGAGGAGAGCTCTTCTTCGGGAACATCCTCTCCCCTACTTTGTACCATCCAGTCATTAAGCCCATATCCATTATCCTGGTGATAATAAGGGTAGGCTACATCAGACTTGGTTTTTCTCAGATCCATGGCTAGTTTTCAACGGTCGTCTTGATGGGTTCCTTCGTTTTAGATGATTTGCTGAGTGGGGTGGGACTTATTGCGTTGAGTGGGGGGAGTCAGTGTAGAATTGAGAGTTTTTTTAGAAAAAAGTTCTTTAAGCGTTGTAGCTTTTTCATCTCATCTCCAGCAATAGGTCATCATTTAAGAACAAGTAATAGTTTTGTCAAGATTCTACAGAAAAAAGTCCAAAAAAGTATAGTACGTCAGAAATATGTAAAAGTCATATAGTATGTTGAAAATCAAAAAAAGAAAACTCAATTCAATACAAATTAATGAATATTTTACCCTGTTCTAAAGTTTTGCACCCTTAAAGAAAAACCCCTTCCTTACCAACTACTTCATATTATACCCTTGTTAAGTGTTGTGTACATCAGGGTGTATCTCAAAGTATCTTGGTAACATAAAATAACTAAAATATGTAAGTTTATCAGAAAATAAAAAACCTTGTTTTATCTGAACAAGTGTTGCATACACCAAAGTGTGTTTAAAAGTATCTTAGTAACACAAGAAAAAGAGAAGAAAGCGTTAATGTTAACAAACACTGGATTGTTCCACTGAAATAATAAATAAATAATTTCAAAAAGTGCTCTTAAAAAGAACAAATGTATTCAGATAAAAGTATTTTGTTAGACTATTAAGTCCACGATGGTTATATTTAACCCCTAACCCATTATGTCTGTTGTCCTAAATAAAGCCAGAGTCACCTGAATTAATTTTGTCTCCAGACCTTTTTTATTTTTTACATTTTGTAACAATCTTAAAACATTTGTGGTTTGACTCTTTTTAAAAAAGTTCTTTTTCATCTATCATTTTCAACCAAGCAGCGAGAGGTCAAATGTAAGAACAAGTAATAGTTTGTCACGATTTTATGGGAAATAGTCAGAGCGCGATGTCACATCTTAAAGACAGCTTGAACTGGATAAATGGTTAGTCTTTTTCAAACATACCGTACGTTCTGCATGTTAGTATATCTGGCCCATCGATTTAGACCCTACTGCCCCTACTGCATGCCCTCAATAGGGTAGTCACGCTTTGGGAAGAGGTGTTTCATTTCACAGATCCACCTTGATTGTTATTGTGAAGAGGGACGGGGGAGGAACATTCAGAGGATGAAGAAGCATAAACATAACTTGTTTGTAAAACGGACAGCACGTCAGTTTCAAGAAAGATGACACCGTGTTTATGCATGACATGCAACATATCTTGAAGTCCTACAAAAAAAAAAAAAAAAAGGGTACAAGTATATTGTGTTGAAAATATCGCCAAAAGTCGTAATATTGTATAATGTATTAGTTGCATGTTGTATTTTTGCTAGCAATCACTATGTAGTTTTTTCCAAAAATATAATGGAAAAAAAAAAGCGAGAAAGACAAAAACAAAATACGTTGAAAAGTGGATGAGTATGTCTGTCTCTCGGGGGTTGGTTTGTTAAGAGTCACAGTCTTAAAGAAAATCTGCTCAGAAAAAGTACTTAACTTTCTACCAGTTGTAGAGTTGTCATACATAAAAAACACTATCATAGGTCTAGGAGTGTTTTTAGCTGTAAAATACCTCCACTTTTTAGTTTTCAGCGTACGGTTAAATCTTTCTACCATACATGCCTTTATGTCAATGGCGGTTATATATAATGTTGTATACCATTTTTCTTCAACAAGTTTTGAAAAACTTTATTAAACTTTATTAAAGAATTCTTTCCCCTCAGCTGTTTGTAACTTTTTAGGGATCTCGCTGTGTGTTAAACCTGTATCAAAAAGCTTTGGTAACCTTACCCTTCTTTTTCTTTTTAATGTTTGAGCACAGGTTTTTCTAAATACATTTATGACTGTTAACAAATAATTAAAGCCATCATTATATTCGGACAGCGACTGCATATCGCAGAGATCTGCTTGAAATTGTTGCAGCGGTCTGAGTACGAAAACTCTGTTTTCTTAACAAAATGCACCCGTGTCGACTTGTACAAATGTATATGCGTTATCCTCTGATAAATATTCTCTGACTTTCTATATATATTTAAGTATATTACCTACCTCCCCTCTGTTTACAACATGCTTGTCTCCATAGGGGGTTTGGGGTTTTCCCCCTCCCTTATCCTTTAGCAAAAAAGGCTGACTTTTTAAAATATCTGTTTTTTATATGCTTTACTTTGATTTGGAGCACCCAACGGATGGCTGTAAGTTGTCACCGGTGTCTCGCTGATTAAATTCATATCAAGACGTCTCTTGGCCATTTTCTCTCGACTTGAAAAATATTTAAGAGTGACGCTGGCTTTTTATTTAGACAGAGGGAGAGGGTGAGGGGCGGGGAAAGTGTGTCACCATATGTTTTCTCCCCTCATGTCCTGTCATGTCCTGTTTGCAAAAACAGAGAGGTTTAAATATTGTTTTTTAGATGCTTTTACTTTTGATTAATTTCATGTTATTTGTAATAGCCATATAGTTGAATATATAACCCCAAACATCGCCATTTTTTAGAATCCATTCTTCGTGAAGTTCTTCGGCTGTAGGCGTCTGAACCCGGCATACAAACTGCATTCGTTTCTTGATTGGAGCACCCAACGGATGGCTGTAAGTTGTCACCGGTGTCTCGCTGATTAAATTCATATCAAGACGTCTCTTGGCCATTTTCTCTCGACTTGAAAAATATTTAAGAGTGACGATGGCTTTTTATTTAGACAGAGGGAGAGGGTGAGGGGCGGGGAAAGTGTGTGTGTGTGTGTGTGTGTGTGTGTGTGTTCCCCCTCCTCCACCATATGTTCTCTCCCCTCATGTCCTGTCATGTCCTGTTTGCAAAAACAGAGAGGTTTAAATATATGTTTTTAAGATGCCTTACTTTTGATTAATTTCATGTTATTTGCAAGTATTTGTAAGTTACATTCGATACTGTATACAGGATTAACCACACAGGAAGTGGTAAGGAGGCGGGACATATATCCTAGGCATATTAATTGATTGAAAACAACGGCATTTTATTTTTCTCATTTTTTTAATTTTAATTTATTTTTTATTTTATTTTGAAAACCGGAAGCGGGGGCGGGACATCCACCGGAAGCGGGGGCGGGACATCCGGTCGAACGAGGCGGGACTTCCGGTCGAACGAGGCGGGACTTCCGGTTTCAAAATAAAAATAAAAAGGCGGGACTTCCGGTCAAATAAGGCGGGACTTCCGGTCGAAAAGGGGCGGGGCGACCTGTCACTTTTTCTGCATACTAATGAGATTGAAGTGGCATTTGTATTACTACTCTCAGGGACAGTTTCATCCCACAGGCCATAAAACTATTAAACACCTGAACTTTGAAATAACATCCATAGCATTAATCTGGCTGCTACTTAGAAATGATTTGTTTAATATATCATATTCCAATCCCTTGTATAGACTCTTATTGCACTATTTAACTTTTTACTATTTTACTAATTTTCTTTTTGTATTGACTTGCACTATTTTTTCTGTGTATCTGTTTTATTGTGTTGCACCGTTGGAGGAGCCTGTGACGTAGGGGGGGGGGGGGTAGGAGACGTTCGATTCCTGTTTTGAATAGTGTGCCGTGATGGGTTTCATTCCATTTCAAAATGCTGTTTGTCGCTCAGCGTACACTTCGCGCACTGCCACTCCAACATCCAATCACAGAGGTTGAGGACAAATCACTGGGTTTGTCAAGCAAAGCACATGGTGGAGTCCCAAACGATAGCTGAGGATTCTGGGTAGTGTAGCGTCTTCGGCCATCCTAAACTGAACACATATTTGTTTCTCCGAATCGAAGGGGAAAAATACAAAAGCATTGTACACAATTTAAACCAATCAATGTTGTGTAATCAACAAGGATAATCTGGTGTTTTTGAGTTGATGAGTAGTGCAGATGGCACTGTAAAATTAATCGACAGTAAGGGGAATACTTACTTCTGTAAAATCCTCCGTTATCCAATGGGAATGGACACTCACATTGCTCTCCGTAATACAATAAAGGGGACATGATCAAATGGGAATATAATGTTCTTTTAAAAAACGTTAACTAAAGGGAACAATCTATTGGACACAGCTGAAGCTCTGGCCTTCCTTAAAAACTAACTAATTTAATAAAAATCCCAGTTGTATTACACACAATGCACTGTTTTTTTAGATCAAAAAATCGTAAATAATGCACCATAATACATTCTGACGAAAAATAAAAATTATTATGAATACAAATAAAATAAAAGAAGCCTCCCGCGAGTTACTACAAGCTATAAAGTATATTTTAAAAACGTTTTATAGAATAAAAGCTCCCTGCAGGACGTTGTAGAAATGCGTGTGTGCACCACGACAAAAGAGCCTCATTCACTTTACATTGGGGTTGTTTGCGTGGTGCAGACACGTAAATGTAACAAAGTTCGTGAGTCCACCACGCAATGCAGTGTTAAGGAGTCGTGGTGGAGTCACGTATTCTGGTGAGATCAGGTTGGTCGACCCATGTTCAGGGGAGGTGGGTTTAGTTTCCTGCACGCCTCGACGTAAGCGACGCCACCTCTTAGCTCCGAAGCTCTTGCCTCTAGACCGACAATTTTTTGGAGCTGGAAGTGAACCCGATTCCGGAGCTAAGAGCCGGCGCCGCTGCGGTGTGAAGAGGAAAAACCGGCGCTTTTCAGCTCCAGCTCTGAGCCGGAGCTGAAAAAGCGCTGGTGTGAAAGGGGCACATGTGCTGGTGATGAAACTCTCCAATTGGCTCGGCAAAAGTTTGTTGTTGTTTTGTGTTTTGTGTAATAAATTTAAGTTTTTCGCACTCTCGTGGGAATATCTCCGCAATGGAGCGAGCTTAAGTTTCACTTTCGATTGCATGATATAGCCCAGATAAACACCTTCATCACACATGTTGCCACTTGTTTGTACCATTTTCAGGCGATTTGTAAAAAACGATGTGTTTTTGGATATTTGTGGAGTTAGGTGGTCCTCGAGTGTTTTTTTATTGGTTAAGTGGTCCTTGGTATGAAAAAGTTTGAGAAACACTGCTCTAGCTTGTTTGTGATTGGAGATATTAAAGGTGTTACAACCGACCCGTGTTTCAACTGTCACTGGTCTCCCCTACCATTGATTTATTTGATGAAGATCATATTGTATATGTATTGACATCTGCATATGTGTTTGAAGGTAATTTTGGTGGGAGTGTACAGTAGCTGACGCTCAAAGGTCCCTTATTATTGGTTTGTCCTTTTTTAAAGAGTGTTTAATGTATGTTTGAACTTTGTTTTATTTTTGTAAAAATGATAAGAGTTGTCTTTCCGGAAGTCATGTGACCTACCCCGGATGTGTATTTTGTGTTTGTGAGAGAGTAAAAGGGCGGTAAAAGAGTCAACGATGTGATAACGATAATTCTACTGCTGGTCTACTAGGCAAACACGTTTTCACGGTGTTTCATGATTGTGCAAAGAAGAGAATAAACGTGATTGTGGACATCAGTTCGATGCGTAATGTTCTTTCAAGACCAGAGTAGTTACAGTATGCATATACACAGCAGCCTGTGTGTGTATGAATATGCTAAGATATATAAAGTATGAAAACGGTAAGCAGTGCAAGTATAGTATAACATATATAGATATTAATTTCATGATGATAAACATTGTGGAACAATTATGAAAAATGTTAATGGAGGGGGCGACGTAAAACTGACACAAAACAACAACAAACTTTTGCCGAGCCAATTGGAGAGTTTCATCAGCAGCACGTGGTAAACACCACCAATGAGCGTTCAGCTCGAGATACCAGCGAGTCGTTTCCCATCAAGCATTTCGCTTCCGCAGCCCGTGGAGAGGAACGGAGCGTCCACACTACAGCTTCAAAAAAAGCTTGGAGCTGGGCGTGTCTGTAGCTTGGGGATTTTATTCAAGCAATGCGACCAACAACCAATCACATGAATCTCCCGCCCCCGACATACAAAGCAAAAACCCCCGGGGATTTTATGGGAGCAATATATATATAAACTCCCCAAACCGGTCGAAAACCTACCAGTTTCACCCACTATCTCTGCCACCTCCCTCCATGCCTGGTTCCTCCGGTTTGTATCCCGGTAGGTGAAGAGGGTCTGGTCATACAAAATCGGGTGATTTGCTACAACGATAATTAGTTTCTCCTCCAACTTTTTTTGAAATATAGAAATGAACGGCGGGATATCTCTCCCAGCTTAGACGCGGTTTGATTGGCTACGGCTTGAGCTGTCAGATTTTCAGAAACGGGATTTGATTGGCTGGCGCTGGCTACTCCGGCATCTCCGGCATCAGAAGTTGAACATTGTTGCCGTCCACACTACAGCGTCTACAGCGTCGACAGCGTCGACAGCGTCGACAGCGTCGACAACTCCAATCTGCCCATTCACTTTCAATGGGGTGACGTCACGTTGCCTCGCTTTTTCGCCGAACTGAATTGTGAGTAGCATAGCGGTCCATCTCCGCCGTCTCCGGCGTCAAAAGTTGAATGTTCAACTTCTGACGCCGGAGACGCTGGAGTAGCCAGCCCCAGCCAATCAAATCCCGTTTCGGAAAATCTGACAGCTCAAGCCGTAGCCAATCAAGGTTGGAGGCGAAACTAATTATTGCTGTAGCAAATCACCCGGTTTTGTATGACCAGACCCTCTTCACCTACCGGGATACAAACCGGAGGAACCAGGCATGGAGGGAGGGAGGTGGCAGAGACAGTGGGTGAAACTGGTAGGTTTTCGCCTGTTTGGGGAGTTTATATATATATTGCTCCCATCAAATCCCCGGGGTTTTTTGCTTTGTATGTCGGGGGCGGGAGATTCATGTGATTGGTTGTTGGTCGTGTTGCTTGAATAAAATCCCCAAGCTACAGACACGCCCAGCTCCAAGCTTTTTTTGAAGCTGTAGTGTGGACGCTCACTTCTGACGCCGGAGACGGCGGAGACGGACCGCTCTGCTACCCACAATTCAGTTCGGCGAAAAAGAGAGGCAACGTGACGTCACCCCATTCAAAGTGAATGGGCAGATTGGAGTTGTCGACGCTGTCGACGCTGTAGTGTGGACGGGCCGTCTTACTTGCTCGTTGGTAACGTAGGCCTAACTGATTTCTTCTAATGTGCCTGCATCTGGCGCTGAGTTGCCATATTCCTTTCGTGAACCACTAGCAAGAGTAAACTAACTGACAGGCTGCTGTGCCGCATCTCACTCAAAAACCCACACGACTCAACCCAGCGAAAAACCAGTCTTGCGCACAGCCTTTCATTCAGAATTTCCTAGCAAAATAAAAAAATGATATTAAACTAGTACACAAATAAATATTAGGACAAAGCCCTACAAATAACAACAATAAACATAATAATAAAACAATACAAATGTGGTATTCAGCCCTGATTAAAACAGCGGGCCCAAATCCTGGATGGGCGGGCCCGAATCCTGGATGGGCGGGCCCGGCCCCATGGGGCCCACCCATGACGCCGGTTCTGCATGTAGGCGAGTCTCCAGAGCAAGTTGGACAAAATGACTAACCATCATGCAACGCACTAGCAAGACGTTGATCGAAATTGCGCAGGTCTCGCTTGTCTCAAACAAGTCTAGGATCGCTCAAGCCAGCTGTGTCCTATCTAGTTAGGTGGGCGTTTACATGAAAGGGGTGGTATTTGGAGCATTCGACCAATCACAAACATGGACAAGCGTACTGACAGCGCAGGGTCATACTTCCTGAATGAAAAGTCAACTATATAATTAGACAAATATGAAGACGTTCAACTTTAAACATCCATGACTTAAACACTTTATCCAGGATAAAAGCCACATAGCTGCAAGGTGAATACAGCTGGTAAAAGAAAAAGTGTTTGAATGCGTATATTAACAGGTTTATGATATCACTGCCCCTTCGAAGACACAAGTGGATCTGACTTTAATTACATTTGTCTCGAGTGTTTCGTCAACTTAATGTGTTGCTTAAAATAATACTTATGCATACAGTATGTGACACTGAGTGTTGCACGGCCAGATACGGCAGCTGACTCAGGAAATATATGATACATTATGATGTGATATGCTGTACTTAATGTTACTCTGATCCGGTTACTTATGTTGTGGCAGATATTTAAGTAAGCTTTCTTAACGCTAATGTTATAATAGTCAGATTGCTCTGAAGATGGGAGGTAATATTCTATTAATGTTCACGTTCACATAGTCGGTGATTTTTGCCGGCCGTCTTTCCTGCAACGGCAGCTTTTCTGTATTTCCTTTCTCCTGTAATATGACTTGATCGCTTTAAACTCCGCACACTGAGCTCTGATTGGTCAGCAGGCAGTGCTTTCACTGAGTTGAGCTCTTAGCCTGCAACCTAACCTGATCCCGACCAGGGGGTATACTACGAAGCAGGATTTTCGTTTAGCAAGATAACTTCTGGGATTTCCGGTACTACGAAGCTGGTTCACTTTTTAGCGGGCTAGATCTCCATGGTGACTTATTCTGGAACCTAGCCTGTGCTTCGAAGCCGGATAGGTTCCAGGATAAGAGATCAACTCAGCGAAAGCACCACGCCTGCTGACCAATCAGAGCTCAGTGTGCGGAGGAAATACAGTTTTTAACTGCCATTGCAGGAAAGACGGCCGGCCAAAATCACCGACTGTGTGAACGTGAAAATGAATAGAACATCACCTCCCATCTTCAGAGGAGTCTGACTATTATAACTATTATACTATTATGTTAAGAAAGCTTAATTAAATATCTGCCACAACATAAGTAACCGGATCAAAGTAACATTATGTTGCCTACAGTCCGCGGCACTGAGTGCAGACGTCGATATGTCCCATTATCATTCATATCACATCATAATGTATCATATATTTCCTTATCTGAGTCAGCTGAGCCGTATCTGGCTGTGCAACACTCATAGTGTCACATACTGTATGCATAAGTATTATTTTGAACTTGCTCCTGTGGGTATTGTCCACAGTGACCATTGCATGTATAAAAACACATGTGTAATGTGTATCTGTAAAGCGCTTTGAGCACTGGAAAAGCGCTATAAATGCAAGGAATTATCATTATTATTATTTTAAGCAACACATTAAGTTGACGAAACACTCGAGTCAAATGTAATTAAAGTCAGATCCACTCGTGTCTTGGACGGGGCAGTGATATCATAAACCTGTTAATGTACCCATTCAAACACTTTTTCTTTTACCAGCTGTATTCACCTTGCAGGTGCAGCTATGTGACTTTGATCCTGGATAAAGTGTTTAAGTCATGGATGTTTAAAGTTTAACTTCTTCATATTTGACTAATATTATAGTTTCATTTTGACTTTTCATTCAGGAAGTATGACGCTGCGCTGTCAGTAAGCTTCTCCATGTTTGTGATTGTTCGAATGCTCCAGATACCACCCCTTTCATGTGAACACGCACCTAACTAGATAGGACACGGCTGGCTTGAGCGAACGAGTTGATAGCCAGCGTTGTAGGACAGTTTAGCGAGAGAGGCTTCGTTTTGGATTAAGTCAACCGGATAACTCAAAACATATCCAGGATAGGTTGAACTAGATTCGTAGTATACCCCCCAGGTTAGCCGCACAGCATAAGTTACCATGGAGATCTAGCCTGCTAAAAAGAGAACCAGCTTCGTAGGACCGGAAACCCCGAGTTTTCCCTGAAGTTAGCCGGCTAAGCGAAAATCATGCTTCGTAGTAGCCTAAGGCCGCCTTAATGCACGGGCTGACCTGGGCTGAAGCCCAGGGGCCTACGGAGATCAGGGGCCTATCATGAGCCAATAAAAATACAAATAAAAGTTCGAATAAAAATAAGTTTTTTATTTCGGATGTTTTTTTGTTTTTTTTAAACAAACAAAGTCTTGGCTTTCAGAATATGAAACTTTTATTTCCAAAATCACACGATAAATACATTTTTGAAGCTTGTAAAGGGAAGAAGACAGCTCTCGCCACTCTGCTGTTCCCCTCCCTCCGCTGAAATTATGAATGTAAGGCGTATAGTAATCATAGATAACACGGCAGGGGTTTCAAATAAACAAAGTCTTGGCTTTCAGAATATTAAACTTGTTTCAGCAAATTCATATGATAAATACAACTTTGAAGCTTGTAACGACATAATTACAAGCGGAGAACGGAGTAACTTGACGTCACAGCAGGCATAACAACAGCCGGTGTTTCTCATGAGTGTTTTCCCCGGGAAACAAACACAATACACACAAACGCAAAAATAAACAAACACACACACACACACACACACACACACACACACACACACACACACACACACACACACACACACACACACACACACACACACACACACACACACACCACACACACACACACACACACACACACACACACACACACACACACACACACACACACACACACACACACACACACACACACACACACTCGTGAGCTTCCCCCAGACCAGTAATCCAAACAAAAATATCTTCCCTCCATACTATGTTGATCATTTGCTCCGCTAATCAATCAGATCGATGGATTCCAGAGATTTTTCTCAAAAATGATGACTCCGAAACAGTCAGTGGACACCACTTAACACTACAGCCAATCAGAATGAGAAATGTTTCACATGTGACTTATTCAAATTGCGAGTGATTGATGAAGGTTAATTGTTTAGGAAAAAAAGTTTGAGAAGAACAAGTTTGAGAGTGACGCTCGGAAAAGGAAATTGTTGAGGGAAAAGTAGTTTCGAGACAAGCAGCTATTACAAAAAATGTCGAAGCTTACAGGTTATTTTAAACATGTAGGCCAGGATGAGGAGGAAGGACAGATGAGTTCTGTACCGAGCGGTAGCCAAGTTGGCCGTCTGGTTCTGATAGCGATATAGTAGCGGGAGAGGAAAAACAGACAGGAGGGATGTTGGAGGAGATGGAGAGAACGACGAGGACTTGCTACGTGGAGGGGAGCCAATGGCAACCGGACAAATACATGAGGGAGGCCCGATACGTCACTCATCTGGAGGAGAGGACCAGGCGCGCGTAGAGCAGAGTGGAGAAGTGCGATCACAGAGCCTGCCGAGGCTATAAATGACTGTGATTTGTTGTTTAAATAGGGGGCCTACTTAACCTGCCATCAGCCCCAGGGCCTGATGGCAGGTAAAGGCGGGCTTGCCTATACCCCCCAGAGATGTTGTTCATTAAGCGTTTCACACAAACAAATGTGTTACTTCACAGTTTTACGACACCTTTTTATTTTTTTGACTTGCAAAATTATATTTTAAATTGACAAACATCATATGTGTAATTCGTGGCACAATTCAAACGGGATCGAAAGATAATCTTTCTCTCTCCATTGACTTCAATACATAATCTTTTCGAAATAAGGTCCCATGGAGCTCCCCCGGAAGAGGAGGGACTTCGCCACTCTATCCTAGTAATTTGTTTTCGCTAAAGCTGCTTTGCAGAGAGATAGTGGAATCCTCCAGTTACACTGCTAAAAATAGACTCCACAAAACCTTTATCTGTTTATGTTCATGTTAAGTATAAAACATGGATATAATTGAAATTGACAATTTACCACTTTAAGGCACATTTTTGGTACATTAAGATTTAAGTGGTTGAATAATACTAGCTTTAAGGGAGGATTGCTGCTTTAGTAAACCTCATAATTGGTCAAAAAAACATGTAATGACTCGTATGAATTGTAAAATGCTTATAATATTAACTGTGTTTATAGGTAAAATTCTACATTTATGTCAACATTCAAAAGTATTGATCCCAGGATTTATGACCTTTATATATCATGACATGAACAACATAAACAAGTCTTCTTTATTTCAGATTAACAAAACAAAAAATGAAATACATTTACTGTTGCTAATAAAATATCATCACAATCAGAGCCCAAATTATAACATTTTAGAAGTGTATTTCAACATAAAAATGTAATGGGTAATAGAGTTCTATGGATTCAGATAATACAAACAAATGTATTGTAGTGCCGAGAGATAGGGAGTCAGAGGCGGTGCAAGGAAGGTGCAAAAGGGAACTTTATTTGAGAGCAGCTAAGGTCATGGTGTCCGGTTGCAGTCCGGGAAGAAGAGAATGAAGAGAGGAGGGCACACAACATATATAGCACCTAACATGTCCGTGTGGAAACAAAACCCCAACTGTAGTTCCATGTGTGAATTATGAACCCCAGTGTATTAATGAGTGTTCACTACACAAAGGCCCCCCCAGAATTCAAACATGGCAAAACAAATCCTCGCGTCCGTGGAGGAAGCACCACAGGGGCCGAGGAGGGTGGGGTCGCAGGTGAGGGCCGGGCCATGGAACGGGCCACGAAAGGGGGCCGCAGGAGAGGGTAGGGGCCCTAACGAGGGCGAGGGCACCCCCACCGGGGGCAGGCCGGAATGGGCCGTCGTAAGGGGGCCGCAGTAGGTGTCATGGCGAACCCAGCAGGGCCGCAGGTGAAGACACAGCGGCGGCGGGCATGAAATCTCCGGAAGAACGGAGCGGAATCCCAGGGAGGCAGGAGCAGTCACCCCGGGAGGAAGGAGCGCAACCCAACCTTAAAATAAATCACTTATAATTATCCCAATACCAATCTGGTTGTGTTTCTTTAGTTCCCCTAGCCCAGGGGTCTGCAACCTTTTTGACCAAAAGAGCCATTTTGCTCCTTTTTCCCAACAATTTTTTGTCTGGAGTCGCAAAACATATTTCATAGTTTTTTATGATTATATCAGACAAAAAATACAGTTTTTTTGCATTTATTAGGCTATTTATTACATGATATAACCTCTAATAAGAAACAAAGAACTCTTATAAGGAGAATTAAATACACAGGCCTACTTTAAAATAAATTAAACACAGCACTTGGGGAGTCCTCTGCACATTTGAAGGGAAAACAAATATTATTAAAATGGGCCCACTTTGAAATAAATAAAACATATAGCTGCACCCTAAAAAGAGTTAAAGGTAGAAACCAGCTCGAGTGCGCTGGAATTTGAAAGTACACAACCGGAAAAAATATGCCTCTTCCTTCAGACTTTCTTACAGAGTCCCTCCTCCAACACACTGTTCTTATTATACATCCATGCAACACACACGAACGCGCACATGACCAATGAGGGCACGAGATAAGTTTGTGCACAGATGGAAGGCTGACAGGCAGGTATGCCATCCAGTTATTTTAGCCGGGCCGGCTCAGATGATTGGTCGTGCTTTTTACAGCGCTACAGCTTCCAGATTTTTTTTTTTTTGTATGTATTTATTGTCAAAGCATTTAATATATTCATTGCTATCGGGACGTTAAGAGCATTCCATGGAATATAACAACAAATGTTTTCTGAAATAAATTACATACCCCATTGAATTATGACTGACAGCTGGCTTCCTCTCCCGTGTTGTTCCTTGATACGTAAAGGCTGCACCACCGTTGACAACTTCTCTCTACATATCAGACATACCGGTAAACCAGCATCGTTTGCTGTGAAAGCATACAACTCTGTCCACACAGAATTAAATCCTGTGTTCCTCCGGTACTTTTCTTTGATTTATCCATAGTTCGCTCTTCGAGCCGGGGGTCAGGTTATTCGCCTGCAGGAAAAGGTGCTCGCGCGGGACCGTAGCAGGATGTGACGCATATTTTAGTTGACCTAATTAAAACCGTTTTGTTTTTTATTTATGCGTCACAGTATCACCTCAAAATACAAGATACGAAACATTTTCAACCATGCAACAAAATATAAATAGTCCTACAAATACTTTTATTTTATTTCCTTCTTATTTTTGTCTAAGCTCAAGGGAGCCAGAGCAGAGGGCTTAAAGGGCCGCATGCGGCCCGTGGGCCGCGGGTTGCCGACCCGTGCCCTAGCCTAATAGGGAACGTAACACATGGGGGCTCGTCCGGGATATCTTAAATACTTTCCTGGGGTTATGAGTGGTTTTTTATTGCTAAAAACTATTTGGTGGACTTTGTGTGCAGTTTTAGTTGAGTATGGCACTTTTCGATTTTGAGTCATTTTTGGTCTGTCCTTCTTATGAGCAGTTAGACTGGTGTGGTAAAGATGATTTACATGAGCTAGCGCAACATTTCCGTCTCGCAGTAACTAGGCAAACATTAAAAAAAGAATGAAAGGCTCTGTATTGTGGGACAGACACCTCAAGCCTCTCATTCTGTTATTGCCATATTCTGTGTCTCGTTAGACTGCCTAGCAGTGTGTTGAGTAGAGTTTCTGTGTTTAGTACACTGATTAGCAGTGTGTCATAGTGTTTTGTGTTTAGTATAGGGTGTGTGTGTGTATGGCGTTAGCTTAGCGCCATACACCCAGGTGATTAGTACGTGTCG
Source organism: Pseudochaenichthys georgianus (assembly GCF_902827115.2). NCBI lineage: Eukaryota > Metazoa > Chordata > Actinopteri > Perciformes > Channichthyidae > Pseudochaenichthys > Pseudochaenichthys georgianus. The sequence goes on along the minus strand of NC_047506.1, from coordinate 7,082,937 downwards.
ATCACCAGCAGCTGTGGTTTTTGCACAGCCCTTTCAATTACATGTACCACGTTAACGTGAGGTTTTGTTTCCCTTGTATTTAATTATTACTCTGTATGATCCGTTAGACTCCTTTTGAGTTCTCCTTTTGTTCAGTTATTGTCAACCGGTGCCCTTTTGGTCTTTTTGTTTGTTCAGGTTGCTTGCCTGCCATTTTTGTTCACCTTGCTTTATAATAAACCCATTTATGATTATTACCAATTCCAATCTGGTCTTGTCGCTTCCCTTTTGGTTCCCCTGGCCTAGCCCAATAGGGAGCGTAACACGTGGTGGCGAAACCAGCTGAGCTCACTGTGCCTAAGGTTCTTGCTAAAGGAGAGGGTAGTGACAGCGAGGGGAGAGCAGTGTAAAGCACCGGCCGTGCCGTCTTGCTATAGTATAGGGAGTAAACTAAAGGTCCGTCTCGCACGGCTTCAGTTGGAGGCTAAAGACAAGGAGCAAGACAGGCAGTTTCAGTTGGAGATAAAGAAAATCGAGGCAGATAAGGAAGTCCGGATCCGGATACGGCAGCTGGAGCTAGACTCCCAACTGCGCGCATCCGGTGCTTTTGACTCTGCCGGAAAAAACGTACTATTTCCCCGTCCTCCAACTGCCTTTGACGTGAGTGAAAACATTTCGCTTGTACCAATTTTCCATGAGACTGAAGTGGATGCGTATTTCGGTGCGTTTGAGCGCATTTCAGCGGCCGGCTGAAGCCTGGGCTCTGTTAGTGACGTGTAAATTACATGGGAGAGCTCAGGAGGCGGTTGCTGCTCTTCCGCTGGAGGACAGTCTAGATTACGACTTGGTGAAGGGGGCCATACTTAGAGTGTATGAGCTAGACATTCAAGAAAGGTTTGCCTGATCGTATTGCTGAGTATGTGAATGAACAAAGGGTAAACTCTCTCTCTGCTGCCACGGTGTTAGCTGACGCATAAAACGGTGTTTTCCCCGGTCTCTACTGAGAGATTGCGCCGTGTATCAGCCGCACCACCTGCTGAGCCGTTGAATGTGTCTAATGTAACGAGAGAGGAGAGAGAGTGCTGTTACTGTCACCAACCTGGACATGTCATCGCCAACTGTGCAGCGCTGAAGCGTAAAGAACAGCAGCAGAATATGTCCCCGCCAAACGGTATTGGCCTGATCACCCATACCCGTGCCCACTGCCCAGGCGAGTAAAAGTGTTCCTGATGTCTCATTAGATAAAGCTGTGTCCGGGGAGAAGCCAGAAATGGTGGCTCCCCCTCCTCCTCGTGAGAATGTCGCGAGACCGGCGCAAAACACGCCGGCTCAGACAAGCCTCTGTAGAGCTAACACCAACACCAGGATTCGATAACCTATAGCTGACGCTCTCGGGTTACCGGGAGTGTCGAGAAGTCTACAACATGTTACGATTCATGTTGGACCCAGCCTTTGGCCAATTGTGATGTTTACATGTTACGATTCATTTATATTCTGCTCCAGTGTGTCCAAGCACAATCAGCGTCTCCTGCACTGGGCTCTGATTGTGCAGGATTACCACAGTAGACACCCGTCATTAAAGGGTTCAGAGAATGTGTTAGCCAATGCTTGTTCAGGTTGAGTTGAGATGTTAGTGTGTGTTATTAGGAGTTCGTTAGTGTGTTAGGTTCACAAAACTGTGGGTTTGTGTCTTAAGGGGGGGGTGTTACGGTTGCTGTTTGTCTGCTCATTAATCTGCCTCTGAGTGTTTTCAGATGTGTGTGTGTTTATATAAATGAGCTGTGTGGTTGCCCCAACATCATTGGCTGCCCATCTCCTGGTCCGCCTCTGAAGATGGTGATTGGATTGACATTGTCCAATCGCAGCGCACAGCCGGCGCACACCTGCTGGGGAGGAGTACAAAGGCCGCGGACTATCACCACTCTGGAGGCTCTGTTGAGGAACAGACGCCTCTCGCTACTTTCTCTTAGAGAACTCTGTTAACTGTAGTAAAACTCGTGTGTAGAGTAACTTAGTTAGTTTTTAGAGTATAGTTTCTGATGTTGTGACTGTTGCCCTTAGTTTAGCTGTGTTGTGTATAGAGTATTTGGTTAGTTGTACCACTGTTAAAGTGAGGTTTTGTTTCGTTCTTTATTTAGTATATTAGTATTTATTTTCCCTGTATGCCTTTAGACTCCTTTTGAGTCCTCCTTTTGTTTACGTATAAACTTGTGTGCCCTTTTGGCTCTTTAGTTTGTTTCAGGCTGCCTGCCTGCCATTTTGTTTTCCGCTGCTACTTAAAATAAATCACTTATAATTATACCAATACCAATCTGGTTGTGTTTCTTCCCTTTATTTCCCCTAGCCTAATAGGGAACGTAACACATGGTTAGTTGTACCACTGTTAAAGCGGCGGGCACGAAGTCCTTGGCAGGCGTCGAGGTATCCCCGGAAGAGAGGAGCAGTCCCCCCGGGAGGAAAGAGTGCAACCCGGCCGCAGGCAGATGCGCAGTGGCGGCGGGCACGGAGTCCTCAGCAGGCGTTGAGGTATCCCCGGGAAGCAGGAGAGCAACCCGGCCGCAGGCAAACGCACAGCGGCGCGGTTACGAAATCCTCGGCAAGCCTTGAGGTATCCCCGGGAGGCAGGAGCAGTCTCCCCGGGAGGAGGGAGCCGTGGACAGATGAGAGGCGAGACGGGGTCCAGGAGTGCGCCACCCAGGCACCGATGAAAACGTGGGTGGCGTCTGTTAACAGTCAGATGTTAACAGAAATACGTCGACAGCCGTTAACAGCTAGCCGCATGGCTGCCGCTAGCTGGCAGCCATGAGTAGCTGCTAGCCGTCGTTAGCCCCTCGTGGTTAGCCGCTCGTCGTCGTCAGCTAGCGCAGCCGGGACGTGCAGCCGCACACCCCGAAGACACAAGCCCACGAGGTAGCAATCAGGTTGATGGTCGACCCAGCAGGTCGTGTATCGTCCCCCCGTTGGTTGGAAAGCCGATGCGGGAACGGCGAGCAACGTCCCCAGCCTTCTGCGGAGCGCGCACTGAGCCTCAGTCCACGTGCCGGTGGCAGCCACGGACCATTCCAAAAAATCCCCGGCATTTCGAGAAAGAAACTTGAGTTCCTTTTGCCGTGTTCGGGTCCGTCCCGGAAACTTCTCGAGACTTTGTCAGGGTCACCAGTGTAGTGCCGAGAGATAGGGAGTCAGAGGCGGTGCAAGGAAGGTGCAAAAGGGAACTTTATTTGAGAGCAGCTAAGGTCATGTTGTCCGGTTGCAGTCCGGGAAGAAGAGAGTGAAGAGAGGAGGGCACACAACATATACAGTGGGGCAAAAAAGTATTTAGTGAGCCACCAATTGTGCAAGTTCTCCCACTTAAAAAGATGAGAGAGGCCTGTAATTTTCCTCCTAGGTATACCTCAACTATGAGAGACAGAATGAGAAAAAAAAAAAAATCCAGAAAATCACATTGTCTGATTTTTAAAGAATTTATTTGCAAATTATGGTGGAAAATATGTATTTGGTCAATAACAAAGTTCATCTCAATACTTTGTTATATACCCTTTGTTGGCAATGACAGAGGTCAAACGTTTTCTGTAAGTCTTCACAAGGTTTTCACACACTGTTGCTGTTATTTTGGCCCATTCCTCCATGCAGATCTCCTCTAGAGCAGTGATGTTTTGGGGCTGTCGCTGGGCAACATGGACGTTCAACTCCCTCCAAAGATTTTCTATGGGGTTGAGATCTGGAGACTGGCTAGGCCACTCCAGGACCTTGAAATGCTTCTTACGAAGCCACTCCTTCGTTGCCCCGGCGGTGTGTTTGGGATCATTGTCATGCTGAAAGACCCAGCCACGTTTCATCTTCAATGCCCTTGCTGATGGAAGGAGGTTGTCACTCAAAATCTCACGATACATGGCCCCATTCATTCTTTCCTTTACACGGATCAGTCGTCCTGGTCCATTTGCAGAAAAACAGCCCCAAAGCATGATGTTTCCACCCATATGTTTCACAGTAGGTGTTCTTTGGATGCAACTCAGCATTCTTTCTCCTCCAAACACGTCTAGTTGAGTTTTTACCAAAAAGTTCTATTTTGGTTTCAGCTGACCATATGACATTCTCCCAATCCTCTTCTGGATCATCTAAATGCTCTCTAGCAAACTTCAGACGGGCCTGGACATGTACTGGCTTAAGCAAGGGGACACCTCTGGCACTGCAGGATTTGAGTCCCTGGCGGCGTAGTGTGTTACTGATGGTAGCCTTTGTTACTTTGGTCCCAGCTCTCTGCAGGTCATTGACTAGGTCCCCTCGTGTGGTTCTGGGATTTTTGCTCACCGTTCTTGGGGGGGGTGAGATCTTGCGTGGAGCCCCAGATCGAGGGAGATTATCAGTGGTCTTGTATGTCTTCCATTTTCTAATAATTGCTCCCACAGTTGATTTCTTCACACCAAGCTGCTTACATATTGTAGATTCAGTCTTCCCAGCCTGGTGCAGGTCTACAATTTTGTTTCTGGTGACAGCTCTTTGGTCTTGGCCATAGTGGAGTTTGGAGTGTGACTGTTTGAGGTTGTGGACAGGTGTCTTTTATACTGATAACGAGTTCAAACAGGTGCCATTAATACAGTTAACGAGTGGAGGACAGAGGAGGCTCTTAAAGAAGAAGTTACAGGTCTGTGAGAGCCAGAAATCTTGTTTGTTTGTAGGTGACCAAATACTTATTTTACCGAGGAATTTACCAATTAATTCATTAAAAATCCTATAATGTGATTTCCTGGATTCTTTCCCCCCATTCTGTCTCTCATAGTTGAAGTGTACCTATAGGATGAAAATGACAGGCCTCTCTCATCTTTTTAAGTGGGAGAACTTGCACAATTGGTGGCTGACTAAATACTTTTTGCCCCACTGTATAGACAACACCTAATATGTCCTTGTGGAAACAAAACCCCAACTGTAGTTCCATGTGTGCATTATGAACCCCAGTGTATTAATGAGTGGTCACTACAACATGCACAATAAACTACTTAACGTCATCACTCCGAACATTAGCCGCCTTTAGCTTTGCGGTGGTGATGGGCAGCCATGCGACCATAATGTAGTTGGTTTAGATAAATAAAATTCATCTGTGGAAACCGTAGCGCTGTAAAAAGCACGACCAATCATTTTAGCCGGCCCGGCTAACATAACTGGATGGCTGGATGACTGCCTGTCAGCCTTCCATCTCGTGCAGAAATGTATCTCGTGCCCTCATTGGTCATGTGCGCGTTTGTGTGTGTTGGAGGAGGGGCTCTGTAAGGAAGTCTGAAGGAAGAGACAGATTTTTTCCGGTTGTGTACTTTCAAATTCTAACGCACTCGAGCTGGTTTCTCCAAAATGACATACCCCACCTTTAACTAAGTCAATTTGGTAATCACGTAACTTATTAGCTTTACTTCTAATAAGGAATCAAGGTCTTGGCTTGCATTGTAGATGTTACAATAAACCATTTTCTTGTCAAAAGTAAAATCGCCAGTTTATATCTGTTGCGTGAGACATTGTATTCAGCAGAAGTCTCCACGTTTGCAGTCAACCAAAGTAGCTTGTAAGTATGCTAACGGACAGAAGAACCACACGACCACATCGCTCAGAGTTTGGCCTGGAGTACTGCCGTTTATTGTAACTGCGCATGCTCATTAGCATCACCACGTTTCAGGCACATTCTGATGATGTCATACACATGAACTCAAACATGACTTTGTTATTATACAAATATGCTCAACACTCCCACTCAAAGACATGTTGATAACTCTCTACAGTGGTACACAGAATCCAAATAAACAAAACAAAAGCTTCTCTAGCAGTGCTCAATTTGTATACCTGCAATTTACATTACTCTCCAAACAAATACCCTTTGAACTTGTCAAATTGTGCCTTTGTCAACAGCTTGGTTAGGACATCAGCTACCATGTCTGCAGTAGGACAATATGTAATAGATATCTTCCCCTCAGCATGTGCAGATCAGATCGTACAAAATGGTATTTGATGTCTACATGCTTGCTTCTCTGTCTGGATACAGGGTTTTTGGATAGAGCTATTGCTCCCTGGTTGTCCTCATATATCTTCACTGGTACATGTGGGCTATTACGGTCTACCCCTTTTAATAGCTGTACAAGGTACATGCTCTCTTGAGTAGTAGCCGCTAATGCCATGTACTCGGCCTCACAGGTCGATAGCGCCACTGTTGGCTGCTTCCTGCTTTTCCAGGATATAACTGGACCATTTTCAGTTAAGCTGAAACAATATCCAGTTGTGCTTCTCCTATCATTTTGATCGGCTGCCCAATCAGCATCACTGTATCCCTCAAGCTTTAGGCTTTCCTCACTTTTCTTGTAATGTAGCTCTTGGTCTATTGTACCCTTTTGATACCTCAACAGTTGTTTTGCTGCAGCCCAATGTTGTTGTTTTGGTTCTGCTAAGTGTTCCCCTGTTTTGGATTCTGCCTCAAAACCTTCGGGCTGTTCCATATATAACTCACAGTCTATTGGTGCATGGAGATAAGCTGTCTTCACATCCATTTGGTGTAGGATAAGATCCTTCTGTATAGCCACCTGCATCAATGTACGTACAGAAGTCATATTTGCTGTCGGTGAAAAAGTTTCCTTGTAATCAATTCCCTCTACTTGACTATAGCCTTTAGCTACATATCTGGCTTTAAAAATCTCAGATCCATCTGGGCTTTCCTTTACTGCATATACCCAACGACCTCCCACTGCTTGCTTTCCCTTTGGCAGTGTGGTCAGACTGAAGGTCTCATTCTCTGTTAAAGAGTTTATCTCCTCTTTCATTGCATCAGCCCACATTTTTGATTTCCTAGAGCCTACAGCCTGCATGTATGTTTTGGGTACGTCACAAGCAACCCTGTAGAAATAATCTACATTTTCACCTTCATCTTTACAATCAGCCTTACACTGATACTCCATTAAATATTCTGGAGCGTTTCTTTGTCTAGTGGGATAGCGTCGTGCACTCTCTCCCTGTTCTCTTTGAGTACCATCTGTCTGGATCTGACTAGCCTCAATATTCTCCTCACTATAGGACTGTACACCCACATTAGGCTCTCTCTCATTCTGGTTCACCATTTGTGTCCCTGCTGGTGTTGTGGGAATAGTTTCTCCATAAGGGTCAAAATCCATATTATGATTTGTCTGAGTCTGACTATCTGCACTACTCTTTGTGATACATTTTACCAGCCTATGTTTCAGGACTTTCCCTGTCTCAGGATAAAATACTTGGAATGCTGGGCTATATTTGTCGTATCCTACAAAAATACCCTTTGCACATCTAGAATCTAGCTTCTTCTTATCCTGTTTATACACGTAGCATTCTGAGCCAAATATTTTCATGTTGGACAAGTTGGGTGTTTTGCCAGTAAAAACACGGTATGGTGTCCGCTCTAGACGCTTACAGTAACACCTGTTACGTATCTGTGCTGCTGTCTGTACAGCATATGTCCATAACTGCTTTGGGAGTTTACTCTCCAATAGCATGCATCGTGACATCTCAAATAAGGTCCTCCAACCTCTCTCAGCAGTACCGTTCTGGTGAGGTGAGTATGGGGCACTTGTCTCGTGCCTTATCCCTTTCGTCCTAAGTAAAGTTTGAAACTCATGCCCAGTGAATTCAGTACCGTTGTCAGATCTTATGCACTTAATGTGTCCATATGGAGCAGTATCCGCTATGAATTTTTCAGTAGCTTTTGCTGTATCACTCTTTGCTTTGATAAAGTAGGGAAAAATCATCCCACTATGATCATCAGTAAATGCTATTGCATATCTGTACCCGTCTTTATCTGCTGGTTCTATTGGACCGCATAGGTCTGTATGTACTAGCTCTAGTGCCGTCTTAGCTTTTGCATCTGCCTGCCTGTTTCTGCTTTGAGTACATTTTCCCTGCGTACATGTTTCACAGTTATGGTTAGAAATGTCACGTTTCCCTTTGATCGACATACCTTTAACCACTTTCTCAAGTTTAGACACATCCTCAAAATTACAATGACCAAGTATTCTATGCCATGTCTGGATGTCATGACAACCATTACAAACATCATCAGTATTTTCATCCTCTACTGTGCTAAGGTAATATAGCCTACCATACACATCCATTTTAAACTTAGTACCATTTTGATGAATCAGCCAATCATCACCGTCTTTGAAGCGTCTTTGAAGCGGACCTCAGCTTTCACGGAGAAAATGTCTTGTGGAAAAGATGGGATGTAAAGCGCTCGTTTGAGCCTCGTTTTCACTTGCCGTCCCTCGCTGTCGAGCAGAACAACTTCGGCTTCTCCTCTCATCTTCGCCATCCCGGTCGTTTTCGTTCCATCTGCCAGCTCTATCACATGTTCCTCGGGTCTAAAGCTCTTATCGATTGTCTTAAACTTTGCCGGGTCATTAATCATGTGTGTCGTGGCACCACAGTCGACCATAAGACCTCTCTTATTTCCTACTTGATTTTGACAGTCACTTATTTTGAAAAAGAATGATGCACCGGTATCATCCTCCGTGTCTCCGTCTGCCTTCTTCACCTGATCACGGCCCAGCCCTCTGCCTCTGCCCCTTCCTCGGTGTGGCGTGTCCCACCGTCGCTCCTCTCGCCTCGCTTGGATCTCGTTAGGGCATGTCCTAGCCATATGCCCCATCTTTCCGCATGTGTAGCATTCAGTGTCGGCTAAGTCCATCTTCTTCCCTCTTCCACGTCCTCGTGTCCTCGCCCCGCTAGTCCTCATAACGCCGTTTTTCTCGTCACCGTCGAATAACAACTTAAACCACCTTTGGCCTCCTTGACTGGGCCCATAACCTGTTGCGTGAGACATTGTATTCAGCAGAAGTCTCCACGTTTGCAGTCAACCAAAGTAGCTTGTAAGTATGCTAACGGACAGAAGAACCACACGACCACATCGCTCAGAGTTTGGCCTGGAGTACTGCCGTTTATTGTAACTGCGCATGCTCATTAGCATCACCACGTTTCAGGCACATTCTGATGATGTCATACACATGAACTCAAACATGACTTTGTTATTATACAAATATGCTCAACAATATATGACAGCTGGCTAATGTTTGCTCTTGCTAATATTACTATGTGTGTTTACAAGGAATATTTTGGAAATTGCCCAGACTGTTGTAGCCTACTGCTGCTACCCTGAACTTTTACTTAAATTAAAATGTTATATGCCTCAAAAAGGATATCTCCCTAACAGTCTAACACTACATTTTTTTCAAACAAAAGATACTAATGAATTGTCTGTCACAGTCTTGTGAGATCTGGCTATAGAGCTTCAATGTACGTGAAACTGTCATAGGTTTAAACTAATGTCAACTAAAAGACACTAACTCCCAAACTAACTAACCTTTATAACTCTAAATAGGTTTGTTACATTTGTTAATATCCCATGTTAGCTAAAAACATATGTAAATACATCAGGCCTTGCCCACTTAGTAGAAAGAAAGTCCCAATCCAAATGTCCACACTCACAGAGTTAGGTCTGTAACCCTGTTAAATCGTCAAGTGCTCTCTATTATAAGCCCTTTGTTCAAATTGACCATAACTGTATTTCTCAATTTCTGACTTTTTCTGAGGTAAACCAAAAGATAGTTTGGGGAGGTTATATACAATATTACAAAGGGGAGGCTACGGGGGTATTCAGCGTGGCATAATACAATTTTACCAAAACATTAACATTAGAATTTAAGATGCAAAAAGCTCTTACAATCAGATGAATGCAAACATGGGCTATATTACAATTTTAGTTTATTCATTAAGTGATTATAAAATTGTTTCACAACGATTACAATTATTGTAAAAGAAACTCAACTAACTTGGCACTTTAATTACTGCTCTATGGTAATTGAAGTTTCCCCCCATTAGACAAAACAGCTTTAGCAGGATAACATAGGTGTCTGAAAGGCTTTTTAATGTACGGCACCCATCCTCTGCACACCATGTCTTACTAAATCTTAAAGTGTTTAATCTCCCGTAATTACTCAGATTTGGTTAGGTTAGTACAAATAATCCGCCTCATTTGAGACCCCCCACATGGACCTCCTGTGTGCCTTCCTTACCCCTTTCTGTGAGGGATACATTCACAGTCATATAAATAGGGGCATTTCACAACCGTGAAGCACAACTCTTCGAATCAAGAGCGAAAAGGCTGTTGCATATTGGTTTTGATTGTCAGGTTCACCATAGAGGCCAACATTTTGTATTAAAATGCGTTGCTAACCAATGTGGTCGTGTTAATACTAATTGACTGACGTCATTTCCACAAGTTGAGATTGTTTCGCCCGTAAGCGCATCAAGCTTAACAACAGTTGAGAGGCTCATCTTTATCTGTGATCCTGTCAACAGTAGGACTTCCACGAAAGAAGCGAATGTAATCAAGGCGGTTAGTTTATAAACGGTACAGCATTTTGAAAATAGCCATGCTGTGAAACTTTTGACTTTTCATTTATCACTTGATACTTGTCCAGCTTGGAGCCAACACAACGTCTGTAATGAGTCTAAGATACCTGAATTCAGAGATGACAATGGAGGACAGAAGCAGCCGCGCCGGCGGCAGAGAGAGGTTAGGGCTGAGCTTCACGATCGATTACCTTCTGTTCAATAAAGGAGTCAAAGGTTCCAAAGAAGAAGCGACAGGAAGTCGTACAGCAGAGCAGACAGCAAACAACATGCTAAATCATCAGATTCCTAAACCCGGAGAGGTGGGGATTCGATCTGAAATACAGGAGAAGCGACTACAAAGGTCAGAGACTGAAGAAAGTAAAGTCAAAGAAGAAGAGGAAGGGGACGAAGAGCAACAAGAGAAAAGGGAGGGGGAAGTGACGACCACCCCCTCTACTGATATCAGTCCAGAAAAGTCTGAGGACAAACCCAACCAGTCGTACATCGCACTTATATCCAAGGCAATCCTGGCGTCAGACCAGAAGAAACTGCTGCTCTGTGACATCTACCAGTGGATCATGGACCACTACCCTTACTTCAACACTAAGGTATGTTCACGTCAATTCTCCTGTGACAATCTATTTACTCTGCAGGAATAGATGGCACTGAAATAACAAGATAGTTGATGTTAAAGCTACAATACAGGGATTGTTGTTTGTGGGCACATTTTAAAAGAATGTTGTCACCTGGTCACAGCTAGGACTATTTGTTAGTCGACCACAAGACGTGTTTCATTCAGTCGCAGAAGAACATCATGGCAGCCATTTTCCAAAGTAAAGCAACCTATTTGGCATGCGCAATCTGTCTGCCTGGTTAGGCAATTAGGTGCTCTCGGGGACACGAGATGATCTTCTTGTTGGCAAATTCACAAATAAAGTAATCCTGTTGCTAGGTTGCAAACCGCTTCTGCGTTTACCAGGTGCAACAACAGATCGCATGTAGGCTATTGGATTAAAGTTGTTTAGTGGTTTGACGTGCTAAAAAGGTTACTGAAGGTGTGATGTGACTTGATGCGATCATATACGGCCTTGACACGCGATGGCACATCCTTCCAGCAACAGGAACTGTGGCCTCCTGAGTAGGATTAGTGTGCTTAACAAACACCTATGTTAATTTAAATTGGGGACACCTATTGTTTTAACTCTTCTGGGTTTGTTATTGGCCTAAGTATATTTATTTTCTCACTCCAACAGGATAAAAACTGGAGGAACAGTGTGCGTCACAACTTGTCGCTGAACGATTGCTTCATCAAAGCCGGACGCAGTGACAACGGTAAAGGCCACTTCTGGGCGATTCACCCCACAAACTACCAGAACTTTTCTAAGGGGGACTACCACTGCAGAAGGGCACGGCGGAGGGTGCGCAGGGTGGTGGGACAGCTTGCCTTTTCCTCCCTGAGCTTGCCCTACCACCCCACCTTCACCCGGCCCCACAGGACGACCTGTTGGTGCTGCCCTCAAACCGAGACCCTCCCTCTGTCCTGCTTTGCCCCCAGACTCTACTGGCCGTGGTCCAGTCTGCAGCCACAGGTGGGCTTCAACCCGGGCCTGCATGCCTCTGTACCCTGATGTGAATAGAGTACTGAAATATAGTTCTATTTGATAACACTTTTGTCATTAGGTGATGTTGAAATGGTGATGTGGACAATGTTGCATTATATTAAACAATAAGTGACTCTTTAGGAAGTTCAATGATAAAAATGTATGACTCTTATGCAGCTGCTGCACCTTTTTTCATTTGTATTCTAAATGTTTTTAGACACAGAATGTTTTGGTATAATCTCATTAAATCATATTGAATTTACACCTGTGTGTGTGTGTGTGTGTGTGTGTGTGTGTACTTGCAGTGCAGATACCACTAAAAGTGATCCCAATGCTAAAATACCACCCGGTGTTAGATGCTAATTACTCAAAGCTGTCGGGATGCAAAATCTTTTGCCTTAAGAGACTCAAATCGGGCTTTCCAAAGCCGACTCCTAAGGATATGAGGCCAGATAATCTGAGCAACCCGAAATAGTTTCAAGAAATAGGAAGTTTATCACACAGTGTAATCCATAACTGCGGCTGCAGAGAGAGAAGAACCACGGGAGGTCAGGGGATGAAGGAAGCAGAGGAAAGGGACGGCGGCAGGGAGAGGAGGGGGCGCTGATTTATTGGACAGAGGTGGGAGGGCTTTTTTAGGGTCTCTAAACTAGTCGGGGCAGAAACATGAAGCAACTGAAACAATGAAAGACATTCTGCAGTTACAATTATAATTTAAAGGGTCTGTTAAGTAGGAACAGTGCAGTTATAAAGTGACTCCAAAATACTGCCATATTAAGAATTAAGTCAATTTCCACCTGTCCGACTCACACATCAATAGTGAAATTCCTCTCTGACTTGCAAAGGTTGGCATTTACATCCACAGTGCTCCAGCCTAAGAGGATTAGGTCATACATTGACTTTTCTGAAGTTTGTTTGTCTCGGCTCATGTGGGCTTCTTATTTGCAAATTATTGAATATTTGAATAAGGCGATATTTGACATGAAATTAGATTCTAAACCCACAAACAATATGTCAGAAGGATAAAGCTTAAGAGAGGGGGAGAGAGAGAGGGAGGGAGTTATTCATGTTTTTTTTTCAGGCGATGCTCATTAGAACAATGACAGATCCATCTAATTAAATTTTGTCTACCAAATCTTCAATGTCAGCAGCTAATTGGAGACCTAATTTGCTTAATTCCCATGAATTGCACTGTGCATCAAATCCTCTTCAATTCACCAGCTTTAAGGCTTTAATTTGGTTGCATATGCTTGGTGTACACACACACACACACACACACACACACACACACACACACACACACACACACACACACACACACACACACACACACACACACACACACACACACACACACACACACACACACACACACACACACACACACACACACACACACACACACACACACACACACACACACACACACACACACACACACACACACACACACACACCATGTATACATCACTTCAGGGGACATTACATTGACTTACATGCATTTCCTGGAGACTTATCCTAACCTTAACCAACACATGCCTAACCCTAACCCTTACCCTAACCAAGTCTTCACCCTAAAATTAATGATTCCCCTCATGGGGACCTCCAATTTGTCCTCATAAGGGAAGCCAGTCCCCACACGTGACTATGTAAACAGATTTAGGTCCCCACAAGTATAGTAATGCTAGACCACACACACACACACACACACACACACACACACACACACACACACACACACACACACACACACACACACACACACACACACACACACACACACACACACACACACACACACACACACACACACACACACACACACACACACACACACACACACACACACACACACAAACAGACCCACACATCTAAATAACAAAACTAGTGTATATTGTTTTGAATTATGTACTTTTTTGTGCTTTTTTGTCTACATTTGAAATAATATGTTAAAAATGGAACTGTTTTTCCTGTTAGAGATCTTAAAAACATAATTTATGTTTGACAAACTAACACAACATTATAATTAATTACATTTCTACAAAAATGAGATTGAGGTCACAAGCTGTGTTTGTGTTTGTGTGTGTGTGTGTGTGTGTGTGTGTGTGTGTGTGTGTGTGTGTGTGTGTGTGTGTGTGTGTGTGTGTGTGTGTGTGTTCACATGTGCATGTCATTTGCTAATCTAATGGGATGGGCGGCGGGGTGCAGGGGGGCCGTAGATTAAGGCACAAAGATTTGTTCCTGATTAGCAGAGAGTGAGGTAAGAAGATCAGTCCTGCTGAGATGGCGATTAAACATTATGGCCGTGTTTTAATCCAACACATTTACAGCAGCATTCCAAAGCTGATTCCCGTTAGCTTACATGTATCTCATCGATTTGACTATAGACTGCAACAGTAAAAACATAGGATAAAACATGAAAAGTTAGATAGATCAAAGAGATACACAGCAACAACAAAAAAGGTGGGTTTTCAGCTTGTGGCTCGGTTTGTGTGAAATATGTTTAGTTAGCAGCATGTTTGAAATGATTCAACGCACCTATTAAACAAATGTAATTAACTGAATAAGGAGTCTGTCTGTTTTTGTCTTTTTTTAAATTGATGAAATTAACTCAGTGACACAGTTGGTTACACTGACACATTGTAGTTGGAATAACATAAAAGAGTTTGATTTTATTTAAAGTCGTAATGCTAAAAAATTACTTGGCTGAATTAATTTGATGTATACACAATGTAATGGTCACAGTTTTTCCTCTGAGGTACAGCCTAACTATTAAATTAATTAGTTTGCATGTCTCGCAGCACACTTTTAACAAAACACACTGCTTCTTTTTTAATTTAAGTTAGAGCTGCAGTGCATTAAAACTACTAACGGTAATAAATCATCCCCACCAATAATGTCTTACTTGCAACTCTACAACTGTTTTATTTCGAAATAGTTCTGCAATGCAATTGGTCAGGCACTAATGAACATCTATAACTATAACATCTTTCTTTTAATGTAGTTTTATTGCTGCTGTAAAGGCGATTTTAGGTAGACTATACGTTGTAAAAAACACATGTCCGTCCGTACTGTATTTAGTAGACAAGCATATTAATATCTGTATTTTGTAAAATTGCATATAATAAAAAGGCCTGATGTCAGTAGAAAAAACCATAGACAGAGAAAAACATAGCCCAAGATATCCTCCTGGGACCCAGCCCATTGAAAATGTCCACTGTAGTAGGAGTAGGACATTTTGTTAACATGCATCTCCTTTTGCTCTTTTGAGCTACTCTATCAATCCCTGATGTGCTGTACAGAGGACATCCTGGTCTTTCCAGTGATATGTCATTGGTTAAATTGCATGCTGGGAAGTTCCTCTTTATTTTCATCCAAAATGGCTGTCATACGAAAAACAAAATTGTATAGAAGAAGTAGGAGAAGTCAAATATTGTTGAATAATTGTAATTTTTACCATGTAAATCATATATGTTCTTGTTTATTAACATGTGAGGAACTATATAATTAGTTCTGAAAACAATTAAATAATTCAAGTTTTCAAATAACAGTCCTTTTATAAATGTCCATTCTAGTGGACGTCAGGACCGTCTTCATGGACTTTATGACTCAATACTGTTGCAGGAGACGGAACTGAAGCAGACATTTTCTGTACCAGATAGTTAAGGGAGATTCAGATGTTGAGCTCTCAGATGTTGAGAGAGATGAGGATGTCACACCTGGGATAGAAGAGGGTCAAGAAGAAGGGGGGAAAGATGCAGGAGGCTCCATGAGCACCCAGATACAGACAGAGAGACAGATAGGGACGAGCTGGAAAGACATGGCCCTCTGTGGGCCAAGAGTAGCACGTATGTCTTATTGTTGTTTTTATTTGAAGTGGAGCCATGAAAAATGAGAATTGCCTCAGGAATGCAAGCTTTGTTTCTATGAGCATGGTCAAATGGAGACCACATCCATAAAACTAGTCAAGATGACCCTACAGCCCGTGCCGACTGGAGTCCAATGAGGTACTTTCCCACTACATTGACTACAAAGTCTTTTAAGATCTGGAAAGATTCACCAAAAAACAAGCTAGTTTTGTATTGACCAAATAAACAGCAATGTTCAGATCAATTACTTATTCATGTTTTAAATAAAGGTGAATGTATTATTGTATTAATATCACTCTATAACCATAATACGTTACATAGTCCATCTGTTAATTGTGCCTGTCTTTTCAAACTAATATGGTCCCGACGTCCTCTACAGTGGACATACTGTAACATTTTAAAATAAAATAAAAAAAGTTTTTTTAACCCTAAATAGGTAGGAAATCACAAAAAAAAGGAAATTGGAAGACACTTTTTTTCCTCGGGTCCCAGGAGGATATAGGAGAAAATTAGATAATTCAAGTTGAATAAGAATTATATTTTAAGTAGACGGTACAAAGTTATATAACAACGTGATTGAAAAATTCAATCTGTAAAACTACTGTTCGTTTGACCTCCTTTTAGTAAGTATTTGTAACAGTTTTATTGTGTTGTTTAGTGCTGCAACTGAACGTGAAAAACTCTCAATAGGCCCAAAGCCTGGAGCAGTCCAAATTGCTAAGTCTATTAGAAAGCATGATTGCACAGAAGTAAATGTAGTATTTAAGGCTTAGGAAGCGCTATAGTTGAATCAAAACCAGCTGCTATTTTCTGGTTGTGTCCCACCATGAACAATAGCCTGGCGTTACCTCGGCTTCAAAGGCTCCATAATAGTCAATCGATCAGAATGCGAGGCGCTATTCTGCAGATTACTGTTAACAATAATTTGCCTCCTCGTGCACCGTTGCCATATTTGAAGCAATGTTTTATTGCCTTTTTTTTCATCTGCATCTGTCATCCCCGAGGTTCGCTGTTTGATCTCTCCCCACCAGAGTGTGCCTCCCCCGGGTCGCGTTGACCTGTTGATTGGCAGCTGCGATCAGACATATGGTGGGACGAGGCATCGACCGCAGCTCCCCGGAGACAAAAGCAGACTAGTGGGGTTCTTCCCCCCTCTCTCCCCGCGCCGAGGAGCCGGGCGAGCAGCACCGAGGGAGAGAACTCATCCGGCCGCTAGATGGCGCAAGGTGCAAGCAAATACACCCATCACCGTTTCCACCATTTAATGTGAGTGAAAGGTCTTTAGTTTTTCTTACAGTTGAAATCAAGATATAGGCTGCATTATTTATCAGGAATTGATGCGAATTTTTGTCTTCCCAAATGTTGTTATGCTTTGACATAAAGATATTTCTTCTTCTTCTCCCTTTGAAGTGACACTTTGACCCCTATAATTGGGCTGAATGGCAGGGTGGTGCAGCTATGTAAGCAGATCAAATTTGGCCACTGATGTAGCAGGCCAATAAAACAAAGGGGATGTGTAGAAGTTGTTTTCGATTTTTCTTTAAAGCATAGTCAGTTATTGAAATTAAGATATAGGCTGCCTTATTTACCCTTAATTTAGGCGAGCTAGAGTCTACCCAAATGTTATTATTCATTAACATAACAGATGTTTCTTCTTCTAGTGACACTTTGACCCCTATAATTAAGATATAGGCTATAGTATTTATTATTTACACTTAACATAGGCATATTTTAGACTACCCAACTTCTATATTTCATTAACAACGTACATTTACTCATATATCGTAATGAAGTACTCTAATATTTGTACTTGAGTATTTCCAGTTAATGCTAATTATTAATAATAATAATAATTCTTATATGGCATAATGCAGTACTGTACTACTAATCTACACAATATTTCAAGTATACATTTGTTCAACATTGACCAACTACAATACTAAAATGTTTTTAAAAGCAGGATAATATAATAACCATGATAATGTAATTCTGTGAAAATATAAATTATTCATAATGAGTACTTTTACTCAGTACATTTAGCTGATGATACATCTGTACTGTATATTATCCTGAAATGGGCCATTGTGCAGAATGTGTACTTTTACTTCTTGTACTTCAAGTATATTTTGATGCTTATACTTTTGTACTTTTACTTAATTACAAAATTGAAATCAGGATTGTTAATTGTACTGGAGTCATTTTAGACTTTACTTAAGTAAATGATGGAGTACTTCTTCCGACACTCCATAAACATTGCCAAGAAGATGTTTTATTCAGTCGCTTTGATATATGTAATCGAGCCGAATGGCAGATAAAATATGGCCACTCATGTAACATGCCTTATGATTAATGTGGATGTGGCAAACCCGTATGTTCGCTCAGTGTTCATGCCAGGCTTCATGCTGCCCAGCTGTTTGTTTCAAACCAGCAGGGACTAGCCGGACTTCCAGTGAAACACACAGATGTGCTGCTCAACCTGGTGTGTGTGTGTGTGTTTGTGTGTGTGTGTGTGTTTGTGTTTTACGGTGCATGATTTTAGCATGCAGAATGCAAAACACCCCCATCTCTCCTCTTATAGAAAACGCAGTGTTTCCATGGTGATGCATCCCTGGCCAGGGTCTTGCAGTGACCGCACTGACCCTGGATGGCGACCTCTGATCTTTAGGCCATGGCCAGGGTCAAGAGGTCAGAGATGGCCGGAGGGCAACAAGAGCACTTCCATGATTGGCACTCTGACATCCTGGCTACCTCCCTTCATCTCAGCGCTCACCTCTCTCCCAGTTAGCACCTCTCGTTTGCATATTTTAAAGAGTGGACACCCTCGGCTGCAAGAGTGTCGTCCCTCTGTTTAACATATTAGCAGGTAGCTTGTTGTATGCCCACGGCAATGCTCAATATCATTTGCATTCGATGCTACTATATGCTCGAGGTGCGTCCATCACAGCTTTAGTGTAAATTGTGTTGAGAAAATGCAATCTCCAGCATGCTAATATCCCACATTATGATGGTTATGATAGCAGAATTCCCATGCCCCGTGCAATCCACTGTATGTGAGGATATTTATAGTTCTTCATGTTATAGTGTGTGTGTGTGTGTGTGTGTGTGTGTGTGTGTGTGTGTGTGTGTGTGTGTGTGTGTGTGTGTGTGTGTGTGTGTGTGTGTGTGTGTGTGTGTGAGTGTGTGTGTGTTCATTTCGAGGGGGGGAAGGGCAATGCACCACACCGTGGTTTTTCTCGTGGGGAATAATTACAGAATTGTGGGTACTAAAAGTCATGTGACCCTCGCCTTCTGCTCCCAAATAATTTATCCCCCCGGCTGATAGCTCGTCAATATCAATTTATTAATTTAACAGTTCTGGACTGATAAAAGGTAGTGCGCACTGTTAGCTTGCTGAAATGGGGAATAAGGATGAATGTTACAGTGCAGTGGTGTGAGGGGAGAGACTGGAGGAGAAAGTGAGGAAGAGAAACGGCACAGTGGTGATCAATGGCAACACAGAGGAGAGAGATGCATATTCGCCGTGAAGAAATGGGCCACCATCGCTCATATCCCTTGGTTATTGAATGAAAGTTATGAAAATTAATATACTTATTATCACCATATTAAAAATGAAGATTGAAGACAGCACGCTCGTTGTATTGATATTCAAACGTCTCCGATAAATTGATCAGCACAACCCAGTTTTTCGCCAACCTCTTCAGGTTGATCCAAGAAGAGAAAATAAAATGTGTTGCAAAAAGGGCTTTCAAAGATTTTAATTAGTGACACGAAGGAAACCCTTTTGTCTTGGTAAGAGGTGTTATCTAAGATGACCGTTCTCTTGAAGATGCCCCCTACAAAACACATAAATGCTACCTCTTACATGTAACCCCTCTTGACCTCCCAGCACTTCCTTTGCATCCTGATTTTTTAAAAAGGGTAATGAATATACATCTGGCATAAAGAAGAACACATATATCATCTAGTGTCCACCACAAAACAGTCAACCTGGAACCTAACGTATTCCCAGAGCCATTACATAATATCCCCGAAGGAGGCTAAAAGGTATTTTAACAAGACCCACTGCTCTATGACCTTTGACCTCTTCTCAGTTGACCCCGAGCTTCTGACCCCACTTACAATAGCCAGTGGCAGTGCTGGACACACAGGTCCTGCACACTTCCTGGTGCGATAAAACAAAAGAGGGAGGTTCATTTACAAATTGATGCATGTGAGGATTCAGCATTTTCTGTCGGGGGCTGACAGCTTTGTTCAACTTGTGGATCTATCATCCTATCTGTGATTCCCCCCCCCCTCCCTTTATCCGTACAGGAACATCGGGAAAAGAAACAACCACTAAAATCTGCTCGCATCTTGTTGTTCTGTGTGTCGCTGCATTATATAATCCTTTCTTCTCAGCAGGCTCCGAGGCTCCCCTCTCACGGACAATCACTGTAGTGGATTCTCCTCGGGTCTTTGGAGAGCTGCGGGGTAGCGAGTGTCAATAGAAGTGGAGTGTGTGAGTGTGAGAGATGATAGACTGAGGTTAAGAGGTGTCAACACAGAAAGAGAGAGGGCTCGAGGACTCTTCACCAGAGCCAGCCTGACACTCTGACACTCTCCTCAACCTCTCCTCTGATTAGCCTCTCTAAAGACGCCATTGAGACACGGATGCTTCACACAGAAACATAAGCACACACACACACACACGGCAATGATGCGTCTGTATGAATCCCATTCGCTCTCCTCAAAGTCACACACTCCTGACACACATCAGCTCTGAGGTGTGGAAACCTGAAGATGTGTTGTTCACGGGCTCAGAAACTCTCTGAAAGGTTCTGGCAGTCAGGAATGGATTTGTTACACCTCTGATGTGCTGTATATGTTCAGCCAAGTGTAAGATACAACAGTGCCATCCCACAGGGCTTTGCACCTGTCAGGTGGTGTGGTGCTACATACGAACTGCAGAACACACACACCGGCATACATTGTCACTCTAATGCAAACACACTAAACCACTAGCCTGAACACAAGTATAAATGTGTAGAATTGCCAGTGTGTCCGTCTTTAGAGACGCACACATCTCTCTGATTGTCTCTGAGCTAGATGAGACAGTCAGAAAACAATATACAATATGTTATAGTCTGTAAATGCAACACTCTCAGTCGCACTTATTTTGTTTTGCAAATGTATAAGCTATAAAACTGTAAAATGATAAATCGATAATCAACACCTGGACTCTGCTGGTACTTTTCTCCACTGGGAATTCAAACGGATTCTGGTTAAGTAATGTGAACTATTGTTGAGTTATTTCTGACTTTGATTTGACTTGGTTTGGTTTGGTTGGTTGAGTTAAGGGAGATTTAGCTGTTCTCAATATGCTCTAAAGTATCTAGCCTTGCAAGATGGTATGACTTCAACAGTCTGCAAAGGCTTAGCCCAGGCAGTATGAAAGAAATAAAGAGCTTTTTGAACATTAAAGCATGTAACCAATGTCACATTAGAGACACAAAATACAAATATGAACCTAAACATGAGCAAAATGTCCTCTTTAATCTTTCTGTGTAACTATCACCCACTTGACGTCAATTGTTTTGCAGCTGTAAGCAGCTTCTCCATTCCTTTTGTGGGAGAATATTGACAACTGACACTCAGAGATCAACCACCATACTAAACCTAGAATTAGTGTTGAGTGTGGGTTCTGGTTTTTCCTATTATTTCCTTGGTTCTAGAAACTGTTTAAGTGTGTATCAGACACTAGAGTCATTCCAATGGGCTCTTCTTTGTGCTTAACATTAAGCCGAGCAGCTGAAGAGATGATTGTGACATGGCCTCCCTCTCCATCATGCTTTAGCACAAAGCAAATGGCAGTTCTCAAGCGACCAGACAAAACTGTGCAGAAATAGAGATATAATACACACCCTGTGTGGGCTATGGATCGCAGAATGTGAGAACAGTGCATGAGTCAATACCTAAATGAAGAAAGATGCTGATGTGAACATAGATATATGACTCATATCTGTAAGAGTTGACATGCAGGCGGGCAGGTTCATGAATCTTAATAATCAGAGATGAGAAACAAGTATGTTGAATGCTAATACCAAGATACGACATGTGAGTATTTAAAACAAATAGCCGCGTTGACAGCGATGGATATAATACCACGACCAACTGGTGCCAAACCAGCGCCTTTCTCTCTCTCTCCCGTCCCCTCCCTTTCCTCCTCAAAACCCGTGAGGTAGAAAATAGGCAGATATGAAGAGGTGGGGATGGAGGGAGATAAGCTGAGGTGGAGATAGAGACAGGTGAAAGAGGTGAGGGTCATAGCACATGCTCCTCTCGGCCTTCTCTCGCCAATGTTGTTTTATTAGCCCTGTCAGATTGTAATTTGCCCAACGGTAAACATACAGAACGAGCTTAATTAAGACTTTTTGAACAGGGATACGGTCAAGTCCGGAAACATTAGAGAGATGCAACCGGGTGTCGTAAAGATTGATTGAGACGCAGGATGGAAGGAGGTGGTTGGAAACAGAGGGTGGAGGGAGGGGGGCGGGAGTGGTGTGAGTGATACAAGTGAGGGGTATTCTTGTGTTGCTCGGGGCAGTAGGGTGAGATAAGTTTGGAAAGATAGGGACAAACGATTTGTAATGCATTAACAACCCCGGCTGTGCGAGGCAATAACAAGGACAAGATCAGCGCTAAAATGTTTGACATCCTGCTTCGAGATCAATGCATCCCGGACAGGGCACACAGGCTTAGGCCGCATATTCACCTCCACAGATAACACACACACACACACACACACACACACACACACACACACACACACACACACACACACACACACACACACACACACACACACACACACACACACACACACACACACACACACACACACACACACACACACACACACACACACACACACACACACACACACACACACACACACACACACACACACCTGCTTTTACAGGGCACAGAGCATGTGGGTGGGTGCATGAGTTAACAGCCTTCAAACCTCAGGGAGATGTGTGGAGAATAAAAAACAATACCTATACCCATAACAATATCCGCAGGTAAAAGCATCTTTAAATCAAAACAGAGAGCGAGCATCTGGAGGAGATTGTCGAGAGCTGTGCGGACTGCGTAAAAGCCCAGCAAACTAAAAGAGTAATGAGCCTATCCATATCTCCCCATAGACCTTAAGTTTGCATTCAATACATTATTTACAGCTGCATTTTTACTGAGGTATAGGTTTCTCTCAGGGGTGTTTACAGACTAGTACTCTAACTGCTTCCCATTGCCTGCAGTTGAGTGGAGCAACCTTCAAAAGTGATGCTTCCAGCTTGTTTCCTCGCGTTTACACGCCTGCATGTTTTACGTAAAGCCCAGAGTTATACTGTTGGATGTTTGTGAGAGAGGCATTTGGAAAATAGGAATTTAATTTGCACTTTTTGTTTTGCAGATAGACATACAAAGAGATTTGAAATAGGTCTGAAAGGTAACTTGGGGGAAAACTTGGTAAGTAGTTAGATTTGTTCTTGTTTTATTTATACTGTTCTTCTTAGTTTGAACTCCTTTTCCTTTGACATAAGCAACTGTTTCCCCTGTGTTACTGGCATATTCACACATTTCATTTAAGTCGGATACCTGCCAATTTACACCAACAATTATCTCAACATCACAATAAATCAAATCAAATCAAGTATATAGCACATTTATAAACGATTTTTGGTCGAGCCAAAGTGCTGTACATATAATAAAAATAGCCTACAGTAGAGACACTTTGCAGCAAATACAACAGCACAGATTGTTCAGAATATCAGTATGAGAAAAAAACCAATACAAATGTGTAGGTTTCTTGAAGTACTGCAGATTGCAAACTATTTTTCCCATAGTGACTAAAAAGATATGGAAAGTGCTAGTCGAGCCTTGTTATGGGGCCACAACCCAGCTAACCCTTTATCTTACAGATGTATTAATGTTTCACGTTTATTGTGTCTACATTGTGCCCAGTTCTGAATTGGCTGTGGTTTCAGAGTATCTTTATATCTGAGGGTTATGTGGGTGATTGAGGGTAAACCCAAGCTTTGAATATGGCTCGCTGTTTAAATTGGTTTAAAAGATATGGCCAAAGAAATCAGATATTGGCAGGAATTCAGAATTGAAGACGTGCTCTGTAAAATGCAGTCCATTCAATCTGCGTGCATGTATCTCAGGCACATTTGAGGAGGGTTAAATGTGATGTCAGCTGCAGGATTCTGCTGCAAAGTGTTTGTCTGTGCGCGGCACGGCCTTCTAGATCTGAAGGATTCTTTTTATAATAGGCTCCCCTCCTCCTCCTCCTCCTCCTCCTCCTCCTCCTCCTCCTCCTCCTCCTCCTCCTCCTCCTCCTCCTCCTCCACCTCCTCTCGCTGCCAGAATACACTGGAGCTACTGTAGCCGAGAAGTCCTTGCTTCCTTTGTCTTTGGAGTTCAGCCGCTCTCCTCTAAAATACTGTGACTTCTGGGAAACGGGGAGGTCTCCGCTCTCAGCACAGCAAGCAGACTCTTTCTCCATCACTTTATGACGCTCCCTCTCGCTCCGTCTTTGTCTCTACCTTTTCAAATAGACTATTTGTCATCTCTGAAATAGAGCATTTTAAAAATTAAACCTGGAGCCAACCCCCACCCTAACTCCCCTCTATTCTCACTCTCAATTCCCCAGACTCTGGCCAGCTACGATCAATAGCCTATTGATCAACTCTCTCCATTCCCATTACACACCAGGGCCAAAAGAGCCAACCATTTCCCCTGAAAAGCTGATCTGGAGCGTGTTTGCACTGGTAAGGTTTCTCTAATTTCAGCGGGTTGTTATTAAAAGCGTAGAGTGTGAGTGTTTTGCTGCTCTCTGAGGTTGAGTGGTGAGAGCAGCTGAGAAAGGAACCTCAGTTACCCTTCAGTTGAGGGGTATTGCACTGCTGAAGTAGAGTATGGTTCTCCACTTAAGTCAAATAGGGAAGATGAGCGCATTACCACATACGTAGAAAGTGATTCTTTTTCCAGTTGTTTCTACTTCATTTCTCTCCCCCGCATCTTTCTCCTCTCTCGCGCTCTCTCTCCATAGACAATGCTACGGGCAAAATCAATACTGTAAAGAGAAAAAAAAGAGAAGGCATATTTTTAGCCTGTTATTATATGAGCTGTGTGAGGAAAACAGTGTTTGTGGGAAAGACAGAAATGCCAAGGTGCTGATGAGAGAAAGATTGGGTGGGAGAGATACAAAAGGAGTGAAAGACTGAGAATGATGGTGGTGGGCTGTGTAAGGGAGAGTCTAATGGAGATGGATCAAACGAAGGTGGAGATAAGATGGGGTAACAGTGAGAAAATGGCTGATGTCTTGACCAAGGGATGTAAGCTGTAAGTCAGGAAGACGGCTGATTGTTACACATTTAATTGATATTGTTTTTGTCTGCTTTTCACGTCTGCAATTGAGCATTTCCCTCTGAGAGCATGTTCCACTTCACAGAGATGCTATTAATACCTTCTTAGGCAGCTTTGTTCCACCCCTGTGCATGCTCTCTGTGGATCACTCTGATACACACAGCCATCTTGCACTCCAGCTGCCGATGGTTTTCTGATGGACTCCCTCTCCCTAACTTCTTTCCCGGCTCACCTCTGTGCCCGCTGTCAGTCAACCTGCGAGCCTCCTCTTATTGGCTGGAGATGCTCTGTTGATCAAATGGCTGGGCCGTGCAATTGGCCAGAGAGCTCAGGGGGGAAGGAAGGAATTGATTTATCTGTGGTATTAGGGGATCAATTAATCCCCATTGTGTGTGCCAGCACAGATAGTCCGATGTGTCTTATTTGGTATGGCTTGTTTCTGCTCGGCCAAGATAAGAGTGTCTCCCATCACTTCGCGCTATGAGCAACAAATCAAATCAAACCGAAAGGGGTGACGGCACGCAGAGGGTTCCTCCCCAGGCTGTGGCTGGCTGATCACAACATGGAAAGGCCATCAATATGAAAAGTAGTCTGTGCAGAATAAATGCTGCTCATTTCAGGGCTGAGACTTCTGCCCTGTTGCCATGACAATCCGGCAGGAGGATATAAACATCTTAAATAACTGGTATTGTCACATGACCCCATTTACAATTGATCAATGATGTCTAACTCAAACAACACAGAAATACAGTGTGCATACGGATGGAGCTGCGGCCATTAAAGGATCACAACATGTGAAATAATGCTCTGTTAATGTTGTAGTAGAAGTAGAAACTTTATTTATTTGTTTTCACTTTTAAACAGGTGTTTGTATTGCTATGAGGTGATATATCCATTTACCTTTAAGATTATTAATGTGATATGATGATGTTTAAACAACGTAAACGTTGTTTCAGTAGCGTTTATACAGTACTGGATCACACGTGGTTAACTCTATTAAGTGTCTAGCCTCTCAACTTTATACAAACCACTGGCTGGTGCAACATGGTCATAATGCTCATAATCACAGTCAGTGCGGTGCTCGCTTTGCTCAACACATCCAGCTAATGTCGGCTACATTCAACTGATGGGGGCCAAAGTGTTAGCTAGCTTTGTTTTAGCCTCCAACGTAAATATATATTGCCATGTTCTTCATGGAATATAGATATTTCCGGCAGTGGCTCAGTCAGTAGGGGCTTGGACTGGGAGCTGGTCGCCGGTTCAAGTCCCCGACCAGACCTAAAATATGGAGTGTGGACTGCTACTTGGAGAAATCCCAGTTCACCTCCTGCCCTGCCGTGGTGCCCTTGAGCAAGGCACCGGACACCCCCCTTCCCCCCTCACTCCCATTGCTCCCCGGGCGCTGAGCAATAGCTGCCCACTGCTCCTAGTACTAGACTCCTGGTACTAGGGTGGGTTAAATGCAGAGAACACATGTCACTGTGTGTGCTGTGTGCTCTGCATGTGTGACCATTAAAGAGGGTTTCATCCCTCCCAATTCTATTCTATTTCACACCGGTCTAGAGGATGAAGACCACTTAAGGTTTGGTTTTGAGATCTTTCAAAGCCTCCCCATCTGTTGGATGGCCGACCAAGGGTTGCATATTGTTTCGCCTGTGATCTATCACTGCTTCTTTTAGCTTTTGTTGTTCTTTGGTTTGTATCATTGTTGATCCTGCCTCACTATCAGTTATTTCAAAATATGTCAAAAGATGAATTTTCGAAAGAATGATCTCCTCCTGCTTTTTTTAACCGCCTAACTCCCAGCTGAACTTCATTGCAACTTCGCCTTTATACTAACCAACATGTGATTTTGAGGTAGATCAAATCTGGAGGCAGGCATTAAGACGAAAAGCCGTTTTCATTGTTGATGTTTATGTTTGCTTAAGTAGGTCATATGAAGGATCGGCCTTAAATTGAGACTGTTTCATAGTTACTTTCTGCCATATTCTGCAGAACCTATATTTAAATCAATGAGTGATCGGAAGACAATTACAAGGCCACACATGTAACCATCTTTCAAGCAAAAAGGCCCCAAAATGGCGGCTCCTGCTTTCATATTGTCACATGATTGGATATTGAGCCTCATTGGGTTTTGGTCTAATTGTCAGACAAAACATCATCTGAGGAAATGTCCTTGAGCTTGTAATTTCTGCCATTTTATAGACCTAACTGTTAATCGATGAATGGACAACTTATTCAAAAGATTAATCGACAATGGAAATCATTATTAGTTGCAGGTCTACATGCGGCATCTTAATCGTATATGATTCACATAAAGATATGGCACCAAATGCTGAGAAACCGGGAGAAATGCAAGCGACATACTGTACTGCACATCTCTGAGAGGGAATGCAATCATAGCCAGGGGAGGAAGGGAGGAGGGTCAATGGGCCGATGGTTGCTGATTCTCAGTCCGAGATGACAGTGAAAAGAAAAAGTAAGAGAGACTAGGATAGAAGTGGGTGCTAATTCCTACTTTTCAGTTTAAATAAAGATTGGAGCTGGATAAAAGCCATTAAGGTAGAAATCAGACAGGGCATGCTATGTAGGACAAGAGCTGACTGCAGGGAGGTGAGTGGTGGGATCGATACTCAGTCGATGCGCTCAACACCCAGCTCTGCACGCACACACACACACACGCACACACGCACGCACGCACGCACACACGCACGCACGCACGCACGGAGGGGCATGTGGTATTGCCGGGTATCTGCATGTTTGTGTGTGTGTGTGTGTGTGTGTGTGTGTGTGTGTGTGTGTGTGTGTGTGTGTGCGTGTGCACGCGTGCAGCAGTGACTAATGGAGAAAGAGAGGTAGCCCGGAGAGAAAGAGTGCATGCACTATACAATTAACTCTCTTCTGAGTGAGGGAATATTAAACACAGGCTTGTGCGGACTGTAATTTGTAGTGATAAAAGTATTAAAGTAAAGCGCTCGGACAAAGATGGAAGGGAGGACAGCTGCACAGATGGATTTATTTTCGGGAGGCACGATACAGTTAACAAAGATAGATGTTTCAAAAGAGCGTCTTCAGCCCGAACTGGAGCTCCAGTACGACTGCAATCACTCTGCATTCTGTCCTCCTCTCCTCTCTCCCTCTTTCTTTTACCTTCCCTCCCTCCTTTCTCTCCCCCCTGCCTCCCTTCCTCTCTCCCTATTTATTTTACCTTCCCTCCCTCATCTCTCTCCCCCCTGCCTCTCCCTCTTTATTTTACCTTCCCTCCCTCATCTCTCTCCCCCCTGCCTCTCTCCCTCTTTATTTTGCCTTCCCTCCCTCCTCTCTCTCCCCCTGCCTCCCTTCCTCTCTCCCTCTCGCTCTCTCTCTCGGTAGAATTGATCGACTATGTCTCCTCAATCCATCTCTCCCTCTGTCGCTTAGCAACGGGTGCTCTATCGGGTATGGAGGGTGGGAGTTTCACTAGGGGAGGGGTGGGAGGAAGAAGGGAGAAAGAGGGGGGCATGTATAGGCGGTGGTGGGTGAGGAGGGGGGGGGGTTAAGCAAAAGCCAATTGTACTTGATTCCAGATTTATTCTGACTGATACATGTTTCCCTTTCATACTCTCTGTGTGTGTGAGGTTGTACTGCTCGTCTGATGAATGTAAAAACAAGATACTGGCATTGGAGACATTTTTCACTATTTATACGGGGCTTAAAAAAACTCATGTGCTGCAGTTGTAGCAAAATGTTTGATATCAGAGCCAGGATGACTAGTAGGTCGTTTGTGTTGTGTGTGAGTGTTGCATATCCGACTGAGTCCATCACTTTCCCTGCAGCTGTGTCACTGCATCATACAGAGAGCCGTCTCTGTGAAAATACAAAAGCACACTGGGGAGAGCCTGGATTTTAAATATATCTACGCCTCCTGTATTCTGTCTTAAAAACACAAAGGGAAAACAGAAAGAAAGGAAAAACATCCAGGGTGTTTTGGCTCATTACCACTCAGCGTTTAAATAAACCCTTTTTGGTTTTACACTGAATTTTAAAACATTTTCTCTTGGAGTAAAACAAATCAAATCCAGGGAAGATAATACACCCCGGTGGCCATGAGCACCATTGTTAGTTGCATGAATACAGTTTAAAACAAAAAGCTGCTAAAGTGTTCTGTGTACAATCCCTGTATTAACATGCATGTGGGAATAAGAATAAGTGTAGAGCACGAAGCATTGTTCTGCTTTTAAGACCTTATCCTTTTGATCTACACTTAACGTCTGATCCCCTTTGAGGAAGATGTGTAGGCTATTCTTTAAGCCTAATAAATCCAGCGTGAGCAGTGCTTAAGACGAAAAAGCTTTGTGGTTTAAAAGCAGGAGGGCAGGGGGAGAAGAACAATGAATAATGCTCTTAACCAGCTTCTGAGATAATAGGTACACATTACAATCTATAATCATTCTAAGCCACGATCTATGAAGCTGAATAAACGTATAGATATTAGGCCCTCGTCTCAAAGCTGTTATATACATCCCCAATACAATCTATGAGCGCTGTAATCCAGAATCTAAAAGCAGGGAAGTACAAACGTGTGTGTGTTTTTGTGCAGAAACTAAACTGCTATAGGTATATTCATACATTCAGACCTTGTGTGTAAATGCATTCACACACACTTGCAGAGTCACACTCCACAGTGTGTTCAAACATGTCACAGAGGTGTTGATGTTGTGCTTTCCCTCATGTGTTACTCTCCATACATCTCACCCAATAGCTGCACATGCTGGGAAATTACATTTAATAATTACACTGCAATGATACTGTCGCTTAAACAGCAGAGAGCTGATGGATCGTAAACACACACACAACGGACTCAAATCTCAAATGAGTCCAAAGCATGTTCGGTTCACTTGCATCTGTTCCGCTCCAATCAATAGACTTTCCCAATCCATTTATAACGACAGGCTTTGATCTATTTTTACACATCATACAACTTAATTATTCCGTTACAAATATAGTAAAATGTTAGGAAAGTGTTTACTCTTAATTTATCTGCAATTTATATGAGAAATATGAGCATACTTAAACACCATTGAATATAAGATGTCAATGATATTCAAGTATCTGTATCTCTCTCATGCCAACACTCTCTCTCTCTCTCTCACACACACACACACACACACACACACACACACACACACACACACACACACACACACACACACACACCACACACACACACACACACACACACACACACACACACACACACACACACACACACACACACACACACACACACACACACACACACACACACACACACACACACACACTCAAATGTAAAGTCCTGTTAAACTTTTTCTCTCTTTGTAGATTTTAATTTTTAATTTGGGGGGATTTTGATATATTATTATTATTATTTCCTATATTTAAATTTTTTTTATATATTTGGAATATGTAGGCAAAACAGTATGCTCTGCAGTCTACTGGAATTACAGGGTTGTGATAGTTATTATACATTTGTAAAAAACATGTAATACAATAAAATAAAAGTGGTAATATTATTTTAAGATCTATATTTTACTTAGTTTTGCACCTGCTTTCACAGTGGGGTTTATTTTCGGTTTCTTTTTGCATTACTTATGTCTTATGTATATTTATGTTGCACTGCTGCAAGAGCCCACCATTTTCATTGCCAAAACTACACTGCATATTGTGTATATGACAATAAAGCCTTTGCATCTCGAAATAGTTTAACTTGGGTATTTTATTTTAACTCTGCAAAGACAAGTCAAATAAAGGCCTGATCCTCAAGTCTGGTCTTGTTTTTTTGCTGTCAACACAATAAATATCCCCGTCTCATTAAAGCACTCTGAGGCCTTCCCTGCTGAAGTTGGAGGAATCCGAAAGAAGCAGAAAAACGAGTTAATCCGTCTAACATTTAGTAATCCAGCCCGATGGGATCGATGCTTTATTGAATGTGTTTGTGATTAGTAGCTCTATTGATTGCAGTGACATCATGTGAACACACCGGAGTGATGCTGATTTCACTTACAGCTTGTCCGAATCAAAACATATATATCTGTTGCGTTTTAATTACCTTTATGACGAAAAAGTATTTAGAATGTGTTGTCTCAAATCGCGTTTCTTTTCGATTCATTGCACGACCCATATAATTTCACAGATCCCAAATTCCAGTAGTGAAAATCACTTCCGTGAAGAAATATGTGTAAAATGACCAAATACAAACCGAAACTCTTGTAACCTTATTTTTTTATTTTCCAGTCCCATCTTATTTTTGAATACACACACGTTTTTTTTGGACGCTTTACTGCTATCCTCTATAATATTTATCGAAATGTATTATATTAAAAAATTATATGTATAGAAATATATCAAGAAACATCTTACCGTTGAGTTATTGATTTCTCTTCTGGAAGACATGCCAGGCTTATTTGGCACCTGTTGTCCTAAATATTTTAGAGACAGGCCTGTTGCATTAAAGCGACTATTTCTAAATAAATATATTTTTATTTTTGAGTGAAACCGAAAGCAGAGAAGACATGTGTGCCCAATTCCTCCTGCCAATCGATCAGACTGCGGATAGATCGATATGGCACCAGGGCTTTTGATCACCACAGCCCTCTATTACTGGGCGCTTTCAAATGCAAATGTACCTAAATAAAAATCTGTGGCAACACACTAATTCCTTAACAAACTGCAGGACAACGCTTTACAAACACAGCGATTTAAAGTGCAAGTGATTCTTTTTTCTTTTTCAACATTTGGGCCTTTTTAAATTTCACCTCTGACTGTGAAACACGCAGTTTAAACAGTAGGCTCCCGTTTAAAGATTTAACAGGACAAACAAGGTAACATTCAAAACGCAGGGTGACATTGATTTGGCCTGTAGCCTATTGTACGTCCGTGGGAAATGTTGGAGGAAAAGCAATAAGTTAAAGAACTAGTGAACAAATAATAACATTAAACGATTCAGTCTTACAAAAAAGATAATCAGTTTAGCCTTAGGCTATTTAAAGCAAATGCACCCCGCAGAGCACACGTTTTAGTTTTTAATGTGGGGAAATATCTGTAATTTATATGAGAAATATGAACACTTGATGGGGCGTCTAAGATGTCAATGATATTAATGTAAATCCCTCTTGTTCACACACACACACACACACGCACGCACGCACGCACGCACGCACGCACACACACACACACACACACACACACACACACACACACACACACACACACACACACACACACACACACACACACACACACAAAGAGCCATATGCAAACACGGCAGATGTTACATTCTCCAACAAGGCCACAGTGTGTGTGTGTGTGTGTGTGTGTGTGTGTGTGTGTGTGTGTGTGTGTGTGTGTGTGTGTGTGTGTGTGTGTGTGTGTGTGTGTGTGTGTGTGTGTGTGTGTGTGTGTGTGTGTGTGTGTGTGTGTGTGTGTGTGTGTGTGTGTGTGTGTGTGTGTGTGTGTGTGTGTGTGTGTCTGACTTGCTCGGAGGCCTGATCAATGCGACATTACTAAACACTTCTGCTTAACTTTTGCCAATAGCCAGATTCAAGTAAATATACTTTAGATTACATTAAGTGTGATGCATCAGCCGCGGAGTCATTCAAGAAGTCATGAAAAGATTAGTCTGTCTCTATCGAGTGAATCCTGGGAAATACACACGCGTATACGGGAAGAGTTGACCCACTATAAATAGTTTGTATTAACACACTATATTTAATATAGGCGAAATACAATTAATTACAAGTAGTTTTGAGAGGGAATTTTGTACTTTTGGGCGCCTGCTGCGTAAAATATGATCCTGTCTTTTGTTATGACTTTTTATAATCTATACAATATTTTCAGTTATAATTACACCACCAATAATATTAATAATTTACACGGCAGTTAGTATTTACAATAGGCAAATATAGATTGAATATAATGTGTTTTTTACACTGACGGTCTGCAGCACTCAGCCAAATGAAAAGCTCAGCGTTAACTTTTCAGCTGAGTGCTATGTGGTCATTTCCTGTAATGAAACTGCCTGTTGAGACAGGTCAAACACATGACAGGACACACCTGACTTAAAGCATTTTAGCACAGTGCATTTTGGGAAATATATCGATCCTTTAGCAATGCATTGAGCGGAGCTCCGGGTTCAGCATTGATTAGTTGATCAGCAAACGACAGCAGTGCTTAAAGATAAAAACAAAATGCTTTGGCCCTCATAAAACACAGTCATGGTGAACCAATGACTTCAAACATTTTATATTGAATTGAAGTCCTTATTATAACTTTTTGGAACACGGTTTCATATATGAAAGATACATTAAAACACAAAAAAGACCTCTGCACAATCACTGCATTGTGTGAGTGTTTGTGTATGTGTGGGTGTGTGTGTGCGTGTGTATGGGGTGTGTAAAGTCGATGCCAACGTGAGGCCACCGCCTCGCCCGTTGTTATTAATATGAAATAAATCACCGGGTCTCTGCGGCATCGCCCCAGTCACACCGCAGATATCGACACAGTTAATATTTCATATTGTATTCGCCATAGGATATGCTTATTTAAGTATTCGAAAACAGTACATTAAAATACAAATTAAAACTGGGCTCTAGGCGGACACATGGATTTTTTATGGGGGAAAATAGATGTGTTTACTTTGCATTCAGATTTTTATTTTGGCTGACTGAATGAACGATTTGACCATGCTGCATAAAATAGAAGAAAACAACATTGATTGGAAATTGGGGAAAGTACACTGATCAGTTCCCCACGCCCTGGTCGCCCTGTTGTTTTTATCTGTGGAGTTACATGACCTCGCGTTGTACACAGGAGCCCGTCGAGAATAAAAAAAACAAATGAGGGGAGAGAACATGAAGGCGATGGCTATGAAGTCTACAAGTTCTTGGTGAAAGTATAAAACTTTTCAGCGCGTTTGTTTCTGGTTGTAAACCCTGGTGAATTAGGAGCAAGGAGCCAGCAATGAAAGTTAACATCCATCACCACCGCGACCAATAAGCTGCTCTGGCCGGCTGGCTGAGCACAGATGACGGATTCGCTGCTGTGCGGGCTTCGGTAATTCATTTTCGATAGCAGTGGTTGCTGGGATCAATACAGGGACATTAACCCAAGCGGACACTGCTGTTCTCCTGATGGCACAAGCCAAAAGCCACCATCCCCCGTTGGCAATCAGCAAAGAAACACTTTTTAGGGTCATTATTTTGGGGGCGAGGAGCAGTGTGCCAAGGCCGCGCTGATATCACAATTCATCAGTGCAGTTATGGATAGCTTTGACCTAACTGTTGGTAAACACTGGTCATGGAAATTATTTTACGCAATTTGCAAATGATAAGTGATGCCACTTCCTGAACTGTTGGAGTTTTTTCCCCAGCTTCAGGTCGAAATCCTAATGACCTAATTTTACATGAATTTGGTGTGAATGCCAGGGCTGATCACTTGTGCTCACATATCTAGAGGGCTGCTGTGATGATCGGTTGCAACACACACACAAAGTGACACTCCCCAGTGTGTCCAAACATGTCTCAAACATGTTACAGAGGTGTTGATGTTGCGATTTCTCTCAGTAATCCCTCATGTGTTGCTCTCCATGCATCTCACCCTATATCTGCACATGCTGGGCTATTATTAATAACCCAAAGCAAACACCATGCAATAAATCCTATAGGTGTGTGGTGCTTATAATGAGCATATGTTGTCATTTCTGGAGCCATATAGGGACACAACAACATAAAGCACCTTACATTACCATTCAAATTAATGCAGTACCAAATCTTGCAACCTTATCACTTTTTAATTTAATATTGGAATATTGGCTGGACTGTGCAGGTGCCTATAGACGTTGTATGCACCCCATCAGGAAGCAATACCTGGAACCAATAAAGCTATATTTACTTTTTAAAAGCATTTTCTCCTCAGTTTGCACCCAAAACGAGTGAATTCAACAGAATCCAATGCCTCGATCTCCACATGCTGGTATTGCATTCATATTGCGGGCTCCTGCAAAAAGAGCACCAACCTATCGATGCATCTCCTGATCCATACTTTGACATTGATGGATTGCTGACCTGGATTGACGTCAGCGAGCAGCAAGTTCTATATAGAAGTTTTGAGATGCACGAAACATCATGTGAGAGTTTATGTGAAGGAATTTGATTTTTTGTAGGCCTGAACTCGAGGAGCAAAGATGCGGAAAGGGGTCAAAACCTAGAGGCGATGATGAAATGAAACTCGACAGATTTAGTCAGTAAGTATTAGCTGAAGAAGAGAAAAAGTTATGAGTGAAAGTTAACGGTAAGACATCTGATCGTTCACTTTTTAGAGACAACATTTCTTTGCTAAGATGGTTTGGTTATCATTTCAACGTCTCAAGGGTCATTCATGCACTCTGAAGCTGAGAATCTCATGTTTATAAAGAATACAATAAAATCTGCTATCATTACGATATGATGCATCTTCAATTTGATGAATAAAATACAAAGGCTGTGAGCTGTGACCTCCCCTCAAAGATAACGTGTGGTTCTCATTACACTCGTGGCCGGATGACACATGTCAATTCATATTTAACCTCTAAGACATGTTGTTGGCGCCGTGTCAAACGCTTTATCAGAAAAAACAAGGACCAAGTCCTCCTTATCTGAGTGTAAATGTTGCACACACTGCAGATGATTGCACTTCTGTGTTTTATCTCAGGGACTAATGCAATCTTTTTCAGGAATTCGTGGTTCAGTGTGCAACATGAACAACCCATGACCAGGTTTGGGGAGTAAGGGAGTACAGGGATTGCCATTTGTTCTGTTTTTAAATTCAGTATAGGTCAACCTATATGGTGATGAAATTGTTTGTGGGCTTAAGTTTTAGCTTCAATTTAATATTTGGGCTTATTTAAACTATAATATGTGCTCATGTTTCATTGTTGGTGTATAGGTTACTGCCAGAATATGCGGAAGGCAAGTTTTCCTATGAATACAATCATTTTTGATACTAAATATCTTATTTTCTAAGGTTACATTGTTCTGTTGTCTAACATAAATAAAACCCCTTATTGATATTTATTTCCCTTGTTATTTCCATTACATTTGATATAGAGATAATCCAATAGTAATCAGAAAACATTACTTTTATATTTTTGATACTCTGATTAGGTTACAGGTAGCTAGTATTTGTAACGGATTACATTTCTAAAGTAACCTTCTCAACCCTGCCCATGACATAGGGGCCAGTGACGTCAGCTTGGCCCCAGACAGAGTGCGCGAGTGCGAGAATACGCCACGGGGACGCGCACATGCGCACATGCTCGGTCTCATTTTAACATGAGCGCAGGCACGTCAATATACACACAGAGAGCAGAGCAGCGCTTTGGGTTTAGTAGAAGGTGCTCCACAGCGAGAGAAATCCTCCTCCACACTGAGCAGAGGTCTGAGGCGCAGTTTGTGTGGCGGCAGGGACCCGATCTTTTAAAACCATGCTGGATTGACTGCAGAGAGGCAACTACAATCAATGGCTTGGCTTTGAAATCGTTCAACATTTATTGGAAAGGAGTGTGAGATTAGAGCGACAGTGAGAGAGAGAGGGAGAGAAGCGAGGGAGAGTGAGTGGCGAGAGGGGTGGAAATAAAGATCCTTTTTCAACGATGGAGCTTACAATGGAAAACATTGGAAATCTGCACGGTGTGTCTCACTCCCATCAGACGAGCGACTTAATGAACTCTCAACACGCGCGCCAGTCGTCGCATCGGAACTTGGTGTCACACGGACGGTCAGCCATGGTGTCCAGTATGGCCTCGATACTGGAGGGCGCGGGGGACTACCGCACAGACCACGCTTTGTCTGGCCCCCTGCACCCGGCCATGACCATGTCGTGCGACTCCGGGATGAGCCTGAGCAGCACCTACACCACACTGACGCCGCTGCAGCACCTGCCGCCCATCTCCACGGTCTCCGATAAATTTCACCATCAACACCCACATGCTCACCATCATCCGGCACACCAGCGACTCTCCGCCGGGAACGTCAGCGGCAGCTTTACCCTGATGAGGGACGACCGCAGCCTCGCCTCCATGGGCAACATCTACGGCCACTACCCTAAAGACATGTCCGGCATGGGGCAGTCTCTGTCCCCACTGTCCAACGGGCTCGGGTCCTTGCACAGCTCCCAGCAGACTCTCAGCGCCTACGGTCCCGGAGCTCACCTGTCCAACGACAAGATGATCTCCTCGGGGGGGTTTGAGTCCCACATGCTGTCGCGGGGCGAGGAGCACCTTGCCCGGGGTCTCGGGGGCCATGGGGCCGGACTCATGACATCCTTGAACGGCATGCACCATCATAGCCATCCGCACTCTCAGGCAAACGGGTCCATGCTGTCAGACCGGGAAAGGCAGACGGTGGGGGGAGGAGGGCAGGGAGGTGGGTCAGGGCAGGTGGAGGAGATAAACACCAAGGAGGTAGCACAGCGAATAACGGCAGAGCTCAAGCGCTACAGCATCCCCCAGGCCATCTTTGCTCAGAGGATCTTGTGCCGGTCCCAGGGAACTCTGTCTGACCTGCTGCGGAATCCTAAACCGTGGAGTAAACTCAAGTCTGGCCGGGAGACGTTCAGGAGGATGTGGAAGTGGCTCCAGGAGCCCGAGTTTCAGAGGATGTCGGCGCTCAGGCTTGCAGGTGAGTGAGGAGACAGCTCCCAACCTGAGTGATGTGGAGGGATCAATTAGAAGTCAATGTGGCAAGACTGTCAATAGCTGCTCAAACAGACATTACTAGAAGTTATTAGTCGATTGTATCGAGTAAAACTTCATCACGACAGTTGGGGTGTTAAATGTTGGGGGAAATCTATATTTTGATTGATGCTACAATCCATGATAGTGTAAACAGACGCTGTGCAACACTGGATGTGGTATAAACAAAAGAGAGGATGCCTCTCTCAAAAGCAGACGAGGTGCAAACAGCATTGCGCACTGATGTTTGTTCACTCACAGCGGTTTTACGCACAGCATGGATACACATATCCCCCTCACTCGGCCTCCCTCTCTGTCACACACAAAAACACATAGAAAGAGACCAAACAAAGAAAATCAAATCAGGATGTGATCAAAATTGATTGCATCTTACAGCTATAGTACTTTGATGGCAAACCAAACATGGAGACAAGTTAACTCAAATACTCAGTTTAACTTTGGACTCATTTGTATCAAAACACACTGATGTAATCTTTCACTCCCCCTGTCAAATAAGCACGTCGTCGCAAACAAGGATCGTCTAAGGCCTAGCCAAAGAGTCGGGGGAGCATGACCTCCTATGGATCAATATTTCAGGTCCAGGCGTCCCATTTCAGAGTAGCACACTGATAAATGATCGATTTTGGATCTGAAAGACAGAGACACAAACAGATGCGTCTTTCTCTGGCCCGTATCTCCTCTGCACTCTGGGGTATATTTTTCTCCAAAGTTGGTTGATGGCCTGTTTATCAATTCTGACACTAAGAAACGGAGATTGTTGTGGTTTGGCAGATAACATGTGTGGGGTTATTGGGAAATTATAACAGAAAGGCATCCCTTCATTATGAGACAAATTGTGGCACGAATCCTTGCTGTCGCCTGTTTGTATACATTCTAGTGCTTTTGCGTAAACGCTGTTATTCGAAACCCACATTCCCGCCCCTTTAAACCATTTAACACATCACCTGAGGACGTAAATGAAAAGCCGAGAAGACGCGCTGAGGTTAAAACCGAGATGTGAATGAGAGTTCCCCTCGCATTGATGTTTGTGTAAAGGTCTCGTTCAGACGTGCTGTGCTTCCAAACGTCAATCAGCTCTTCTGTGTCGTATTTCAGCGAATAGTTCAATTAAGCAGATATAGTGGCATATTTTAGTTCCAGTCAATGCCCTATTGAAAAGCACTTAATGGCATGTAAATTGTTCCTTTGCGCATTTAGTGGGGTTCTGGTAAATAAAGATTTAAACACTCCACAATTGTCTCTTTAAGTGCCACTGCTGTTAAAGCTAATTGGGCTGTGGGGTTTTATATCTTCCACACCCGGCATCAGGATAACCCCCCCCCCCCCAATTAAATTGACATGTTGGAGTGGCACACTCCTGAGTGCTACACCTTCTGCATATTTTACCGTGGTCAGGCCACAGTAGCCTATAGGTGTGAGGCGCGTGTACGTGTGTGCGTATTTGGTTGTAAAATGGAAATTAGGGCTGCACTATTAATGTGATGCAGGCGCGACATGTTATTCATTATTTTATTTTGAAAATATATTGCATTATAGTACATATCCAATAAATAAATGTGTATTTGTTGTCTTGCAACAGCTGATTTTAGTGCACTTTTTATGCATTATGTATTAACCTGCAGCCACAAAAAAAGGCAGTTGGGCAAAATGACAAATGACTGGTATGTAAATGTGCACAGCAACATTTTACTTATTGCATTTAAAATCACCATTATCCTCGGTGCGCATGTGAGTGGGAGTTGGGAGGGGGGTTTGTGATGCTGAAAGTGAGGCTGGGCCATACTCGCTCGGCCACATCAATCAATAAATTCAAATTACTATTCCAAATTCATCACAGTCACACAAATCAATGCAGCTGCCCTGCTTAGCTAATGTGAAAATGCCAGTGTCTGCGCACACACACATGACAATCCAGCCCTGAAACGAAAAACAGAGCAGAGATGGGCTTTTAGCTGTTTGGGGGGGTGGGCGGGACGTTTGCCCTTCACGCTCAACATCTCTTAATGCAACGAGGGCAAAGACCCACAGGCATCCCACCTATTGTGTTCTTCATTGCACCCGGGCCAGCTTTAACCTTTGTGTGTCTTTCTGTTAGCTGATTATCAAAACTAAAGTATTCTTCCACGACTGTACATAAACAGGCAACTTGATTGTAAAGCTGCACAAATAAGGAAGCAAATGTTTGGGAGGCATTTAAAGATCGCATTAACGATGAAAACAATTCGTCTTTGCATCTGTGTTGAATTCCACACTCCATCTCAATGTATTTGGTCGGGTCAATACAGTCCTGATCGATAAGGATAGCCAGTGCATCTATCAATTATCCCGCCTCAGCACTCTCTCCCATTGGTCTCTCCCCTGGAGCAGAGGGGGGAGGCGGGAGCCGGAACAAGGAGGAAAGAGGACAGC
The DNA here is from genome assembly GCF_902827115.2 of Pseudochaenichthys georgianus. Taxonomy (NCBI): domain Eukaryota; kingdom Metazoa; phylum Chordata; class Actinopteri; order Perciformes; family Channichthyidae; genus Pseudochaenichthys; species Pseudochaenichthys georgianus. Next base: position 7,042,531 of record NC_047506.1, on the reverse strand, counting down.
TGTTATAAAAAAAAAACCGCTTTTGCACACCTTTTTTTTCCTTTGCTGTAATCATGTTCCGTTTGTTGTGTGTAATGCACTCTCTTATTTGCCCTGTGGGGTTTGGGTTATACGGTAATTCCTGCACTAGTCACGCCTATTAGACACAAACAGAAGAATGCTGAAAACACAGAAATAGTCGTTATATCTTTCAAAATCCGGAATATTCCCACAAAAGACCATCCCTACTTCTCATTTGATAGCAGTTATCTTTTTTCGCCTTTATCCTTTCAGGTGACAGTGATGAGGTGCATGCCAGGGTCCCCCCTGTCTTAAAAAAAAAGCGCAGTTGCTTTATTACCATTTGAATGGCCGGAGCACGTGCCGGGGTGTGCAGGTCAAGACCCACGGGCCACGGAGGCAAAACATTGTTGAGAATGAGGGTGGGGGGCCTCTATTCATCTTTCAATGGACTACACGCAGTTTACACGGTCCTAATCCTGGAGCAATCCACCACCACCACCACCCCCCCTCATCCCCGTGACTGCACAATTCCCCCATGCATGCATCTCTGCAATGCGTAGGCCTACTTTTATTTTCCTTGTTAAGTATTGAGTTGCCTTAATCAGAATCAGAAATAGGTTTATTGCCGAGTAGGTTAAGCCATACGAGGAATTTGCATTGGTGGCTATGGAATATGGTGTTTAAGATATTGTAAGAAAAGGACCAACAAATAAAACAATTGTAAAAAACATTTAAAAAAAAAAGACTATAATAAGATTAAAATATAGAGAAATATTTACATCAAATATAGACATACCAAAAACATGACATTCATTACATATTGTGGGAATTTATTATTGCTTATATATGTAAAGAAAAAAAGATTGGTCATCCTATCCAAAGAAGGTTTTATTCTTATTCTAATTTGTTATGGAAGCACAGTCAATCCCATAGTTTAACGTTACAAGCCGTTGTCCAAAGTGCTGAAATAATCGTGCACATTGAACCGCAGCTTATCTTCTTCTCTCTGTTTCGAGGACAGTTCAAGGTGGTGAACTGGAGTTTTACCAATACATAGTTAATAGCATTCTTGTAGGCCTTAAACACCATTATTTCATCCAACAGCTTCCACTCATCGATCAATATTACAATCCACAATGGCGTCAATCACACCCTGCATCCTGCATATACTTTCCAGTCCAGCATGACCAACTGGGGTTTCCATTTAAATCACAGCTCTAGCGTCTTCTTGTTTTTTGCAGAATTCTAACTGGAGCTCTTTTTATTTTGGGATGCTCACCAAAATATCCAAGAGCAGCAAAAATAGCCAGCAGTGAAGCTTCTCTTTTGGGGTCATTTAAGCCGGTAAAATGGGTTTAATTGGACAGGGCATTAAGATGTGATTGATGCGGGTTAATCTAAAACAGGATTTATTTTTCATGAAGAGATGGCTTGATGTTAGCCTGCGAAATGATCGATTGGTACTTTAATAATTGATGTGTGAGGGGAAGATAGGGGGGATAAACAGTGCAGCTGCGGTTTCAGAGCCTCGTTGTTCGTTAAGCACAGCAACGTGTGCTGTATGTACTGAGACACGCATGTACAAGCATCGCCTTTGAAATCCTGTGGTGGGAGAGCAACAGCCATTTTCTTGAGGTTATAGCTCCAGGCTATTTGGTTTAAATCCCGGCTTCAGTGCAGCTCAGAGCAGATGAAATGACATCTCACGCCTTGCATCTGGAGGAGGCTTGTGTGTGCTGAAGGGGGGGAGTCAGTCAATCTAACTTTAACATTAGCATAAATCATCAAGTCGTGATACGATAAAAAAAAAAAATTCAAGGGTTGCACAATAGCTGTGTATTTATGGCAATGGAAATCTTAAGTCCTTCCAACAAAGCAACATAAATATAAAGACATGAAACGATAAAAACTAATTTAGAAAACAATACAAATAGTGCAAAAACAAAAAAGCTTAATGTTGCGGAGAATTGTGTACAAGTGAACAAGTAAATGCAAGAGTCTAAGTAAAATAGAAGAAGATAAACAAGAACAGAATGTAAAATTAAATACTGTTTGTTGTAGTAATGGATATTCGCATGTGGACGCATCGTGGGAAGTTATGGGGTGGGGGAAAACACCGATCCTGATTGATTGGGTTTGAGGCACAGCTTCCTATATTCTCACCACTGCATGCCTGCATAACACAGGACAATATCATAGCACGAGCTACAGCCTGCTTATGTGTCGCCTCCCCGTTCCTTCCCTCCTGTGTGTATGTGATCGGGATATAGAGTATGTCTGCGCCACATTGTTAAGGCCGATCTGGCGAGCCCTGGATCTGTATCGATTTCCATTCCCCGGCCTCTGCTTTCCATCTCTGGAGCTGCGCCATGCAACCCCCTCCCATCTCCACCATGCAACACCATTTCTCCCATTAACAGCTCACCCTTCATAACACACAGCAGAATGACTAATAAATGCATGCTTTCACGCTGGATTGCAGCACACGACGATGTATGGTCAAAAATACAAGCAAATGCTGACTTTACACTGCTGGAGGTTTAGTAGCTCCCGCTTTATTTGTGTAAGAGGCGGATTAGCAGCACCAGACGACTGGCAGTTCACCGAGGTGTTCCCCTCATTATACATGCCACCCACACTGTACTGACCAAGTCGACCTTATTATTCAAAATAATGTAATTTCAATAGAAATCGGATTAGCGACAGAGACAGGAGTCTGCACATCTCCCACATCTTTACACTTTTCTGTTTTTAGCCATACGCACACATGCAAACACACACACTGCTCCAATTCACACGGGGGGGGGGGGGGGGGCATGCTGAGCAATTATAAATGCAGCAGAGGTCTGGACTCTGTACAGTTTCGAATACCGTCTCTTCTCTTTTAGATGATCAATTCCTACGCTACTCCGTCGCCCCCTCGCAAAACCGGATCGATATGAGAGAATGACCTTTAAATCAAATTGCTGGCAGAGTCGACTGAATACACGAGGCTAGCATCAAAGGGTTAATGGCACCGTGTGCGCCCCCCTCCTCATTTCCCAGGCAAAAAGAAAAAATACAAAAGGAGTCCAAACCCCAAGATAATCATAATTAAATCTCATTACTCGTCCCTGCACTCCGGAGTAAGATGTGGGGCTGATGAAGACACAGATGACGTGGCTTTTGACCCGCCACAATCTGCAGAGGTTTACATAAGAGCACCAAGCATGGGGACGTTCCAAAGAGCAGACTGTTGTGCAATTAAAATGTTGACCAGAGCATTAGCATTGTGTCGATGGAGCTGTTATATAACAGGGATGCCCCCCAAAAAACTGGGTCTGCTCCTGTACTCACGTAGCACTGTCTTTCAGTCAATTTCTACAAAGACTAAGAGTTTGATATAAATAATTTGACTTGTAGCCTACAGTATTTTTCTACTTCAACCTGTAGTAGCAACTTCCTGATCATCCTCATTCTTTGCAGATGTTATTGTTGCTGAACAAACATTTACCTTTTAACTTAAGGTATCAGATCAGATTTTCGCTGATTTAAGTGTCAGATGTCAATGCTCGCAGTGAGATATCTAAAGTTAGGTACATAAGTTACTTTTTTAGGGAGGGTTTTTACAGTCTGAGTCCAGTGCTTGTCGAAGCAGCAGTGGTGTGTCCTGGCTGCTTATCTGACGCCCTGACAGGCCATCGGTTATTAAAGGTCCCATAATGGCTTGTTTAATGTGCAGTTTAAGAATACAAGGCAAGGACATTGTCCACGCCATTAAAGAGAAGCGAAGGAACACATCTCATTGAACACTGTAAGCTTTCTAAAACAGCAGGAAGACATCCAATCCACTATTAGGTGTTATTTCATTTAGAAAACAGAGTATTCAATTTATTTCTCACGGGGAGTCATGTTTTAATTCTGGAAACAAATATGAAATAGAAAAGAGGAAATATCTTTCTGCGAAACATTAGAATTAGGCTTAATATTTTTTTATATGAAATAAAAGCTCTTGTTCACTCATTTGAGGCAAATTATGATACAAATTGGTGTTGAATTGCCAGTTAAGCAGCCCGCAGTCGGTTAATTGTTGGTTTTAATAATTAATATCGGAAAATATAAAATAGGGGTATAGTCAGAAATATTAAACTTCTCCTGCTGTCAAACTGTTTCGGGGTCTTTTTTAAGTGAGACTGCAGATGGTTTGCACGGAGCTTCTCTGTAAGTCTTTCTGCAGGGTCGATCTCAACAAAACCGCAAACACACACACACGTGCATGGCTTTGCGCACAGACACACACACTCACACAGTTTATCGTACCCACAGATGCAACCCGAAACTCCGGTTGGGCAACCCCACACAGATCAACAAAGGAACAAAACGACTGTGAAATCAATTGATGAATGGATCGATGTGAGCGCATATAGCCTTTATATTACACGTTATTAAATATAACGAACAGCCTGCTGCGGGTTATTCTTAAATTAATAATTTGTTGCTTTACTGAGCCGATGTGAAAACGCTGACTCGTTTTTTCAGTTGGTTATTCAGGTGTTTTGCAAAGTGTGTGTGTGTTGTTGCAATGTTGTACCTCTGTCAGATAAAAAGAACAATTACTACACAGTAACATATTGCAGTCTTAATAATGTTCATACTAAAATGTTAGATCATTTTCTTACATCCTTAATAGATATTTTATTATTTTGGGTATAATATCAGTTTCCATACGTGCTCAGAATTGTTGCACACAATCACTTACAAATTCAAATATAGCTGTGTACTGTTCTACAATGTATTTTAAATACTAAGAATTAAAATACATTTCTAATTTGATTTGCAAAGTGTGAAAATTGAAGCTTCGCAAAAACACACCCTTAAATAAACCCTAATGAAAAAGTAAACCCTGAAGAGACAAAGAATAACAAAAACACTAATTATTTGAAATCTAATTCTCTTTGTTTAACATTGTGAGAAAAACAATAAAAGAGACAATATTAATGCAATTAGGTGTAACCACAATAAGGGCTGGTTCAGAAGTTTCTCTGTTGACTCTTCTCCTCATAATTGAGTGAGAACTGTATTGAATTGAATCTCTGAATTCCTGCATATTGAAAACCTGTCTGTCTCCCGGCGGAGGGCAAACAGATCCTCTGACTGCAGATCAGTGCCGGATTCTCCTGCGACGAGTAAGAAATTAACAGAGCTGTGACAGCTGACATTTGGAGAATATGAGCATATTTCGATAAATCCTGATGCCACTTTTCTGAACCTGCACACCTTGACATTAGTGTATTAAATAAATTAGATAAATGACTTATTGAAAACTGTAATCGAGAGGCATCCTCAATAACAATATGTATTAGTTCTTATTGTCCTTAATAAATTCTCCTCCTCACATTCGTTTGTTTTGGGTTTACGATAAATAACATACAAATAATGTTTTTTTTGCAGATAAAATAATAATCTTTACAGGGAGTTTGAGTCCTGGTATACACGGTTTCACATCCGCATGAACCCTCAGAAGTGTTTATTGACCGACCACACCACACCACACCACACCACACCACACAGAAGAAACCCCAGAGGCTTTTATTTAAATGTTAATTCATTCATAATTCATTTCAATTAATAGTTTATGGGTTGAATTTAATGTAACAGTCAGGAGTTTATTTATTTATTATTTTATGAAAGCAATAGTTTGAGAGTCCGCAAGCCCTTTTTATTAAAAAAACTAGTCCGGTTTTTACACACACCAAATATCCAGCACAATCAGGATACATTCGTCTAAATTCCTCTAATAAAAATAAGCTCCAAATAAATTAATAAATAACGTAAAAACACACACTGTATCTCTGACACACACACACACACACACACACACACACACACACACACACACACACACACACACACACACACACACACACACACACACACACACACACACACACACACACACACACACACACACACACACACACACACACACACACACACACACACACACACACACACACACACACACACACACACACACCTGTTGTTTGTGGGGGAATTAAACCCTGCCTGTCTCCAAAATACAGCATCATGATCATTACTGCTATATCACACATGGTCAAAGCAATTATGAATGAAATCAATGATAATCGCAGATAAGAGTATTACTCTAACAATGGAGCCACTCCTGGCACATGCATGCGGACCAAGGCTGCTATTAAACTGGCGAAAAAATAAATAAATAATGTGGGTTAAAATTCAGTCATACGCTTTCCCTCAATCATGCGCTTAAATGGCTGAGTGCATCTAATTATCTAAAACCTCATAAGGAGTGTGATGATCGCAGGCAGCAGCAGCCTTCACTGATTATTGGATTTTTAAAGCACTTCGCAATTTCTTAGGTTTACCACTGGGTTGATAATAACAGGTTGGAATGAAAACAGAGCTGCACACAATGATATTTCTCTCTAACTGGCAGAAGACATGATCGTTTTTTAAAATGAAATGTGCATGCAGGAATGGTGGAGAAAATGTAAAAGTAAAATGTTGCATGCTGCTGAGACTCAGACTGAGGTGGGCGAAGGTGTAACTGAGATCAGGTTGAGTGTTATTGAAGTGCTGCAGAATAAATGCCTTGCAGCTGAGTCGCTGGAGAATGCAAACAAACAAATTGTGTCGCTTTATCAGTATATTAACACCAATTCTCACTCATTACATTAAGGGGTATCGAGCTGGAAGTGTTTTGGCCTGGCAAGGGAAAGAGAGAGATGGGAAGGGGGGGACTTGGCATTGCCTTGCACACAGAATAAAATAAATGCCACCGTATACAAAGAAGATATACATCAATCTTTAAAGCAACAGCGCGTTGCTTAATAAAACACTGAAGCCTCAACATCAAATTACCCAATCATGCTACAATCTGGAAAAGAGTGCACGCAGTGATGGTGGTTAGGGGGGGGGGGGGGGGGGGGGTCAGCTATTTAATGAGATTTAAAGTGTTCATTCCCTAAAAAAGAAAAATGGAATATCATAAACTTGGTGTTTGTTTTAGTAACACACTAAGTGTCACTGACGTGGTTACAATTTTATAATAAAAAATAATAATTTCTGAAAAACATCTGATTTCGACCCAAGTTACATTACAGTCTTTCCTGCAACCATATCACGCGTCATCATAACATTGTATGCTCCCCCTTAAAGCCTCCTACTACAAGCAAACTGGCTGTGCATAGACTAATAGTGATGATTTTAAAACGGGCTGCAGAGTTTGTGCGTGTGCGTGTGTGTGAACGCGCTAAGCCGTAACCGGTAAACATGTTTATTGGTAAATTAATTAAATCAGCAGACGTTGACCTCGTAAGCTTCGCAGGGCTTTGCTGCAGGAGAGGAGGTTTGGAGGAGTACAATTTCAGATGCAGATGTGTAATCATGGTTTCATAAAACACTATGGGCATAATATTAGGCCGTTTGACTTTCTCATTATGAGCAGGAAGGGCAGTGGTGATCAATACATGATTAATGCTGGAGATGGACTCACATCTGCAGGGACCTGAGACTTGTGAACAGCAAACACAGAACAGGTGATCATCATTTACTCATCTCCAACACATCTTCTTTTTTTTGTCCCGATAATCACGGTTCCTTCCCTCCTTTCCTCCATTTCTTCCTGGTGGATTTGTTCTCTCCACCCGTCCATGAATCTCCTCTTCGGCCCCCACCCCTCCGAGGCATAATTAATTGGACGAACTGAATTTCACACACGAATTATTCACGAATCTATCGATCGATATTGAACACCCAGGGCCTTTCTCTTAACCTCGCTTGGTTTGTCCTGAAGCAAAGAATATTAATGTCATCAGTGAAGAAATAGGCCTAAATTATACCCGTTATCATCGGAGCGGTAAGGAGTTAGTTGGAAAATCACTCAGGAATTCGATAGTTTACGATGAAAGAGAATGCAGGAGGCCTTTGAATAAATAAAGAAACTGCTTTGTATTTATTGGAAATAAAATATTATAGTAAATCCCATGAAAAACACGTCTTTGTTAATCTGTCTTTGTATGTTTGTGAGGAGCCTGAGGGATCCATTAAAAGTAGGTCAGCTCCTGCTCACAGCTGCATACAGGCAGTCATAGAAATCACATTGTGTCCGGCTGGGCAGCAGCAGGGCGTAACACCTCCGAAAAACACTCAACACAGAACCGGGATTTCTGCTCTTGTCCGGTTGCTCTTTGTGCATGAGTTTATGTCCGTCTCTCTGCTCGGTGCCTACTGTAGCTCTAAAAGCTGCAATGATTGATTTTTTTCCTTTTCTACGCCGAGCTTGGTTCAGTAATCAGGGCCCCCTTCCTCACCGATCGATCGATATTGATTAGTAAATCCAGCGCCTGTAGCAAAGGCAGCGCACTGTGGCGCCCCGTGCAGCCGGGGCCACGGAGAGAGCGACACCTGCCGACCGCAGCCGCACAAAGCAAGCGGTCGATGGGGGGGGGGGGGACGTGCCTCTCCGGTGGAGGGATGTGGAGAGAGAAGCTGGGACTGTCTGAGCTGATGTGGAGCCACATTAAGAGAGAGAGACTCCGGTCCCAAGACTCGCTTATTATGAACAGAAAACACCAGATTTATGTCTATTTATCTTGACCTTTGGGGATTTATAGAGATAGAAGGGGCCATAAAAAATGTAAATAAAAATGTTGTGCAGCAGTTAGTTTTCACAGCGTTTACCCTGAAGATGTATTGTCTTCTTAAAAACAATATATTGATACTTGTTGTTAAAGCCCTCTTTACTAGATTGTACTGCCTGAAACCAAAGTGATAGTGAGACTATATAAACATGAAATTAAATATTCTCTACTTGATGATATGAAATAAGTGAATGAATTGATGTTAAACTAATACAGCGTCTTTGATGAAAATAAATATATTCTTGCGAAATTGGAAATAAATACCAAAAAGCACAATTCCAGTTGTATCGCCAAAGTGTGTGTATTTTTTTCCGTGTGTGTGTGCGTGTGTTTACATGCATACCTGTGCAAGGTCACACATGAACAAATCACAGAAGAAAAAGGTCAGGCACTGCAGGGAAGAGCAACTGGAAGCTGTACCAAAAAAAAGGAAAGCCAGTGTGGAAATGTTGAGAAAGTAATAAACCTATATTGATAATAATATTAACTGCATTGCTCCAGAGGGTTTTTAATTTTTAAAAGCAAAAGTCCAATCAAAAGTAATATAACGTTTTATCAATATTGCATAACAATTATACAAGTTATGTGGAAAAAAAGACATGAAAACAAAAAAAATGGTCAAATATTTTGTATTTTCATCTTTTATAATAACTCAGTTCGCCCTGCGTTGGGTTGCAGTCTGGTGGCTGTGGAGGGAAGCCGGTGCACATCAGCACATCTCACTGCTCCTCCTCGCTCTTCAAACACACTTCGCTGCATGTTTCGGATCATTGTCCTGCTGGGAAACGAATCCTCCTCCACACAAGTGAAAGCCGGAGGGGATCGCATGTCTTTGCTGAGCAGAGCTCCTCTTCAGTCAGTGGGGATCTGATGCAGAGCGAGTCCCTACATGTGGAACAAGCAGAGCATCCTCACATATTTACCTACACATATGATTTTAGAAAAAGTCAAACATAATTTACTCTGGTCTGAAATGTAGGTATATTATTTGGTAAATTATAAATATTTGTATTTTTCCCTTGCGTATGCATCGCACTGCTTAACAGATAGCGAACAAAGACTCGGAAGACAGTGGTTGAGTTGACCATTTACTGAGGCTTGAAATTGTAAAACTGCAAGAATAAACAGAAAAATACAACACATGCCAGGCGCCAGGCCCTTCCGTTTGACATTCCTGCCCTCCCCCAATAAACACGTTTCTTTTATTATTTATAACATTTAAAAACATCTTTTTTTAAATTATAAATAAAGTGTGAACTTTTATGCTACGATATATGTGATGTCAGATAGTAAATAAAAAGGAATCGCAGGCTACGTCAAATAAATTCATGTGTCTGTTGTGATTTGTGATTAGTCCACATTTAGACCAATCACAGCGTCAAACTCTGCCGCCTATTCTGGATTTGTTTATTGTGTATTGTGCATTCTGTAGACTCCCATTTCTGTTTGAATTACAAAATGGACATCAGAAATGGGCTTAAAAGGTCTAAGGATTTATTAAAACTAAATAGCGGTGAAAGAACTGCAGCCGATGCAGGTGCTGGCGACCCTGCACCTGCCGTTGCAGCAGCACGCCTTAATGTCACAAGCTTGACCTCAGCAAACCCAGGGGCTGAGTTAGCGAGCCCAAGCCTTGACTCATCAAGGCGACCGCCACCAACGCAGTCCTCCGAGGTACAGCTCCTTGTGCCCCTATCATCACCACCTGCGTTGCCACACCCTGTACCACACCCGCCGCCGCTTCATCATCCTCCTCCTCCTCCTCCTCCTCCTCCTCCTCCACTACAGACGCTACCTTGCAGCACATCAACAGCTACTATTGGGCCAGCAACCGCTCAAAGACCAACAGCCCCAGATGATCTTGGGGTTAATAGACCCAAGAAGGTGAAACTGGTTCGTTATCCAGGGAGATTGTTTTCAGGAAAGAAGCGCACTTTTGCCACTGCATGGTACAACAACAGACCATGGCTTGAATATTCGTTAAAAGCAGACGCAGCCTTTTGTTTCCCCTGTAGACAGTTTAAAGTAAATACGTCTTCATCTGATGTGGCTTTTACTGTCAAAGGTTTTTGCGACTGGAAACACGCATTACAGACTGATTAGGACTGCTAATGCATGCCGCATCAAACTCTCACATTTCATGTGAGAGTTTGTGGAGAGAGAGATACGCGAGGAAACAAATAAGGAAATGAGTACTTTGGTGCACACAGATCAGCTGGCACGGAACCGTTATTACGTGTCAGCTGTCGTTGATATTATAGCTTTTTTTTTTAGCTGTCAACCAACTCCCTCTCAGAGGTGACCACGATTCACTCCACAGCATGTCCGAGTCAGGCAGTGGGCTCTTTCTATCGCTGTTTGAGTATACGCTGCACAAAGATGCAGTTGGCCAAAATATTGTTCTAAGTTAGCTCGGCTGAGCGAAAGGATGCACCTGCAGTGCATAGGAAAATAAACCATGCCCAAGGCGGGCTAAACAGTTCATCGTCTCCGTCTCTACTATTTCTCTCCGAGTGCAACGATGAGGAAGCTGCCATCCTTAACCAGTGTGCGATCGTGATTTACCAGTGTTTGTGCTGCCACGCACACAATGTTTCAAAAGTGGTTTCTATGTTGTCCTTTATTTGTGTATGTATTTGCGATAAGTGTGCGTCTTTACGCAATGCTGTTGGCCTGGCTGTTTGATATATATTGTGCCGCAGGCCCGCAGCACATGACGGTTTTGTGTGCCCTCCCATGAAAATCATATGCCCTCCCTTTAGATTTGTTCTGGCGCCGGCTCTGAAACCACACAATCAATTAAACCACATTTTTGAAACACATAACTTGGCACACAGGTAAGTTTGTATACTTACAGACAGATCTACTCCAAGGATTAAAACAAAATGATCTGTGGCATAGAACTGAGCTACGATGTGCTCTGCATGGCTTTGCTGTGTGAACTAAACCACAAGAAGGAGAGTCGCGCTATTTGGTGCCTTAAAGCTACAGTACCGACTCTTGCCACTAGGGGGTGCCAATACACTATGGTGTCAGAACACTCCCCGCTTGGTAAACCTGTTTACCACTATTTACATCTCTTTACCCTTGGTATCAGTAACACCACATCGCTGATGGGCCTAAGGTACTCTTTAGCTGTCCGTTGACCTAAGGTCTTCACCATGACCTTTCGCACCTTGCAGTTCAAACTTGGAATGGCCTTTACTATCAGACCAAGAGGCCAGTCATTACGCTGTGCTTGAATGTCCTTTAACAAAACAACGTCACCGTCCTGGAGATTAGGCTGCTCCTCGGTCCACTTCCTCCGAGGCTGAAGAGTTGCCAGATACTCCTGCTTCCACCGTTTCCAGAAGGAGTTCGCCAAGCTCTGGACCTGGCGCCACTGTACCTAACATAGATGATCCAGTTCAAAGTCCCCCGGGGGTGTGGGTGTCACACTCGCCTTCTGGGTTAGAAGAGTAGCAGGTGAGAGTATCTCAGGAAGGTCTGTATCATAAGAGATGGCCTGGCGTTCATGATGGCCATAACTTCAGCCATCAAAGTGGCCAGCACTTCATGGGTCAGTTTATCCTTATTCTTCAACAGCAGTGCATCAAGGACCCATCGAGCCACACCAATCATCCTCTCCCAAGCTCCACCCATATGTGAGGAATGAGGTGCATTACAACCATGTACAACCATGGTCTTGCAGATAGTCCTTGATCTCAGGATCGTCCGTGTTTATCTGAAGCTCTCTGCATGCTCCAATAAAGTTTGTGCCTCTGTCTGACCTTAGGTGTTTGACAGGTCCACGAATTGACAGGAAGCGCCTAAAAGCATTAATGAAACTTGAGGTGGACATGGTTTCAATAACCTCCAAGTGAACAGCTCTTGTACTGAGACATGTGAAAATGACTGCCCATCTTTTATTCTCAGCAGCACCACCTCTTGTGCGACGAGTTATCACACTCCATGGACCAAAGACATCAAGCCCTACATCTGTAAAAGGTGGATCCATGGACAGTCTGTCAGCAGGCAGATCGGACATTTTCTGAAACTGAGGTGTGTGACTGTTTGCAGTGATGCCATCCATTGCACTCTACAGTGTGAGACTTGCTGGAATAGGACTTGGCTACATGAATGAGCGTTGCCATACCTTTTACTAGAGCCTTAGAGTTTTTCGAAACACACTTTCTCCTATACAATCTAAACTTCCATTAAGGATGTTTTCCAGGCTGTGAGATGGGGCTGGAAGATGATGCTTGGCTGGACCATTTAACCTCTCCTTCACCTGAATGCTGTTCGTGCACGGCTTAAGAAAGGATGGGCGTCCATTTTGAAGGACATGGGTCTTGTAGACGTTGACAGTGGCCGTTTCTCAATCGCGAGGAAACTGGCTTCCAAGCCAATATTTCAAGGATACTACGTCATCGAGTGCCGCCGAAGGACTGTTCCAATCTCCAGCATACTTGGAATTGCAAGTTACATTCCAACAGATGAGGGAGTGCTGCTTTAGTTTTCCCATCAAGTGACTCCACTATAATGTTGCATGCTTTTCTTCCTGCTGTCTTGCCTGAACATGTTGTTAGAGTATAGGGAGATGCATTGCCATTCAAGCCAAACAGATCGAATAATTACTTTGATCACCCAGCACTGCATACACTCTGTGTGACTTGTTGGGATAATCAGCCTGGTATACATTCACCAAGCAGATTTTCGAGCACGATCTGGGCTTGGGAGCACCACAGCAGATTTCTGTACACATGGGAGTTACTTCAGGTGGCCTTTGTCCTCCAGACTCGCCGCTTTGCTCATTCTCAGGTCTGAACATACCAAACGACCAAGGAGCTGGACCAGGATGCATGGCTGAGGTGTGTTTGTCACTTTCGCACTCCTTGCATTTAAGTGTTGCCTCGCAATCTTTGGCAATATGCTTTGTGGATTCACAACATCGAAAGCAGATGGATTTCTCCTTTAAATAGGTTATTCTCTCATCAAGGTGTCTTCCTTGAAACCAACGGCATTTTGACAGTGGATGAGGCTTGTTATGCACTGGGCATTGTTTGTCTGGTTCCCCTGTCTTGATAGCTGAGCTAGACTGTGAGGCAGAACAAGTCACTTCATATTGACACCTGCTGTGGGGTTATGAACGTGCACTGACCTTATCCGCTTTGCATGTGCTGCTGACTCCGGTCCAAGCCATTTGACAAGGAGGTTCAGCTCTTCGTGGTCAGACAGATACAGCTCCCTTGTAACTGCTTGGAATGATGATTTCAATGCCCAGTAATTTTCTGGACGATCATCAAAGGCAAGGAGCCCAGAACTCACCATCTCTTTTCTCACGAGATACTGAGCAATATCAGGAGTATGAGGAGTTGGAGTTGGAGCTGAGTAGTTATTTGGAACGAATGCTGGAGAGACAGGAAGAGATGCATAGTGTAGGTCCTCAGTGGGTTTGTGCTCATCTGCATCCTTGTGTGGCCAATGCTGTCCGTTGTTGTGAGAAGTGAGTTTCTGTGTTTCGACGTCTTGAAACTGTTGGTGAGTGTTTTGTAAAAATGAATGTTTATCAATGTATTCTGTTGTGCGTCTTGCTGGATCCTCCTGAGCTACATCCTGTAACTCACCAAGATGTCCTTCTTCCAAATCTGCTGCAGCTGCTTCAAATATGGCTGCCTCTTTAGATGCGGCCACAGCTTTACTTTCCAGCTTCAAAACATAAAGGTTTGCCTCCACCTCTGCTTTCTGCCTCATCATGGCTGCCTCCCTTTCTGCGAAGGATAACTTTATTTTTGCTGCTTCGGCATTAGCTCTTGCCCTTGTCGCGGCAGCACTGGCAGATGACTTGCTTGACCTTGTTGATGACCTGTGACTTGAGGCCCGGAACCTGGTCTCCACAGACCGGAGTTCTTCTTCCTGGTCATTCATCTTACTGCTGTCTGATGAATGAGTCTTTAGGTTGAAGTAGTAGCGTGCTGATCACAGAATTATTTTGCTGCCTTTCCAGCTGAGTAGTGTCTTTTTACTATTCTGCCCTTGCGTATGCATCGCACTGCATAGCTTAACAGATAGCAGACTCAGAAGACAGTTGTTGAGTTGACCATTTACTGAGGCTTGAAATGGTAAAACTGCAAGAATAAACAGGAAAATACAACACAAGTTACACAATTTAAATAATACATGGGCAACATAATGCAAATAGAGTGCAGTATAATTAACAGCCTATGCTAAGAATGAGCTATGTCCGTTAGCTTAGCAGCTAGTTAGCTTTAAACATTGAAACCAGACAATCAATTAAACCACATTTTTGAAACACAACTTGGCACACAGGTACGTTTGTATACTTACAGACAGATCTACTCCAAGGATTAAAACAATGATCTGTGGCATAGAACTGAGCTACGATGTGCTCCGCATGGCTTTGCTGTGTACACTAAAACACAAGAAGGAGAGTCGCGCGATTTGCTGCCTTAAAGCTACAGTACCGACTGTTGCCACTAGGGGGTGCCAATACACTATGGTGTCAGAACAATTTGACTTGCTGTGTTGAAGGAGAAATGGTTGGAAACTGTTTCCAACCCCATCAAGGCTGCACAATCCCAACCAACGTTTGACCAGTTTTAGGTTTTGTTTCTTGAATACAGATGTGAATAGATGTGTTGTTGGTGATAGTGACTTTAACTGTGTCTGCATTGGTTTTGAAATACCAAAATACAAATTAAACCGCAGCTTGTCGCTGGGATAGATTTTCACAACTGAGTAAAACAATTTGACCTAAAGATGATTTCATTTCTGCTTAATTGGTTTAATGTAATCTATATTCACACTGGCAGGGTTAACTGGGAAACATGATTAAACATTTATTAATGACACACAATAATACAAACAGCTGCATTGCATTATGCATAAAGTGTGTGTGTGTGTGTGTGTGTGTGTGTGTGTGTGTGTGTGTGTGTGTGTGTGTGACGTATATACATATTTATATATACATATTTGATATACATCAGTGTCTGATTTACAAGTAGTAGAATTATTTTAAAAAAAGCACCCTATATATCTGAGGAGCATCCTTGTTAGTCTAATATTTGATGTCAACACCAAAAGCTAACATCCCAAAAAAGTAAAAAATGACAAGCTTTTTCTCCAAGTTAGCCTGAATTAAGAGAATACAGGCAAAAGAAAAGTTTAATTAATAATTAATTATAAAAACATGTATTGCGGTAGATTGAGACCAGAACCAAAGATTCAAGATGTTGTCATGTTGATTAATAACAATTAACAATTTCTAAAATATCCATCATATAAATTGGCCTGATAACATTTATTCTTGAAATGTAAGGATATTATATTGCTCGGTAGGTCGGTGTCACTCGAAGAAATGCACGTTCAGGGTAAGAAAGTCCTTATAGTAGTGATAGGCCTTATATGTGTCAATAATTCCCAAACAAAACCTTGTTGTGTCTCTTCCCAGCTTTAATACTCCGTCCTGTAGCGTCTGACCTCCTGAGACCTCAGCATGAAGTCCAAATGATAATCCTCCTCATCGTCATGACTAGCCTTAATCCTATAATAAATCAAATGTATACGATGATATACATAATGTTCCTACAAGCATGCATTTAGACAAATGTGTACGTAGCATATTAGCATGTGTGCGATACATTTAGCTGCAGTGTTGATGTGAAATATGAATATAATCTATGGAGCCGTGTGCAGGTTAGACATCTGTAGTAAACAGATTGGACTGCAATGGCTGATCAATGGGCTCTGTTCCACTGTAATTAGACACACAGCGCCACTGCTTGGCTCCAGCCACTTCAGCATAATCAAACCCCCCCCTAAACACACACACCACACACACAAGTAGAACTAAAGAGAGAAAAATAAATCTGTCCTTAAATGCATCAACACACACGCAGCGTGAGAGTGAGACATTATTGAAGGAGAGTATGAAAGTATCAGACAATAGCATCGGCAGCAGGTGTAAACCCCACAGGGACGGCATCTTTCTCGCTCCAATTTGCTCGCTTTTTATTGAGACAGTAGGGAAGCTGAGAGGGACACACAGTCTGTTCTGGCAGGATTCGATCCTCAGCCAGCAGGGGAACATGTGGCTGCAGAGGTGGTGCCTTAACCTTCCACTCACACACACACAGCTTCCACCTACACACACACAGCTTCCACCCACACACACACAGCTTCCACACACAAGCACACACACACACACACACACACACACACACACACACACACACACACACACACACACACACACACACACACACACACACACACACACACACACACACACACACACACACACACACACACACACACACACACACACACACACACACACACACACACACACACACACACACACACACACACACACACACACACACACACACACACACACACACACACACACACACACACACACACACACACACACACACACAGGGTGCCGTTTCTCTGTTTTTACCCTGCACCTGTCTGCTGCTTTCCACCCGTGTCCTACGAATACTTTGAGTTACAACACTTACCCACAATACAGCGCTCTATTAACTATTCATTTCTGTGTTTGCTGGCTACATCCTCACCACAACCCCCCCCCCCCCCCCCCCTCCCAAACGTCAAGCAGTATACACTTGCTGTGTTTTCTTTTGAAAATTGCTCTGTGTATGGGAAGGGTCTCATAGCAGCCGGTGCATGCACCTCTCGAGTGTTTGTGTTTGGGGAGGGAGGGGTGGGTGGGTTATAAATACCCTCTCAGAGCTCAATAGAGTGGGCTCCAGTGGGCTCTGTTTGAAGTAGCAGACTGTAGACCTGCTGGGGGGGATTCTGACCTCAGTCCCTACAGAGAACCCCCCAATTCCTACAGCAAAGTCGGTCAATATCTCTCTTTCTCCTTCACTTGCCGCCCCTCCTTCCTTTCCTCGGCTCCTCTCTTTGGCTCTATACACACACACATATGCACACACACATTTTGTCTTACTCCTCCACCTTTTTATGTTCTTTTCTCTCCAATCTTTTCTTTGGCAGCCCCTCCTCTATCTCTGATTTCCACACACACACACACACACACACACACACACACACACACACACACACACACACACACACACACACACACACACACACACACACACACACACACACACACACACACACACACACACACACACACACACACACACACACACACACACACACACACACACACACACACACACACACACACACACACACACACACACACACACAAAATGCTTACTTTTGTGCAACAGTCACTCAGTCCCCCATTGCGACTCAAACTGCATTAATATTGAATCAAACAGCAGTGTCTCCAGCTAGCAGGCAACAGCCAGGCATCCCCCCCCCTTCCTCCTCCTCACCCAATCTTTCTCTCACCGCAGGCTGGCTCCCTGTCTGCACTCTGCAGGATGGAAGGAATATTCCCACTGGGCAGGAGGCATGGATTAGCTTTACATCAACTTTAATATGGCAATAGAGATGGAGCTGTAGAATCGGTGCTGGTGTATAAACTAGTTGTGTATGTGTTTAAGTATTGGCTAATGCTACATGTAGTTACTTTACATCCCTCCACATTCTGTCTTTGCTGTCCAATCTGAAAAATAATCACTTTTGTATATTTACCTTGCTTTGTGTTTTCTTTCTCCTCTTTGCCTCTCACTCTCATCCCCATCCCTCCCACCGCTGCCATCCACACCAAGCCTGCAAGCGCAAAGAACAGGAGCAACACAAGGACCGCAACACGGCGCCCAAGAAGCAGCGCCTCGTCTTCACTGACCTGCAGCGCCGCACACTCATCGCCATATTCAAGGAGAACAAGCGTCCCTCCAAAGAGATGCAGATCACCATCTCCCAGCAGCTCGGCCTGGAGCTCAGCACCGTCAGCAACTTCTTTATGAACGCACGGCGCCGCTGCGTGGACCGCTGGCACGACGACCATGGTGCCAGCCCCGGGCAGCCGGGCACCTCCGCCACCACCTTCTCCAAGGCCTGAGAGGAGGGGAGGACCTTCAGAGGGCCGGGGAACCAGGTTGGAGCAGCATGCAACATGGAAGACTGGCTGTGAAACCTGCGTATGACAACCCTTCCTGGCCAGGACCGTCTGAATGTGTCCTCACACCAAAAGAAATCCTTTGTGCCATGCAATCATCTTTTTTGTCAGTCAGAATTTCAAGCTCTCACCTGAAATAAGAATAATCTAAAAAAAAAGGTGAATTGTGAAGTCAGGTCCACTCTGCGTAACTCAGATAAAGGACAATCATTGATTCTGTCTTTTTTGAAAGAAAATCATTTTTATGGCATCTGACAAAGTAAAGAGACACCAAAGATTTGATGTATTTGTTGGAAGTTATCAGACACTTTGCCGGCCTCCATCACCACACAAGTAGCCACTGATTCTGCTTTTTCTCCCAACTCACCTCCTTTCAGTTTGCCTCTCTCTCATCTCCTCCACGCCGGCACACGGAAGCAACAAGGGCAAAAGAACGGCAATAAATCTGACAACAGAACAGCACATAGCCTTATTATCCAAGCCCCATCCCGCACACACAAGGCTGTCATAAAGAAAACAACGCAGCCTATGGAAAAAACAACAAGGCTTTCCAATTCTCCGCCTCTACCTCCCCCTTCCTCCTGTTGTCTCCTTCATTCCTCAGCCAAAGGTATTCCCTTATGGCCAGCCATTTCAGAGAGCAGCTCAGCCTGATCATACGGCAAACTAATGAATTGAAAAATGAATCGATGTAGACAGAGAGAGCGGGGCCTTGACCCCTCCTGAAGGTGAAACTCAAGATGCTCAGCGGTAGAGATACTCAGGTCTTCCAGGCCCAGGTCTATATTTTTTGCACAGATGTTGGAAGACCTGTAGGGAGACATGTGTTACGCCTGAGCATAGAGTCTGTGTTTCTCTGACCAACAGGAGAGGCGGGTGAGATGTCTGGACATGTTCTTTGTTCTGTTGGGAGCTTTTTTTCTCTGATCAATAACTGAGAACCGAGCGACAACAACACGCTCGGGCGTCCAGCCAACTACATTACAGCTGCATATGAAAAGCAGGATGTAAGAGGAGCACATGGAACCCACTGGAGATGGGGACACAAAGGCCTAATAACAGCAGCAGCAGCAGCAGCACATCTCCCTCCCAGATCAACCCGGTTTCTGCAGAGCAACAGTGCCCCCTGCTGCCGATAGCAGACACCTGCATCCAGCAGAGCGATGGGGCTCCGAGCGGAGGAGAGGGAGGGAAGAAGCCACTAGATGCTGAGGGGAAGTCATGGCACAACACATTCAGGCCCTCGCAGCTCTTTGAAGGCAGATCAATAGCTAACCATTATCCTATTGTTGTTCCTCATCCAACCAGCACTGGTGAAGCCGGAGGAGGGGGATGGTTCAACTGAATGCTGGAAACGCAGGGATTTAGCAAAGGCAGGGATTTATTTAGCCAATCCAAATCAAGATCCAAAAGAATCGGAGAAATCACAACAGAGTAAAAAGTAACAGAAAGGCTTACTGAGAGCGACACATTTGAAGTGTAGCGGAGGTTTAATTTCCTTTTATTTTTGGGAGGCTTCATTTGTCAAATCATTCTTCCATCCCATCTGTTTGCAAAGAAAAGGTCACAACAGATGTGACTCAAACCAAATCTCCTGGTTATTCCCACACAAGGGTTATCAGTAGCTAACCCAAAGCTAACCACCACACTCAGCTGTCAAAATGCTACAATAATTAGTGCCAATGCTTACTGCCTTAATGCGAATCAGAGAATATGGTACTAGGGTTCACACACAGCTACAGTGCGCCCCACTGATGACGGGCGGTGTGGGCCATAGCAACCAACAATCAGCTTTTATCTGAATTAAAATATACTTTTTTAGTAAAAAAATGAAAAAAAAGAATCAGATGTTAAGGCATACAATAACCAAACCTCAAATGACAAAGATACCATACATACAGTATGTGTTACAAATACAAATGTCTCCAAAGCATAACTGGACACATTTTGAAGCAGAAGAAAAAAATCTCTCATTCTATCTTTGGTTCTCTTCCTCCTCTGTCCCTCTAACCCCATTGCCCCCCCCCTCTTTCTCTCTTCCTCTCTATATTGATGCGGGTATTTAATTAGTTCCATAGACACACAGTTTCTATTTCTTGTTACTATTGTGCTCTGTTGTGCATAAGTAAGGCACCTTGTTGCTAAATCAAAAACAAAAAAGGAAGGACTTTTTAAAAAGGATAAAAAAAAGGAGGGATGCAAGGACAGAGGCCGATGAAGGACGTCTTTTTTCTTTTTTTTGCATTCTATGTGAATATAGACTCGAAGGAGACATTTACCGTGAGAAAGAGGAGAAAAAGAAAAACAGGGAGCTGCTGAAGAGACGAATAAATGACGGACGCTCTCTCTCTTTTGGCATTTCGTGTCAGAACTGTGTTACTCTCAGCCCCCTTTAAGCTGAGCCCAAGGACCGGGGCAAACTGGAGGGGGACAAATCATGACCTCCAAATGTCTCGGCTGTTTTATCCGAGGGCGGGGGCAATGCTCGGGACTCAATTGTTATCTGTATGGTCTTAAGATGCAACTGTAGCATTTCCAACAATGTAGTCTGATTTGCGGTGCAGATTAGATAAAAAGATGGTCATTGTAGAGGAGCTGAGTGAGAGACTGACAAACTTCACGTTGCTGTAAGCAGTGAGTCGACGTCGCCAAAGGATGATGAGCTGATTGATTTGTGGCATACAGTTCAGTGAGCATAGGGGAATAGCTAGATTCAGCTCTAGGTATTAGGCTGAGAAAATGACATGTGTTTGTAGTGAGAACCAATGTGGCTACCTCACTAAGCTGAGTGGTTTGTGAAACCGCCACTAATACCAAAGATACTGCAGCCTACCGGTCCCAAACTGCCTAGGGGGAAACCAAACCAAAAAAAAAAAAAGCCCCCCCTCTTTGCCCAAAAATATTACAGACTGATATCTCACACACACACACACACATTCATACACACAGTGCAGTCGGACTGCATGGTGCCACGTGGAGGAGGTGGCCGCCATGCAGACAGAGTTGAGTGCCTTTTCCCTTCAACCACGGGTGGGACTGCACTGGACACACACACACACACAGCCATGTGGGTCCATGCATATAGCTGCACACCCTTTTACAAACATGCACTCACATTCAGACAACGCACCCGTAATTGGATGGACAGCAAAGGGGGGCCAGAGAGGGGGACACAGAGTGGGGGCTGTGTCAGCATTTTCTCCCATATTGACTTTCCATCTTGATACACTAGAATACAAGCACTTTATCATGTAGAAAGTCTATAAAACATTTTCTATACACTATTTATTTGAAACAAAAGTATATGTTGCTCCTTAATCTGTCAGTCTTTCTGAGTGTTTCTTCTAGTAGCTCACAGCCTTCATGTTTTGATTTATTCCCGCCCGGTGTGATTAGATTCTCGGCCACTTTACCTTTCTCGCATCAGAGATATTTTTGTGAAACAGAGAAAGGGGAAGGTAAAAAGGCCGAGGCTCAGAGCACTCGCAGGGCTGTAGTTTTTAAATCTTACCACTTAATGTCTCTCTCCACTGCGTGCAAGCACAGAGGCTGCACTATAAAAGTGTGGAAGACTCACTGACAGTGTAAAGACACAAATTCTCTCTCCTCCCTCCACACTGTCTGTCCAGTCGACCTCTCCCCCTGGCTAGTACTAAGACCCGGTAGGCATGTGTTGACAATTAATTCTGAAATACCTCAAAAACCTTTCATGTAAACTTTATGTAATTTAGATTGAAAATAATACTGCTAATGATAACAATGATTATGAAACTATGATACTATGATAGTTAGTTTTGGAACTTGTGACTTGAAGCTTTATACTGTTAAATTCCTTTTTATTTGTTTGCTCATTTTTCTCGTACGTTTCTCTCGTTTGTTTTTGCTACGGCATGTACTTACTGTTTTTCATAAAGGAAAAAGACATTGTGAATGTTTCTGTGAAGGGTTACATGAGAAAAGAAGAGACAGAAGAGAAAGCTAGAATAGAGAGGGAGGAGCAAGAGCGCAACTCACTTTAGATGTTTAGTTCAAAGCTCTGTCCAAGGCGGGTATGTTTAAAGGAAAATAACAAAACCAAGAAAAAAAAAAAGGACAAAAATATGATTTGGGCTGAAGTCTTTACCAAAAATGTGATGTTAAACCAAAGGAGGAATAACCTTTTACTCATTGTTAGCTTTCTTCTGCCTTTAATTTGTCTTTTCTCTGAAAAAAAAACTATTTCACAGTTACTTTTGAAGGTTCCTGGGTGTGTTCAAGTGCTCCTGATGTTCTTAGAATATTAAAAACCAGCACCTCCTATTGAAAAGAAGGTGCGCTTTTTTCTTTTGTGCATGGATATTGTATAACTGTATAGAAACCAACAGGAATGACCTGTGATTTTGTGGGGAGAGGAGGAGAATGGAAAGACTTGGGAGTGGGTGGAGAAGGGGAGGGTGATATTTTGGTTATCAAAACAAAAAAAAGGGGGTGGGAGGATTTGGGTTTTAGGCGTTGGAGGGGTCCTTGTTTTTAGAATTTCCGTCACTGTTGGATTCACTGGTTGTGTGCATGTGTTGTTGCAACCCTTTCCCCATGTTTTTTTGATGTATATAAATCCAGACAGTAGGGGGCAGTGTGTGCTGGGGGAGGTCAAACTCCTCTCCTCCCAATCAATAGCATTCAATCTTCATTCCTCAGCTTGTGGTCCTCACTCGGGTCCTGAAATGTGTGTCTTGCTTTTCCAAAGACGGGCTGTTTACTTGGAGTTAATCAGAGGGACACACACAGGCCCGAGCGGCCTTGAATAACCTGTATGTCTGTCTACATGCTTTTCTTCAATCTGTGAATGTGTGTTCATTTGTACCGATGTGGAAGACAAAGTGTTTCTTTTTTATGTTCCTTTCCTATGGGTTGCAATATTTGTCATGCGAAAATTTGAAAACCATTTCTTACTGACTGACCGACCAACCAACCAACCAACCAACCGCAGTACCATTTGGCAACTGATGATCCGACCCGAAATGTCGCCCAGCATTTACTGTCAAACAGCATATGTGTGTGTCGTTTCACCGTGGGATCGAGTGTTGCCAATGGGACTGATGTAGACACCCCCAGTCACACTGTGCTCTCCCTCTTCTGTTACCTGTTAATCAATCAGAACCAAGTGTCTTTGTGATGGTAGAAGACAATCAGTTTCAAAACAAGAAAAAAGGTAGAGAGGGCAGGCCAGTGGGGAGGAGGAAGGGGAGGACGGAAGAATGAAATCAAGGGAAAAGAGGCTCTCTGAATCCTGACGAGCTGTAGTGGCCGACTGCCAAACGACTGCCCCATCGCACCCGCAAAACATCCGCCTTCCATCACATCAAACTCGACCTAACTCAAAAGTCATTCGACATTTTGGAATTCACTCCCTCCTCATCCCCTGTCATTTTTCACCCTCCTGCCACAATGTAGTGCACTGCAGGAGTAGAGAACAACAGCTGTGGTGCAGAGGCACACTTCCATCACAACTTCCTGCTAATCTAATGATGATGTAATCAGCCGCGAGGAATACAAATGGCTCCGGTTGGTGGCTTTTGCACAGAGAACTATGCAAACACCTGACCCCCCCAATCTTAATCGTTGCTGCTGGGTCAGAGTGTACAACCCCTCCCCTTGACATTTCAACACTCCCCCTCACACTTTGACCTCCATAACCCCCATTCCACCACACTGATGTCACACAGCTTTACATAAATGCCCCAAACTGCCATTAACATCAAAATGGAGTCCATGTTGATGTTTGCAAGCTCCCCCGCTCATGGCTCCATTGTTCTACAATGTTCGACTGTCTTTGTCCCCAGCGCCAAGGAAGGGCCACAATCAATGCAAAGACACTTACATTGTACTTACTTAAGTTTACAAAGTCGTCTGGAGACGGTGGCTTATATTGCACTCAGAGCGACAGACACACAAACAGACACATGCTGGAGAGGGTGGGTCTGCCTTTTGAGAGTGTTTGCTGAAACCAAAGATGAAATCAGAGGTATGACAATCTGGCTATCACACCTAGACAATGTTCAGCTGTACGGGTCCTGTGATTTACAGGCAACAAGGACATTCCACCTATTGCACTTAAACACACACACACACCACACACACACACACACACACACACACACACACACACCACACACACACACACACACACACACACACACACACACACACACACACACACACACACACACACACACACACACACACACACACACACACACACACACCACACACACACACACACACACACACACACACACACACACACACACACACACACACACACACACACACACACACGGGATAAACCCACTCACAACGTCTGGTCAGAAAGCCTCTTTTCCCTCCTCCCACTGCAGAAGCCGGAGAGCCTGTGGAGGACTTTTAGTTTCACTCTAGCCGAGACTTTTGTGAAGGAAAAAAAATCTGAGTAATAACTGTTACAGAAAAATAAAAACTTAAAAGGATAATATGGGTAAAAATTGCGTGTTTTGAAATAAATTAACAAATAAAAACAATTGTAAAACAAAAGCAGTGCTGTCGGTTTATTGTGTTTGGTTTGATCTTCAAAGGAAGTCCCCTGTGACCCCCGCGGATGGAAATGAGATTTCGACCACAACAATAACAAAGAGGAGATATTCATGCAGAGGTAAACTGTCTAGTAAATACAATAGACAAAATGTATTGTACATAATGTATTTTGTATATTCAATTGTTTACTTTATTGCACAATTACAGCTTTACAAAAGATCAGTGCAGGCTCTACAGAGTTGCCTGTTTTAAGTAGAAAACACGTAATCTTTTCAATAATATGTTGCACTAAGAATATATATGATCCAATATTGTCCTATATCAAAACCTTAAATGTACCATTGTCATTATTCATGTGTGATTTGGTGCATCAATGTTGTTCTTCGTGTTGATCTGGAGCTGTGAGTCAGTGAGTTATTATCTGCGGTCACCTGCTCATCCACCGTCAGCACGGTGCTGCGGATGCAGGTTCCTGAAGAGATGAGGCGCCCGGCCCCGGCCCCCTGGGAGAGGGCGTACGACGAGCGGCGGAGAGACGCTCCTCTTGTCAACCTCGACCTCAGCTCCACCGGTTGAGAGGACGCACTGTGGACCTGCAGCACAGCCAGGTGAGAGAGACTTCGGTCAACATTCAGCTTTACAACTGCTTCTGCTTTGTGTTTATAAGGAATCAATACCTAGGCGAATGGCAAACAACTCACCCCATCGCATATAAGACGCTAAGATTGGTAGCACGCTAACAGGTCCAAAATTTAAATCATATCGAGTTGGTCCTCAAGTCAAGCAGATATAGTTTTAAATTTGCTGTTAACTTGTCTTGTTAAAAAACAGTAAGATCGACACAACTATAAAAATAATCACAGAGCAAAATATTACATAACCATTATTATAAACTAGTCTCAACGCTTTATTTCATACCATATTGTTAAGAAATAAATCACAAATTGGATAATTTTTGCATTGCATCCTTGTTTCTAAATTACATTTTTTCTTTTCATGCAGTCTTACCTTGTGCTTGTCGTGCATGTTGAGGATGACATTGATAGCCAGAGTGGTCATTGAGGGTAACACAGCCGTCCAGGTGGTGAGCAGAGCTGTGAGCCACACCAGTGGATCAATGAAGGCCCTCTCAGACGCTCCTGATGAAAAGCACACACAGAGCAATCAAACCAGCTCACAGGGGTGGTTACACATCAGATCAACATTTTACTATAATAGCATTTTTAACTGTGTTTGGATGTATGTTTGGTCCAACAATTGTTTTTATATTATTTGACCCCAAGAGTGCAGAAGTTCATGCTGTAACAAAAAAACACAGCCTGGAGTAACATCGCTCAAGTGACAGAAATGAATAGAGTAAGCTTGCGGTGAGATGAGTCGAAGTGTACCGAGAAAGAAATAGTCCATGGGTGAAGCTTTAAACAGACGGGTGCTTTGGGTGATCCTGGAACAGATGAAGAACAACACCACAGAGACACACACCGCTGCCACGTTCAACCTGGTCCAGTATCTGGTGACCAGAGAAATCTAAAACACAAACAGAAATATTGTCATCTTGATATACAGCCTTCCTCCTCACGCCCCGTCCCCAAAGAGTCCCCAACTAGCCGTAAGATTTCTCGAATGACCACCACATTCGGAAACTTCCCCAGCCTGCTTCTGTATTTAAGGTTCCCAAACCAAGCTGTTATATCGTAACAAATATGTGTATGCCTATAATCTAAGGTGGTTGGATACAGTAAGCGATGACAATGATAAGCTGCGCTCCTGCACCCAACACGTGCGAAATTGTCTTCCAGCAGCAGTTGGCAATGCGTGTTCAAGTGTTTGTTGCTTTGCATGTAGGCCTGAAGGACGAGCTGTTTGTTTGCTACTTTCAAAATCTAACTACTCTGTCTGTTTTCTCCAACGTTGCCTACCCCAACTTTTAATAAAGCTTCGTTTTCTCATGAGTTCACGGACTAAGCAAGTGATCATTCATCACAATTTCATCATTTAATTGTCATCATGATTCTTCTCAATTTTGGCAACTGCAGCTGAAGTTAAAAAAGTAGATTCCATAATTTCTAAATGAAGAAATATATCAATTAAGTTCTCTTTTCTAAATGTGATCAAATGAGACTTACAAGAGAATATTAGTCAGCCACAAATAAATATTTGTGTGTATGTAATACAGTTTATAATGTTTAATACACAGACACCATCTTGTGTTTTACTGCATTTAAATGTCAAATGGAGAAAAAGCTCCGTAGAGAAAGATGTATTTATTGCATATGAACTAAAAACATCCAATTTCACATAATATGTAATGTCATTGAGGGTGCAAAGATGGTGGATTGTGCAATAATAATAATATTTTATAGCATTCCCCCTGTGTTTTCACAATATATTGTTTTATAACATGTTTTAAATTATGATTAAATCTTCCTGTGGTTCACTTGCATCTATACAAAATGTGATCATTACCTCAGCGTTGGCAGTGAACGTTGCTGCCATGGCGACAGTCACTGCCATGGTCTGCAAGTCATAAGCTGTGTTGTGAAAAACTCCAAAAGGGATGAAGAAGAAGACGAGAGAAGAGTAGACGGCATAGAGGAGCGATGAGATGAGAATGAGAGGGCTGGAGAGCTCCTGTCTCTGTCCTGACCGGTACAGCTCCGGCCACTTCAGGCTGCTCTCTGCATTCACATCCTACAACAGAAAGAGGGAGGATGAAGCATTATGATTTACATTTTAGGTATTTCAATGATTTCCAATATTACAATCACAATTCTAATCATTTCTGAATTGAAATACAAAAGAATAAATAAAATAAAAGAACAACCAATTCATAGTGGCCCTAACAGCTTTTCTTTATGGTGTAACATGTATCTGCATATTTATGACTTTAGAATATCAACATGAAATATTGATCCCATTAGACTTGCATTTTTGCCTGAAATGTTCCTTGGACATTTCCTGTTTTTAAAAATTAAAATATGATTGATTATTGAATACATAAAAATATGCATCTCCTTAACTGTCTCACCTGTTCAAAGAAGGCCAAACACATAACTGGGACTGCTGTGTAGAAGAGGCTGTAGAGAGCAATGAACCATGTCTCATATAGAGACTGCAAGAGAAGAATAGATGGTGGAGTTAATGCAGGATGATTATCTCCATATTTGAGTTCAGTTCATTATGTAACATTCAGTCTCATCCATGTATAGCTAACCTGAGCACTGAAGCCGTTGAAGAAACCAAACCATATGTGCACCAGAGCAAAGCCACAGGTCTTAAACAAGAAGTAGCGCAAGAAGAAGGAAATGCGCCTGTAGGACCAGCGGCCGTGGACCAGGAGCAGCCGCTGCAGAAATCTGAACTGGGACAAAGCAAAGTCTGCGTTCTGCACGGCCTGACCCCCCTCCACTCCTGCAAGGCCCACGCCGACATGAGCCGCTGGGGATGGCAACAGTCAGAAAAGGCATTGAAAAAGAGGAAGAACATGTAAGAACATCAAAGCAGAAAGCACACAGGGACAGGGTGTTAAGAGTCAAGTAGATCTATATAGTAGTGTTTAGTTGTGTTCTTATTTCATTAAAAATCTGGATAATTTCAAACCAAAACTGTAATATTAATCCTGGTTAAAGTTTGGTTAATTTGATAGAATCTTCCTTGAGTAAGCTTTGTGGTCTGCCAGAAGCTGTCTTAAATTGACTTTGTATCCACTTTCAAACGACGCTATTGTGAGTTTAACCGGACTTACTCTTGATCATATTCACGTCATTGGCACCGTCCCCGATGGACATGGTGATGGAGCGGGTGTGTTTCCTGACCAATGAGACGATGTCAGCTTTCTGTCCGGGTGTCACGCGACAGCAGAGCACCGACTGACACTGCTCCGCCAGCCTCATGAACGTAGCACCCCACTCAGGCTTCTGGTCAAACTCTGCCTGGAGAACAACACCATCAAACAGCTCAGATTAGGTCATAGTTACTGTTGGGAAAATACTGAATATACTCTTCTAATATCAGTGTAGCGCATGATAACAAAGGCCCTTCGTAGCTGTGTACGTAACCGGATGTATGATTACCTAGAAGAGCGTCATGACACACTGTTTTAGGCATACGATAGCTATGTGACAACGATTGACATGATGATTCAGCCCCTAGAGAGATAGGCATATGACTGTCATGTTTATTTCTTACGCAGGCCTTAGCTAATCTGAACTGTGGCCAGAATACTGCTTTGAACCGGTATTCTTCCATCTTGTGACTGTAACACACTCTCTTGTATATAAACATGTCAAGGACACTATTCGGAGAACTATTTTGTCCCATGCAGCCCTGTGTGTGATGACTACTTCCATTCTTGCAAGGATAATAAATACATGTATCCTCATATTGAAGCTCAAGTCGGTGACAAGTGATATTTTTCTAACAGTAACTTCACAAGAAATGTTGAACTGTAATGATATATGTCACATTTCTTGTTCGAGGTACAGTTGAATGAAAATTGTTCATCACTAAACCAAATCAACATTAACTCTTACACTCAGAATTTTCAAGCATGTTTGAATTAATAAATATTTTAGTGTTAAATATGTTTTTTTAATAGTACATTATATATTTAGGCTCCTGTTCTTTGCCCCTTAAAATGTCCTTGAAGTACCTCACCGACATTTGTAATAATTGAATCAAGAGGTTAATTATTTAAACCGTCGGCCTTTACAGCATTACATTACATGTGGTTTATGTCCAGTTGAAAGCCATTACACGGGTACTTTAACAAAGAGTGAAAGGAAGGTTAATAGGCAATTTCAAACACAGCCAAATCTTCGGCAAACTATATGATGACAGTTATTCATCATATAAATGTGTAACCTCTATCCTGTATGTCCAGTGTTTACCAGCTCAGGTCCAGTGAGCACCAAAGCAGTCTTCGCTTCAGCCGCCTGCTTGTCTACAGCCCACAGCTCTGTCTGCCTGGCCTTGAAGAAAGTTACCCCTGGGTCTGGGGACTGGAGTATCTGTCTGCAGGGCCAAAAACATACAAAGATCAATGAGCTGGTGTGAGTGTGTGCATGTGTGTGTTTGTGTATTTCTGCTAACTTGAGCTCCTGCCATTCCAGTAATCTGGTATCCGGATCCAGTAACTTGCAAGAATATCCGATATTCACTGCAGTCTCTAGAAGAACGAAGGGGCAGGAAAGACAGAAACCACAGTGAGACATGAAGCGTAAAAAAAGCGGTGCCACTTCAAATGATTCTACAGGAAGACACGATACCTTTTTTGTCCCCAGTAAGTACCCATACTTTAAGTCCAGCCTGTTGAAGCAGAGCAATAGTCTCAGGAACGCCTTCTTGAAGTCTGTCCTCTATCGCTGTCACCCCAATAAGCTACGAACCATAAGAGTACAAATTATCTTTAAGCATTCCTGAAGGATATTGGCTTTTTTACGTAGCAAGAAAAGGATAAAAACAAATATTATAAGGTTGATAACATGGAAAATGCACATTATTTGCTTTGAAAAGTAACGTTTCTGCAGTAATAGGCTCTAAGGACATCATTTGTATGTGGTGAAACGCTAGCAATCCTCTTATTTGCCTATTCTGGGATGTTTTTACGGTCACACTAACACAGTAACAGTTGGACAGTGTCAAAGTGTTGCTATGGAAACAGAATGTTGAGCGCAACTCTTGCTTGGATTTGAGTCTTTACAGATTATTACATGCACAAAAACCTAAAAGCACACTACAGGAAAGGGAAACCCAAACAAGCATAATAGGGCCTGTTTTCGGGATTCCGGGAAAAGAAAAAGGGAAGAAATAAATAATGACAGGCTTGATTTAAAGATATCCTGTGACATGAACATGAAAGATCCCACCGAGGAGGAGCCCACCTGCAGATCTATCTCCATCTGATCATAAAGCTTTTCCAGCAGTGCGTCGCGGTCAGAGGTAACCATGGTTGCAGATTGATCCAGAGTTTTACTCCACTGCTCCCATGATGCCTCGGGAACAGATCGAACCGCAACACACAAAGTCCTCAGACAGGCCTGGGAAAACAGCTGACAGGAGACGAGTTCACACGTTAAACTTATTACAGGTTCCAGAGATGGCAAAAGTACACACATCCTTTACTCAAGTAGAAGTACAGATATTCGTGTTTCAAAAGTAGAAGTACTGACTAAACTGCTTTACTCTAGAAAAAGTAAAGAGGTCTTCGAAATGTACTTAAGTCAAAAGTACCCATAACTACCAGCTGTTTTAAAGAGTAACTGACCTCCCTTTATATTAATAGAACAATAATGTGATTGTTAGCTAATGAATGTTTCGATGCTGAACAACGGCAACATGACAAAGTTCTCATTGGTCCCTCTTCTTTAGAGAAGACCAGGAAATGATGGATACACGGATCGTGTTCAAATCAATAGGCACACAATTACTCTAAGTAATAATGATCACGCCACCAAAAAATACAGATTAAAACTAAAGTAACAAACCTGTGTTGAAAATGTAAGAAGTAGAAAGTAAAAAGTCATCAGAAAAATAAGTAGTGGAGTAAAGTACCGATACCAGACAAATGTACTTAAGTACAGTAACCAAGTAGTTGTACTCCACTACTTCCCATCTCTGCAGGCTGTATATTATTCAAAGGAAACATGAGATCAACCCTTGGGTTTTGGCAGGAATGCTTTAACTCTCAGCAGGAGATCGCTGGCCTGATAAGTTCTTCAGACTCTATTGATCAAGAACTTTGAACAACTCTGAGATGATCCATGCAGTGTGTCAAAGCTAATAGAATTGATGGAAGATATTGTGCCTTCAGTACAATGTGACGCATACAGATAATCATACAAAAGACAATCTAAACATCGATTTGTTTGACAAATTACTATATTTGGATCAACACCTTGCACATTTTAAATATATTTGTAGAGACTTTCCAGATGCAGTCAAAAACACCCTAATGACTTCATTTTCTGACTTTTCCTTTAGCCCATCTATAGTTCTCATTCATAACACTCCGTTCGATGTCTCACTATGGGATGCGCCTCATCGCGGAGCAAACAGAAGCATCAATCTCATTACGCCAATCCTGATTGGCTGGTGATCTTGACGTCAACGTCAGGGGAAATCACCCCCTATAAGTAGCCTGCGCCACGACGCATGCGTCATTCAAACACCTCTTCTCGCTTCAGAGCACATCTCTAATGGTAGCCGGGCTAGCTTAGCAGTCCACAGACTGAACCAAAAGCTAATTTCGGTCGACGGGCGTTAGCCGGCTACCATATTCTGCCTCGCAGAAGAGTATAGTACTAACACACCAGTTAGTATTATAATCAACCTCGCCGTTCTTCCTCTGGAATTAAGGTAAGGTTTTGATTCTCAAGTTAGCAACACACCCGTTGCTAGCTTGTTTTTTTCCCTCACTGCCGACACCACGGTAGCGAGGACCTCTTTTCTTTTCCCTTCCACGAAGGAGGAAAAAGGATTAAAAGGATATTACTACACCAGATAATATTCTTTGAGAAAGAAGACCCACACCGTCCTTTTTCTACGGATTAAAGACAGGTGGGGAACCATTTTTTCTCTCGACGTACCTGTTACGAGCGGGTCCTCTTCATGCCACGCAGCCTATAAGATGGACGCCTCTCTCCCTCACACCAGAGGAGTCAGGAACTCGGAGGCTCGGCTCTGCGGCTGCGGGTTGAAAGTGTCAGGCACAGACTCACACCAGATCTGTTCGTCCTGCCTCGGGCTGGAACACGCCCAGGAGGCCATTGACAACCCCGGCTCGTGCGGGCATTGTGCCCGCTTCACTATGAAGAGCCTCCGCCGAAGGTTAGCACAACAAGCTAGCCTGTCGGGACGGGACCCCCTCATGTCCACTGGTTTGCCGGCTGGCAATCAAGACACGGGGGCGTCCGCTGCAGAGATGGAGCCCCTCACTGGGTCGGTCTGGGGCTCATCGACAGCGGCAGCCGCAGAACCGGAATCCCGCGCCATATCAGGCCGAGACCCGGTGGCGGCAAGAGACGCGGGAACGGGGCCCCGCGCTTTACCAAGCTGGGGCTCCCGGCTGGACCTCACCATGGTTTCACCCGCGGAAGATGTCCTAGAGTTAGACTACATGGAGGACGAAGAGGATACCTCTGAGTTCCTCCTGTCTGACTCGGATGAGCAGGAAGACGACATCTTCATGTCATCGGCTCAGGCTGCAAAGCCGGGAGCGATGGCTGCTCTCCCGGGCGATAGCACACCAGCTTCGCCCTGTCTAAGCATGGACCTGCAGGCCGTGTGTCAGCGCGATGCGTCCAGGCTCGACATCCCGTGGCCCGAAATGGCCAAGGAGACCTCCAGGTCTCGTTACGAGGGGAAACATTTTTCCCAAACAACGAGGACGAAGAGGCAACTCCTTCCGGTTTTCCCGGAGATGTTGGATGAGGTGTCGGTCTCGTGGAGAGACCGGCCCTTTAGCAACAAGGCCCCAATCCAGGGTGCCTCCTCCCTTGACTGTGACGGTATGGAGAGGCTCGGCCTGCTCCGCATACCGCCTATGGAACCGCTGGTGGCAGCCCACCTCCTACCGAGGATGGGCCCGTCACCAAGCAGGAACCCCACGCTGCCAGCAAAAACGGACCGATTCCAGTCGACCATGACTGAACGGGCCTACAGAGCCGCAGCATTGTCCGCCAGGGCTCTGAACGTTTCCTCGATGCTAACCGCGTACCAAGCGGAGCTCTGTGAGGATCTGTCGAGCAATCCTGGACCGGCCACTCTGGACGAGATAGCCGCGGTCACAGACATTTGTCTCCGTGTCCAACGCTGCGCCGTCCAGGCCACGGGCAAGGTAATGGGGATCATGGTGGTGCAGGAAAGAGCTAGATGGCTCAACCTCACCAACCTCCCAGACCGGGAAAAGGAAGATGTGCTTGACATGCCCATCGTTCCCGAGGGGATTTTCGGCTCCGCTCTCGCTTCCATGCAGAGGAAGTGCGAGTCGAAAAAGAAGGAAGACGAGGCCCTCCACCTCTGTCTCCCTCGAAGGGTCCAGCCGCTGCCTTCGCAACAGCGGCCCTTCGCCCAAGCTGCACCGAACCCTGCTACTGTAGGTTTAAAGTACCAGGACAGCAGAGGTCCCAGCCCACCCCGAGTCCCCAGCCCAGGCAGGAGACGAGGGCGAGTTGGCCTAGAAAATCTCCGGTTCCGGCTGCAGCCCAGGCGCAGCCAACCCAGAATTTCGGCCAGCAGTCGGGGAAGAAGAAGCGAGCGGCCTGACAGCCCCTCCTTCTCCCCTCTGTGACAGAGCTGGAAGTTCTTTCCCCGGCTCTAAACGTGTCCCCGCCGCCTCGAGAGATGCCTCAACGTCATCCTCAAGTCCGCATAAAACACATGTCACATCTTTCTTGTTTGAATAAACCATTTTCCGCTGAGGCATCCAGGCTTCGGCCAAGGGCGCAGCTCAAAAAAATGAAAAGAAAAACAATAAACAGTCCGTTAACTATAAATCCAGCAGCTACGGCCTCTCTCAAAAGGCGGATAATAAACGGGTCTGTGAAGGCACCACCGCCACGCGCATGCGCAGTGCCGGTTGGGGCTTTAAGGGCACTACCGTCAAGCGCATGCGCAGTGCCGGCTAGAGCTGTAAAGGACAGCCCGCCAATCCTTCCCCTTTTGAGAGCAGCTACGGCATCTCTCAAAAGGCGGATTATTGACGGGTCCGTGAAGCCACCGCCACACGCATGCGCAGTGCCGGCTGGGGCTTTAAGGGCACCACCGGCACGCGCAGGCGCAGTGCCGACTGGAGCTGTGAAGGCACCACCGTCACACGCATGCGCAGTGCCGGCTGGAGCTGTAAGGGCACCTCCGTCACGTGCCTGCGCAGTGCCGGCCGGAGCCGTAAGCGTGACATCTCAGCTGGCTCTAAGGAGCATACAGCAGGAGATACTCACGACATCTGCCTGGGCTTCTCAAAACAGTTATACTTTATCTGTTTTCACAAACCCAGAGAGAGTCAACCCACATTCTGGAGAGAGAGGTTCTCTCTCTCCTAGAAAGAAGGGTTTTATCTATAATGCCCACCGAGCGGAGTCAGATTACGGGGAAAAATGTCCTCGTAAAGCACCCGCTCAACATGGGGCTCATAATAAAACTAAACCCCGCGCGCCACGGTGTGCGGAGAGTTTTGGTTATTATGTAATGCGTAGTGGCACTACACCCGACTTTTCTAGTGCGGGACGCGCCTACGGGTGCTGTCCTTTCACGGAAGGTGGTCACCACGGACGCAGGTCAGACAGGCGGATAGGGGATTTACGAAGGTCGCCCGGTGGGAGGTCCCTAGAGCAGAGACCTCCAGCGGGCACACGTAAACTACCCGGAGCTTTTAGCGGTGTTCCCCACCCTAAAACGCTTCCTGCCTTCTCTCAGAGGACACCATGTCCTCGTGAGGACAGACAACACGATATCGTGTATGAACCGCCAGGGGAGGTTGCGTTGTCTCCAGTCACACACACTGGCACACAAACTGATCCCTTGGAGCGGCAGACGTCTCCTCTCTCTGAGAGCGACACAGGTACCGGGAGTTATGCACCTCGGGACAGAATTACTGTCCAGAGGTGCACCACTCTATGCAGACTGGACTCCACATCCAAGGACCGTGAGTCCGCTGTGGGTGCGTTACGGCGGAGCCAGCGTTAAGTCTGTTCGCAAAAGGAGAAAATGCTCAATGACAGCTGTTCTCTTTAATGCACGATTTAAACGCACTGTTAGGCGGGGACACACTCGTACACGATCGACTTCCGGGTCCTCTGTACGCGTTCCCACCCCTGGTTCTGTTACCCCCAACTCTGAGTGAAGGAGCAACGCCACACACTTACTCTGATGTTTCCGCCCTAGCCCGCAATGTACGGGCTGGCGGAGATATATCAGCTGTTGTGCGGGCAGCCATGGCAGCCCCCACCACGCAGGGACAGATTGTCTCAGGCGGGGGGGGGGCGATCCTTTACCCACGCCCAGAGTGCGGGGCACTATGGGCCTGACCCGTGAGTGGTACAATCTGAATACAGTGGGACTCCCTCAGAAGGTGATAAACACTATTCAGAGTGCGAGAGCTTCCTCCACCAGGTCTCTTTACGACTGTAAGTGGAGGGTGTTTGAGAAGTGGTGCCTTCAAGAAGGACACATCTCTTTTCAATGTCCTGTCGGGGTGATTTTATCATTTCTACAGGACTTGATCGATAAACACAGAGCTTTCTCCACGATCAAGGTGTACCTGGCTGCTATTGCTGCATGCCATGTGGGCTTTGAGGGTAAGACGGCTAGCCAACATCCTTTGGTCTGCCGTTTTATGAAGGGAGCGCGCAGGCTCCTCCCTGTCTCCAGGTCGCTGGTGCCCTTATGGGACCTGGCAGTGGTTTTAAATGGGCTCAAAATGACCCCATTTGAACCCCTGGAAGGAGCTGACATGAAACATCTGTCACTCAAGACAGTGCTGTTACTGGCCCTGGCATCCGCCAAGCGGGTCAGCGATATCCATGCGCTGTCTGTACATCCCTCATGCACTCAGTTCGCCCCAGGGCAAACGAGAGTGTTGTTGAAACCCAACCCTGCCTTTACACCAAAGGTGGTCGGTTCGTGTACCCCAATTGACATTGAGGCATTTCCTCCGCAGCTGGTTTCCTCCGGGGAGCAGCAGCAGGATCTGTTGTGTCCAGTCCGGGCTTTACACACATATATGGACAGATCAAAAGAGCTTCGTCTTAATGACCAACTCTTCGTGTCCTGGGCTAAACCTCACAAGGGTAAGCCTGTTACTAAGCAACGGCTCTCCCACTGGATCGTGGAGGCGATTGCTTTGGCCTATACGAGTCAGAATCTGCAAGCACCTTCGGGTCTGGGGGCTCACTCGACTCGGGGCCTGGCTACATCCTGGGCTTTGTTCAAGGGTGTTTCCATCTAAGACATCTGTGCAGCGGCAAGCTGGTCCTCGCCGCTCACTTTTGTCCGCTTTTACAGGCTAGACGTCTCCGCTCCAAGCGTGGCCCGAGCAGTGCTGGGCACCTTGTTGAGTCGGGACTCCACCTGTTAAATTCTGGTTGATCGGTGATCTTCGAGATAAGCTCGTCTGGTAATACGGGAGCTACAATATCCCATAGTGAGACATCGAACGGAGTGTTATGAATGAGCACTACAGGTTACTTACGTAACCCCAGTTCTCAGAGTAACATGAAGTGAGATGTCTCACCAGACGGCCCTCCTTGCTATGGTGAAGCGAGAAGAGGTGCTTATTTTGAATAACGCATGCGTCGTGGCGCAGGCTACTTATAGGGGGTGATTTCCCCTGACGTTGACGTCAAGATCACCAGCCAATCAGGATTGGCGTAATGAGATTGATGCTTCTGTTTGCTCCGCGATGAGGCGCATCCCATAGTGAGACATCTCACTTCATGTTACTGTGAGAACTGGGGTTACGTAAGTAACCTATAGTTTCTAGTATTAATTGGTCTCATACCTGTGTCATTGTATTTTTGTTTGTTTTATTTGTACATCACTTGTCTCCTAAATGATTATATTTAAAT
Source organism: Pseudochaenichthys georgianus (assembly GCF_902827115.2). Classification (NCBI taxonomy): domain Eukaryota; kingdom Metazoa; phylum Chordata; class Actinopteri; order Perciformes; family Channichthyidae; genus Pseudochaenichthys; species Pseudochaenichthys georgianus. Next base: position 7,004,690 of record NC_047506.1, on the reverse strand, counting down.
TAGCTTTTATAAACTGTTCCCAGTTGCTTACTCTTGATTGTAATGTTTTGTATAAAGCACAGATTTGAGTTTTTGTTGAAATGTACTATAGGAGCAGAGATGGGGTCGTTACTAAAAAAAAGTAATATATTACATATTACATATTACTTTAAAAAAAAGTAATATATTACACTACTTCGTTACTCTCTACATAAAGTAATTTGTTACTTTACTCGTTACTTTACTCGATCCTGAATGTTTTCATATCTGACCGTGGCTGTCCTCTGTCTCCTGCTATCTGTATATTTTGCGCAGTCTATCTCTGCTCACGCTGTTGCGTCAGTGTGTTCTCCTGCGTGTTGGCCATGTGTTGCACTGGAGCCAGACTGGAGCACACCGCAAAGACTTCAGCCGAGCACGTACGAACTGCGCATGCGTGAGTGGCAATAACTCTCCTTACCAGCAGGCGTTACACTACTCCGTTACCGACAAAGTAATATTATTACAGTAACGCGTTACTTTGTAATGCGTTACACCCAACTCTGTATAGGAGTGAACTTGACATTTATTTTTATTTGAGTTTGCAGTGAATTCTCTGTATTAAAGGTGGGATAGGTAAGTTTCAGAAACCGGCTCGAGTGCACTAAAATTTGAAAGTACACAGCCGAAAAGAATCCGCCCCTTCCTTCAGACTTCCTTACAGAGCACCTCCTCCAACACACATGAACGCACACATGACGTCAGCAGACTGGTGAAAGTGGCCGCCTGTTGCAGGCGAGTACTGCTGCAATACACGCCCAATGACGGCACGCCCAATGACGGCACGAGATACATTTGTGCGTGCGCGAGATGGAAGGCCGACAGACAGGGCGGCAATCCAATCGATTGGTTGTACTTTTTACAGTACTACGGCTTCCACAGATGACATTTTTTTATGGATTTTTTGTCAAAGCACTTAAGATATTCATTGCTATCAGGATGTTAAGAGCATTCTATGGAATATAACAAAAACTGTATCTCGAGCCGGTTTCTGAAACTTACCTACCCCACCTTTAAGGTCCGTGAAATCTAGCACATTAATATCACCCTGACATATAACTTTGATTCTCTGACTTTTCATACAGCACTACCACAAAGAAAACCTTAGAAGTTAGCGTATTGAGATATTCAACACTTGTTAACATGCTTAGCACAGTGCCAAGATTGTGAACTCTTTAATTGTGTAACTTCTTAATACTGCCATGGAGACCAAAGATACTAACAGAGTGTCATAAAAATAGTAGTATGCTCAATAACGGCACACATTTAGTAGAAACTCCAGTTCACCTCCAGGGCTCGCTCAGTCCTTTCCTGATGCAGACAGTCCTTCTGCAGTCTCTCCAGGATCACTAGGTCGGCCCCTTTACAGTACAGCTTTAACCCACCCTCAGGCTCCCGCACTGAGAGAAAACAAATAAAAACAGTATGTATAATTTATTTAAAAAGAAGTTGAACTTGTAAATTATAAAAGATTGTAAGATTGAAGTGTGTATTACGAGTTTTGCTCTCACCAAGTACTGACATGCGTCTTCTGTGACTGGTGAAGTCCAGCAGAGCGAGCAGCCGATACTCGCGAGTGACACCCAGCTCGGAGACAACGATAACATCTCGTGTCCTGGAGAGAAAGACCCAGCCCAGCTCCCTCGCTGCCCCAACGAGAGCTTCCTCATCCGGGGACGCAGCCTGGTAAACTGGAGCCTCTGGAGGAACACACAAGGTGGATGTAAACATGATGTCTGCAAGGAATATTATGTTATTATCAGGTCAAACCAGCGATGGGGATGTAGAATCAATGTGAGCATCCTTTCAAGTTCTTATTTCAACATTTGAAAAGCAGTGCCTCGAAGTTCACATACAGGTTCTTTGGCTTTTAATTGTAGCACCCCCATCAGGTCAATACAAACAAACAGTGGAAACATGAATCACACGCTGAGAATCTCATCAAATAATAAACCAGCGCTGTCTGAGGTATAACCTGAGGTTTAGCACTTTTCTCAGATGTAGGATGAGAACTGAGCTACTTTGATCTGGATCACAGTAAAAACTGATACTTTCACACAGAAACAACCTTCTTTCCATATGGCCATGACAGTGTGGCAGACAGACAGCGCTCTGAGGAACTGGCAGCTGATTGGACACTGCTGTCCTCTGAGCTTCTGCACCAGGCTGGGAGCCGACATGAACAAACCCCCGCAGGAGAAGGGATTCCAGCTTAGGTCCATGGGCTGCAGACATACAGAAGGAAGATGGTGCATCCAAGGTTAATCTGCACTGACATTATTAGTCTACAAGTCTTATTATTCTTATCTTATAATTAATTTTGTCTTATATCTCTATTACTTATACTGAGTAGGTTATCTGTTGTGTGAACTTTTGGGTTATTATATTTATTCTCTTGCCTATTTGACATTACATACAGTATGCTATATACAGGGTTGGGAGGGTTACTTTGTAAATGTAATCAGTTACTGATTACTGATTACATGGCTCTGAAAGTAATCCGAATACAGTTACAGTTACGTGCCTTAAAAAAGTAACGTAATCAGATTACTTTTAGATTACTTTTGGATTACTTTCTTTTTCCTGGGTATTTTTTGGTGAACAGGAGACACAAAAAGCAAAAGGAAACTGAACGTGTTTTTACTGTTTTAATGGCGTATCAAGAGCACACTGAAACATCACATCTGCAACATCACATCTGAAACGATGTAACAACATAATACACGTTTTGGGGATGCAGCTTGGGATGTGAGGAGAGGGACACGGCTTAGAACGGGCGTGTCGCCTTCTGTCCTGCCAGTGTTGGCAGGACATGAATTAAAATGTCGAACTCGGACTTCATTTTAAGGACATTTCGGCCAGGGGTGTAGAGCTATATTTGTTTAAGCACCGGATTGGCAAAACAGGAGAGTGTGCACCAGTCTGCCTTGATCTATGAATTCATGTCCGTGACACTCACAGTATCTGCTGCCCGCAGCTGTTTTATAGAAGGAAAACCTGCTTCACTTCATGACATCTCTGCAGCGCCAGGAGGCAGCGGGAGGGTTAACTCCGCCTCTGAGAAGTCGAGCGTGCTGCGCAGTGCCTTTCACGCACCGCCTTCACTGTGTGTACCTTCAGAAATAATCATTAGTTAAAGGCTAAAGAGCGACCGCAGGCTGATGTGTTTTAACCACACACACCTATACACACACACACGCGATTTAAACGCAGACTTTTGTTCCTCCATGTTTCGTTGTTATTGTTTCACTGAGCGAGCGGACCCGCGATTTTTTTTCAAACGCTTTTTTGGTCCATCTGCCAATAGAGTCTGTCTGCAGACCGCAACAAGGAGGCGTTTCCTATAGGGGCGTTTCCTATAGTGAACGACGGGAGCCGGCTCTCGCCAGCGAACGAGACGTTTTTTGTTTTGTTTTTGCGGAGGGATCTAGATCGGCATGAAGGCACATTATGCAATGTGCAATGTGGACATTATCCCGCTTATTACACATGGCCACATTCTCAACAAAGTAACGACATGACTCCCAATAATAATTGAAATGCTTTTATGGATTTAGAAAAAGATTTTATTGATTTAAAAAATAGTTTTTTGTATTGATTTAAATTGACATGCATCCGCTAAGAAAAGTAGTCCGTTGTTACTGTTTTAACTAACGTAACAACGGCAGGAACTGCTTCTATAGTGTTTTTGAGGAGCTTTTTGATTACAGATTTGAAAACATCGTTGCTTGCTTTAAAAGTAGCACAATTCATTATGTCAAACCTTGAAAGATATCCCTGCCCTAATGCCAAAAGTAGCTATGATGTCTATGTCTGGACCGCTGCGTAAAAAGGAGGGTTTCTGACCCATTACTTCTCTTCCTACTTTTTGTCCCCCTCTTCTCCCCGCTGTAGCCTAGCAGTTGATCTCAAAGCACGCTCCCTCTCCTGCAGGGAGAAAAACTATATTTATATACTTTATATAGGTTGATACAGTAGCCCCTTTTTTTAAATAGTTTTTATAGGTGTTGCCATCTGTTTTGTGTAGCGTGGTTCTACAAGCAAGTCAAGGCATTAATTGGGTGGTATCAGAGAGTTACACGGGTCTGTAAATGCAATGAAAACAATTGGCCACAGCAAATCATTTATATTAAACATGTAATTTTTACTTTTGAATACTTTAGTACAAAGGATGTCTTGAATAATTTAAGTGATATATGTGTACACATATAAATAATTAGTCAAAACAGGGCTACATTTGATTTGATTAAAAGGTATAATATGTGGTAAACTGAAGAGCCCTTTGGGAGCCGAAAGAGCCGGCTCTTCTTGGTGAGCCGAATGATCCGGCTCAGCAAGAAGAGCCGGAATTCCCATCACTAGAACAATGACTTCTTCTGCGAGGATTTATAAAAGCAGCTGGATAAAAAAAGTTAGGAAACGCCCCTACAGGAAACGCCCCTATAGGAAACGCCTCCTTGCTGCGGTCTGCAGACAGACCCATCTGCGGCGGCTCTGATGATTCGAATCGGCTGTAGCTACTAGTAATGAATATTACATGTTGAGAGGAAATCTTTCCACCAATAATTCCAATAAGTAATCCAAAATGTATTCACTTCAGGTTTACGAAAGTAACTGTAATCAGATTACTCGTTTTTTAAATGTAACGCGAGCTGAATACAGTTACTTGAATTTTGTATTCTGATTACGTAACGCCGTTACATGTATTCCGTTACAACCCAACCCTGGCTATATATGTGTTCCAATACGTTTTTATATTTGACCTGAATAGGCTTTCTTGTTTTCTGTGTTGTGTGCTATATTGTTGAAGCAACTTTGAGCTGCAACCTGTAAACAAAGCTTAATATTATACAGTGTTGCAACTGTGGCTAACATGAAGACAGTCTCATGGCCAAATGGTTACAGAAATGATGACGGAAAAACAGGCACTTATTCAACAGAAGATATACTACAAAAAGGAGGAAAGAACATGACATCTTTGCAGCGGGTTGAAATGAAAACGATTCAAAGACCCAGATTTGAGAGCAGTGCTATGGTACCTCTGTGTCTTCTGCCTTGCTTGATGCATCACCTGTAAAAGAAGATCATTTCATTTTATTTATTGACCAACAAAAAGCATTTTCAATAAATAATGACAGCTGAACCAGGTAGTGGCACGTACATATGGTTTGATATGATTCTGACAAGGTTTTAACTAGTTTTGTTTTCACTGAGGAGAGTCGAGGTTAACCATTCATCAGTCGCTGTTTGTTTGATGAGAGCATGTTTAGTGTCTCCTGTTGGGTCTCTTGAGGAAGTCTTTGTTCCACTGAAAGTCAGCGAGGGAACTTGTCTCTGGGGTCATTATCAAACTCTGTTACATAAATTGTTAAGGAAGCAAATTACTTTGTCAAATAACAGGATGCAATCTGCTCTAAACATGAATTTGGACAAAGACTGGATTTTTTTTTAGTGAAGTCAACATAAATATGAATAGTGTGTTATTATTGTGTCATCTTAAAGATTAGTTAGTGTGAACAAGTTTACTCTATAATCTCAATAATTACACTATATACTAATGGATAGGGGTGGTCACCATCTGTCCTTTTTAATGAGATTTTATTCAACTATTGTTCACTTTGTTCTTTGCAAGGACATCTGATTAATATTATGAATGAGTTCTAATGTGAAGCTGTTTTCAAAATGGGAAAAATAATTCTCATATTTGTCTTAACTTTAGAGTCAACATGACTACTGCACTCATGTGACAAGGTTGTTTAACAACCTCTTAAGCCCTGAGCTTGTTTTTCAGATTTCAGGCTCGAAAATGCCACTAACTCAACAAAGACTATATCTTCACTTCTAAAAAGGGGTACATTAATAATCTTTTCACTCAAAGCAAGGTTACATCCGTGAGTTGGATGTAGAAGTGTCAGAATCAATATAGATGTTTTTATTTTAAAGTAAATTCAGATGGAACATAGTAAAAACATGTAAATTCTAATGTCCGCCTAAAGACCCCCCATTACTTATAGTGAAAACTACCCTTGAATGATGGGTTAGTAGACTAAAAGCTTTAGGAATCCAAACTATAACATATAATAAGTACCCTGTATCAAGATTGATGCAAAACAAGTGAAATTTGACCTTTTTAAGAGAGGTTTAGAAAAATAAATCATCAGTTCCATTTGACCTTTTTCACTGTAAAAATCATTTTATTACTTTGAATTATCCCTATAGGTATTCATTCCATCCAAATACAACTGTTGTGAAAAAAATAAAATAAAAAACATACTGTTATCCTAGGCCCCACGGACCCGGTTCCGGGGCTGAAATCGCGTCATTTGCAGGAAACAACGTCTAAGGAACCTTAATATTTAATAAACTATGAATATTTTATATCCATATAACGGGAAAAAACTCATTTAACTGATCTTTTTCATTTTTTCCCAAAAAAAACACACAATGAGCCTCTGAATTAGCCCCGAGCGAAAAATGCTAACCTATTACTGCACCGAAACTCACTCCTAGCTCCCTTATTACTTATCCTAGGTGCACATCCAACACATCGTTTATGATCGTAAAGACACAGAATCTAACGGTGCCCACCTCAACACTGAAAGATACAAACTCGCGACGTTATCAACAAAAACGTACATCAAAACAAGTGGCGCTAAGTACTAACATGCGCTAGGTTAACATGGCTTACCTTCCTCTTTGTCTGGTCTAAACTGGTCTTCAATGGCATTAAAACGATCAAAACGATGATGTAGTTAATCCATAGGTTAATATCCAATGTGGCTGTGTCCCCTTTGAAATGTTCTGATAATCTATAAGCAATAAAACTGCAATTCCGTTATCTGCTGTCCGCTCTGTGCTCCGTGCGCTCTGGGTCCTGCAATTCCTGCTTCCTTACGTAGTAAACAATAAGTAAAGTCTGCTGCGTAATGTGCTTAAGCTGGCTGGCATTCTTTATACTTTACACAGGACCATATCTCTGGAACCCATTGGTCGATTTGGGTGATTTACACCTTTTTCTTAACCATTACATCCAATAGAATCGATGGGCAGTTCCCAAATCGTAATAGAGAAGCAAATGAAGCATACCTGAAAGTACAAGCCTGGACGGCAAAACTTTATACCCAGTATATTGCCATAAATATGATGATAGATTATCAGTACACATTTCTACGTGACACAAAGACATTGGATTAACCTTGAGCGGCGTTGTTATTCCGTTGAACACAACTTTTGATCACAAATCAAAAAAGGTAAGACGTAATTATTGTAATATTTTTGAAACCAGATGTTGTTTACTTTCTCTTTTCTGGCTGATAGCTCCAGGAATCCGGGGTCGTACAGTAATGACATTACGTGTGTGGAATCTGTGGAGTCTCAGCTTTAATCGGATATCTTGTTTGTGCAGTTACGATAAGTAATAAAGGCATTTCTACTGTGAGTGCTGTGCAAAAGTCCGTTAGCATTAGTTAGCATTTTTTCGCTCCATGCTAATTCAAAGGCTTGGTATTACTCTTGTGTTTCTTTTAGCTAAAAATGGTTCATATTGTCAGTTAGCTGAGTTTCTTACCGTTAAAAGGGTATGGAACATTAATAGTTTCATAAATGTTAAGAAGCCCTGAGACTGGGGTTGCGTTCCGATAATCCAAAAATCAGCTCCTAAATTCTAACCCTATCTCCTATTCCTTGACCTCTGAGTGAAACGTCACAGGGTTAAGGGATAGTGGATAGGATAATTCAAAAGGACTTAGGAGAAGAGACTGCGGTACTTTAGAGAATCCGAATGCACTTTCACTATCTGACGTGTTTATGATGCGCCAGCGGACGTCCTGAATATGCGTCTGCTGCTGTGGGGAAACTATGGAAACTACAGTTTTCTATAGCGGACTACAACATGGATGTTTAATAAGAACGAGGGACTACTGTAAACTCATCTAGAGACTCTGCACCGTGCTCTGATGCTGTTGCTTTTTGCTTTATGAACGTGGACAACAGAGAAACATATTCTTCATGACCAAAGTTGGAATTGAAATAAAAAAGGAAAGTGAAACTTATGCTCGTCACCCTCTCCCTCCGGTCCACATCAATACAAATGATCCCAATACGTATGATTGTATGAACTATGAAAAGATCTTAAAATCGATACAAATGTATTTATTATAAACGTTAGTCCTTAACATCTATCACTGTGTATATCACCATTCAAACATCTTTTAAAAGTTGAACAAACCCCACACAGCTCAGTAAAGACTGTGAAATGTTGACTTTAGTTGATCATTTCAGTAAAAACTAACGTTCATATTTCTCTTTTTGATTATAATACTGACGAACGTTCAGAACAAAGCACTTTGGCAGCTTACCACCTATGTTTTAAAATGCTTAATAAGCACCGTAACGTTCATGATATAATTTCTCGGTCATAATCGATTGTTTCCGTGAACGGCCGACTGTTGAGTGACGGCAAATGCTGCGGCTGCAATGCATTGTGGTGCAGCATTTTCTCCTCTCCTTTCGGTTAGGGAGGTCCAGTGGTTCCTAAGCTAAAGGAGGTTATAAAGGAAGTTTGAAACCTCCTTTCCTTTCATTTGGAGAATTGGAACGGCACTTATCATGGCTGCCACTGAGGGACTTCCGGGTCATTTCACTTGGTTAGGAAGGTTCCTAAGCTAAATGGACTATTGGAACGCAACCATAGTCTCGTAAAAAAACGGTGGGAGGGGTCCACTGGGCGGACCCTCGGGCTTAAGAGGTTAAGGATAACATGTCAAACTCATCTTTCAAATCATTTTAGTGGTTGAGTGGTTTGAATTTTTTTTTAGAGCTAGCCATGCAGCGTAAGGTCAAAGATATGCTTTGTTTTGTAATAAGTAAAAGTGCTGGAGTTGGGGTTGATGTTATCTTCCAACAGATATGATAATTTATTAGTAAATAATGCGGCACATCCAATTCTTTTTTTTATAATTTTTGTTACACACTCACTCTGCCTTCCTTCACTCATATGTTTAGTGCATTTCCTTTGTGAAAAAAAGAGATAAAACACACATTAAACAAAGTGAAATATACATTTCTGTGCATTCTTTTTAAAAGTCTTTATAGACATTGCAATGTTGCTATTGGGATTTCTTTTGGAAAATCATGTTGTGAAAATCTGACATTTTACCCAAATCAGTCAAATATAAAAATACTAGCTAGTTAAAACATGTTTTACCATAGACCTCCCCAGCTATGCAGCACTGTCTGAAGAGCAGACGGTTCTGGGTCAGTGTCCCAGTCTTGTCACTCAGCAGGTATCCCACTTGGCCGAGCTCCTCGTTCAGTGAAGTGTTCCTGGCCTGGGCCGGTCTGTTGGCCTGCTGCCAATACATCTCCATATCCCAGCCGATAAACAGGCTGTGGACCATGTGGATCACCTCAAACCTGTGAACACACACATGGAGGACACATACACACAGTCAGACAGTAAACACAGCTGTATCAACCCTGCTAGAGTGAATCATCTTAGATGGAACTAACGAGATGTAGAGCGCAATGGGCATGGCCGGGCTGAGCAGGATGATGTAGCTCCAGAAGATGAGGAACCCAGTGTAGACGGGGTTGCCGTTAATCACCAGAGCAGAAGTAGGCCCTATGTGGCTCATGACCCAGCTGGAAAATACGCCGGCGCCGATGGCAAGGAGCAGAGCTGCCAGCAGCATGGACAGGACGATCTACACATCAAATTAAACTTTATTTGTATAGGCTTTACAGATTAACAAACACAGAGGTTTTAAAAGATAATTAAAATGTCAAAAATATTATAAAAAACATGATAGAATGTGAAATACAAAAGCATTTAATCGACATAAAATAAAATATAGACAGTAAAAATACAATAAAATGTAGGACTCCGGAGGAAAAACTCTTACTAAATATAGGCTTTATTAAAAAGCAAGGTCTTCAACACACTCTTAACATTTTGGACACTGTCTGCCTCTCTACTAAAAACAGTAAGTCTTGAGTTCCAGACACACACAAACAGTTTAGAATAGTGTGTGTGTGTGTGTGTGTGTGTGTGTGTGTGTGTGTGTGTGTGTGTGTGTGTGTGTGTGTGTGTGTGTGTGTGTATCTTAAAGTCACAAGATATCTTGTGCTCGTCACCCCACATGCCCTTTGCCCACTCACCCCGATCACCACTTGGTTAAAAACTCTCTCCATCCGAGTCCTCTTCACTCTCAGTTTCCCGCAGTTCCTCAGGACCTTGCTGTCTGCGCCTGTGTGCGGAGCAGAAACTCTTAGATGCTATCGCTGGTCCGAGCAAGTTCGGAGACCGCTGTGCAGCCAGAGGGTGAAAGTTCAAGCCCTTGTGTCAGTGAGCATCCTCCGACGTGCCCTTGAGCATGAAGCTGAGTTTCTACCAGTTCCGGGGGTGTCTGACCCGGCTGTGGAGAGGGTCAGCGGGGAGAGAGAATTTCCCTTGCAAAGATCAATAAAATATGATATCACATTATGTTTTCCAGTGATGTTGTCTCCAACTCTCAGACTACTGAAAGTTAAAATGACAAATGTGTGTGCCATGTCTTCAAATATGTTCAGGGACAAACTTCCTACAACAACAATACTTCAACCTTGATCACGCATAATTTAAAGTAGGCTGTGTCAAGTGTGTGTGAGGAGGGTAAAGAGTTATAATCAGGCTGAACTGGGGTCACACCGATAGACAGTCTCTGATGAATGACATAAGCCCCATCTCTGGAAGAATTTGATCTATTGATCTGCTCCACCCGAACTGAAAGGGTCATCCATGACACCTCTGCATGGTCCAGTAATATCCGATCAATGATCACTTAAAAGACAGAAGCAGCCGGTTATCTGCCCGACGTTAACAGACCCACATTTAAGACACAGCTGCAAGAGTTAAGTACTGTCCATAATTAGCAGTATAATGCATTCCACATATTACAATTTGTCATTGAAACAAGTGGAGGCCACAGTAGAAGGGGAAATGAGGATAGGTGGCATGGACACAGCACATATTGTAATAGTGTTATCTCTGTTATCAAACACCTCTATGAGGCATAATGCCACGTCTCAGGGTTTCTCTTCCTCCTGTCTGCTTCCTAGTTTAGACTCAACAGACTAGTTGGGCAGTTTCTACTAACCATTTGCTAAAGGGAAATACAATCTTTCCGTTAACTGACTCATTCCACAGAAATATATGTTCATATTCTTTTTTCCAAACTAAATACGTTTTTGCTTCGAGTACCAGTGTATATGGTCAAGCCATAGGCGAAGTCTGTGTTGCGTAGGACGGTTCCCCTCAGGAGGATGTGCTCGTTGTCCAGCAGAAGACTCTCTCCTCGCCAGTGCATCTGGCCTCTGAAGGTGTACAGGCGATTGTTTGGCTCCTCGCAGAGAACGACACCTGGAAAATTCAAAGTTGAACGCGTTCTTTCTTAAGACAAGTAACGCAAGTCTTAAAGAAGTTTACTCGTCTAGTTTTAAATGAGATTTTCCTTAATGGAAAAACATTTATTCACCATCAAAGGCAGCAAGGGTCTCCTCTGAGGGGTGGGAGGTCAGCTGGTTGTGTGTAGCACTGAGCGCCTGCCTGAACTTGAGATTACACTCTCTGAATGAAGAAAATAAAAGTGGTATTAACACTTAATAGTTTAGTACAAGAGATAATGATGAGAAGCTAAGGGAGTATGCAGTTACACGCATAGATGAAAATGTGGAAATGTCTTTACTCTGAAATAAACCTTAAAGCACTTCCGTTTTAAACTTGTAACAAAAAGTAGTATCCATTTGTTACTACTAAAACGTGTATATTTATCATAAAGTGACTACATAAAAACATGCATGTTATCATTACATGATGAATTAAATCCTTCATTTTCTACAGAATAAGCTTAATAAAAAAAGCAGAAAGAGTTTCGTACCCATCGATATCTGCCGTCTCTACATAACAGAGACTGTGAGGTTCAGAACTACACAGGATGAGAAGGTCAGCCTGCGAGGAAAGAGAGAAAAGAGATATTTATCATTTAAAAGTTTAGCAGCTCTAATGCCGACATTTCTCACTTAAAGTTATAAAATATGCCACCTAAAGGGTAGGTTAACAATTTATTCATGAAATCTTATTGTACACTGTCAGATTTATTTTTAGTTTTTTGATACTTCTGTTAATTTAATGTTTCATTATTTAGAAATCTCACAGGGATGACTTGGTCTTTGTGGATCCGCAGCACATCTCCCACACACACATCCTTCCACTGCGCTCTGTTGAAACTGAGGCAGAACAGATGAGGAAGGAGCAAATGGGGAACAAACAAAACAAGCTCTTTTATTTTTATATAATTTGCTGTTCACAAATCTACAATGCTACCATGAATACATACAACACAAATTAACAGACAGAAGTGTAAACAAAATACACTATCACATTTTAAATCACCCTAACCCAAATGGATGCCATTTTATTATAAATATTAGTATGTTATATTATTGTTAAAAAACGCTTACTTTTTATCGATAAGTAAACTCTTTACTTATGTGACTTTACACGTTTACAGTGTAGCAAAACATGGTCTGTGCAGGCCTTTAATTAAAATAATATACATTCAAGTCTTATTATTATATGAATTGCATCTAATCTGAAAAACGTATTATCCGTTACTAGAAACAACTAAATATTCTCTTCTTTGCAGCTCTCAAGCATTAACCACACTTTTAAGGGTAGTGTACATTTTTTTAAGTGATGTCTGAATCCCCAAGAGAAGACATATCGTCTGCAGGGTAACACTCTCAGGGAATAAACCGAGGCAACAGTATCCCTGAAGACGGGAGAAGATGTCATCAAGAGGTTGGTCATAGTTCATGTCTTCCAATAAGTGTGGAAAATGTTCTGGCCCTGCTCTAGGGCCATATAGGGATTCACTCATTCACACTTCATTAGAGGTTCATTAGAGGGCCGTTTCAAACTGGAAGTCCTGAGAGAATAACACATCGTCTTTGTCCTCACCTCTGGGAGTCGAGTACGTCACAGGGTCGGGAGTTAATCTCAGAGTCGCTGCGCCTCCTCGCCTGGACCACAGATGGACAGAGTGAGACCCAAAAAGATAATGAGAGAAGGAGATAGATAGAGAAGTGAGACACAGATGGAGAAAAAGAGTGATGGACAGGGAGCGTGTGAGAGGGAATGAGAGTGGCTGTGAAAGGTTGAACAGGAGAGAGAAGAAAGGAGAAACGCCATTACGGGGCTCTACAGTGACACCAGCTGGGAGATTTACACCCTCCACTAAATGATTAGTCAATAGAGAGGGGTCAAGCAAGCGTTTCACCCAGAGCTGTTAACGACCGTAACTCAGTGATGCACTTAACCAGAGAATTCTCCATGCAAAACATCACGCCTGCATTTAAAAGGAAAAGCTTTAATGATTAGAGAAAATTAATGCTACTGGGATGACTGGTTTTGTCAATGAGGAGAGAAAAAGGAGTCAATGCGGACAATGAAGGAGAGGGAAGAGTGTGCACATTCTTAAGTGCCAGGTGCATAAATGCATGAGTGAGGCCGGTCGTATATTTGCGTTTTAAGATCTTGCATTTGTGTGAGTGAGGGTGGGTGGATTCATCACAGGGGGGATATTCCCCCTCCTTAGACTCCACCAGGCCCGGACTGGCCATCGGGAGCACCGGGAGGTTTCCCGATGGCCTGGCCTGCTAAGTGGCCTGCTGGCCTGAGGATTTTTTTTTTGTATGTATTGTGAACGCAACGCTGCGCAAATGTGGGTCTGACGCTGCCTCACAGAGAGTGACTGGCTGTCTACATGATGTGGCCTGCCCACATGGCCACTTTCATACAGATCACACACTAATGCGCTCGATTGGTCTCTGTGTGTCATTCAAGCTCGGTAGGGTGTGTGTGTGTGTGTGTGTGTGTGTGTGTGTGTGTGTGTGTGTGTGTGTGTGTGTGTGTGTGTGTGTGTGTGTGTGTGTGTGTGTGTGTGTGTGTGTGGCGCGAGCGAGAGAAAGCGCGCGCACCGGTTACGTGTATTGTTGTTGTTAGCATCTGGTGCTAGCTAGCTGCGCTAACGGATATATAATGAGCCGTCAACAAGGTGGAGGAGAGTCCTCTGCTGTCAGACTGAGAGACTGATAACTACAGCTCAGGTGAGGTAAAGGACTCTGCTGAGTGTTTAGATAGTTAACTTAGTTCTCTGTGGGTCTCAGACGGTTTGGTCACCATTTATGTAAACACATATTTCCATTGGAGGGGGGGAGTGATTAGTAAAATATGCATGAATAATAATAAAAAATGTTAACTAGGTGAAAAAAGTGTTGTGGATATTTTAGACTCGTCAATACTGCAAAGATGTACAATGAGAGTAATCAATAATAAACTGGTGAAAGCAAACAGCGTTGTCTTGTTGGTTATTTATTTGAAGCTTCAACGGCTCACAGAGTATAGGATAGTGTGCACAGGGTATAATGTGTGTGTGTGTGTTTTATAGAGGACTGTTGCTGTGCAGAAAGGAAAAGAGATAAGACTTTCTCCTGACTGTTATCTTACAATGCTCTCATAGGGAGAGCCGCATTTTCCAGGTACGACCTTGGCAGGAAGCTACCGTGTGGTACAACAGGTCGAGTTGACCAAACAGTTTCTAAGCATAATATCATCATTTGGTTTTACCATATAAAGTAAGTATTAAGTAATATAAGAAATTGCCACTACAAAAGGTAAGATAAACTTTAAAAACGTGTTGAGAGCTAAAATTAGTCTTTGCTGCTGCCTCAAAGAGGAGCAGAGGGAGAGGAGGGAGACAGGAGAGGCTGGTTCAGGAGCACAGACACACTCACAACTATAAATGAACCAAAAACAAATAAATAAACAAGTTTCAAGGTTTTTCCATGTTGGATATGGTATGTTATTGGTTATGGCCATGTTCTTATGATTATTTAAATGTATACAGTTCTGTTTCATATGGCGGGTGTAGTCTCTTTATTTCCCACTCAAAATGCACCAGATTGAACATTTAAAAAAATAATCTTACCGGGGGAGCATGCCCCCAGACCCCCCCTAGAAGATTTGAGGTCCACCCTCACTTAAAATATGTTCACATGGATAGGTTCCTAAATAGCTTGGCACATTTTTTTTAAATAAACCCATGTCCATATGTTTATTCTGGGGTAGTAGATTTAAAGTTTAGGGCTATCACTATGGGCAGCAACGCTGTAAATATTGACAAATAAATCCAGGAAAATGGCACAAAAGAAAGCTGGTAGTGGCCTGGCTGGGTGTATAATTCCCGGCCTGACTTATTGTCCCAGTCCGGCCCTGGACTCCACCCAGCAGGAGAGAAAGGGTTACTACGGAGTGATTGGTGGTCTTACCATGTCGTTGGCAAGGTCTTTCAGCCCTCTCACTGACAGGACGATGAGAAGCGGCAAGATGGTGATGTAGAAAGGTACGGAGGAGATGTCAGGGACACTCTGGAAACCACACACAAGCATGGGGAAAACACAGAAGGGAAAGGAGTCGCACATACTGTATGAACCATACGCACACAATAGACTAAACAGTCAAAAGCAGACCTTGAATTTAGAGGATTTCTGTCAAACTACATGAGGCAAATTTAAGTTAAGTGTTTGAAAAGCATGACATCCTGTTTCAGAGGCTAATTTCTTACCCTCCTTTAAATACAGTACGGGAATCACCCCCTCCAGGTACTAGGCAAGGCAAGGCAATTTATTTGTATAGCACAATTCATACAGTAATGCAATTCAAAGTGCTTTACAGGATCAAACAGAGCAAACATTGAGAAGAAATACAAAACACACAAAATAATTAATTAAAAGAAAGAAAACCATGTTTAACAGTTCGAAAATTAGAACATTTAAATTTGAAAAGCCATATTAAAAAGAAATGTTTTTAGACCTGATTTAAATGATTCTAAAGTGCTAGCCATTCTCAGATGTTCTGGGAGTTTGTTCCATGAATTAGGAGCATAGATGCAGAAGGCTGCTTTCCCACGCTTTGATCTCACAAATGGAACAGTGAGCTGGCCTGCGCCTGAAGAACTAAGGGGTCTGCTGGGTTCATACCACTGAAGGAGGTCCTTGATATATTTGGGTCCTAGCCCGTTTAGTGCTTTATATGTGTGCATTAAAATCTTAAAATCAATTCTCTCACTAACTGGAAGCCAATGCAGCGGTCTCAGCACTGGAGTGATGTGATCTGTTTTCTTTGTCCGGGTTAAGATTCTGGCAGCAGCATTTTGATTTAGTTGGAGTTTACGGAGTGATTTATTTGTGAGGCCTGTGAAGATGCTGTTGCAGTAGTCAAGCTTGCTAAAAACAAATGCATGGACAAGTTTTTCAAGGTCTTGCTTGGACATAAGGTCTTTAATACGCGAGATATTTTCTAGATGGTAGTAGGCTGAACTCTACCAACCAGTCAAGTTGGAGTTTAAATCCAAGTGTAAAGATGACCACTTCCTCATTTATCTTGGGAAATGTCATAGTATTTGAATTCATGAGCTATGGCACAAACATGTTTTGTGATATTATAATGAATTTGACCATTAAAATATCATCAGTTCAACCTGGGTGCAAGTTGATGTCTGTGACAAACTAGAAGAAATTCCTTTAAGGTGTTCTGAGATATCACATTCACAACAAATAACAAATATCTGGAATGGCTTTTCATACACAACTAAATAATGTACCTCAATCGCCGGAAAAAACATTCGACCGCTGTACGATAATGTTCACATTTTATAAAAAATGTTTGCCTCTTCCTGCACTGTTTATAATTTGTTAGGTCTGTGTATTTTAAAATGTTGCAAACAATACAATAAAATAAACATATTGGCATAATTCTCATAACTTTGGATTGTCTGCACAATAAAAAAAAACATTTGATCCCACAATATTATAAAATATAAGCTGCTCCTGTAAAATAACAATAATAAATAACATATTTTATAGATTGAAAGCACTAGAGACAGCGAGAGAGAGGCAGTCTGACCTGCATCACCACCATGAGGAGGAAGTAGAGATAGGCCGCTCGCTGAAACTGTTCGAACAGCATCAGGGGCAGGAAGGTCAGGGGGGAGTACTTGTAGCTGCGGACCAAATTGTCCTGGCAACAGACACGAACAGCAAAAGAGAAAAACACAAGGGAGACGTATGTATTAGCACATTAACATGTGTCTCAATGTTTCAGCATGCCAACAGGTGTTAGGTTACCGTGTGGAGGGGAGGAAGCACCGACTCACCGCATATCTCCCCCAGCGGAAGCACAGAAAGGATTTCATCTGTTTGTGATGCTTTCTGTCGTTCGCCCTCACCTCCCACGTGAGGCCTGTCACACACTCAGAATCAGAATCAAAATACCTTTATTAGTCCCACAGAGGGGACATTTACGTAGTTACAGCAGAGAAAAGAGCCAGACAGCTTAATGTTATATATGTTACATGCATTAAAAAGTACTAAGTTATAATAAAAAAATTACATAATTTTCAAAATACACATCCTGTAACAGTTCTTAGGATTTAGCAGCCAGGTATATATTGCACAGTTTTAACGGAAAATATATATATTGCACATATAGCACATAGTTGGATGGTATTTAACTGCAGCAAGTTACAACATTTACAAAATACACATCTTGTAACAGTTCTAAGGATTTAGCAGCCAGGTATATATTACACAGTTATTAACGGCATATATATATATTGCACATAGTTGGTTGGTATTTAACAGAAAAGGGTGTTATTGTCTGTGTTGTGGTGTGTGTGTGTGGGGGGGGGGGGGGTTCTACTAGGGGCTGTGCTGGTTGTATAGTCTGACCGCTGTGGGAAGGAAGGACCTGAAAATTAGCTCTAAGAGACATTTACACGCAATCACGTAATGTATCATTTACAGCAGACAACAGATGGATTTTAATGTGCAGGCATAAGTAGTGTACTGCTGTTCACTGTTAATACATCTCAAAGGGATTCTTGCATTGCCTAGTCAGAGCCTCAAGAAGGCGAAGATGTCTAATAGCATATGGTGGAGAAACATGATGCCCCTATAGTAGATTTCAATTGAGATAAAAGATCACATGCAGGCTGCTTACGTAAATATAACACTGCTAATTTGTGTAAGTGGCTGAGAATGTTAAAGTTGGTTACATTTTGAATAAAAAAAACACTGGAAGTGACTGGGAAGAAAATATCTCCATGGAGAAAGGCCATGACCGTGAGAGCAGAAATAAGAGTGTCGAAAAGCTGAACGTAGGTGGCGAAAAACAAATCTCCAGGTTCACTTTTAAATCTATAAAGAGAGACTTGGCCTTTATAATTTGGAATTGAAAAACGCACGACAGTCTTTCTTCTCTGACATCATTACCAAAAACAATGCACGTGCCTTGTTTGCTACCGTCGACAGACTAACTAACCCCCCAGTGTCAGTAGCCTCTGAATTTCTATCCACCAGGGCATGCAATGATTTTGCCTCCTTTTTCACTGACAAAATTCAGAAAAGCAGACAAGCAGTCAGTGCCTCTGCATCAGGTACAGCAAATGTGTTGTCCCTATGTCCACCTAATATCAATTCAAACACCATGACACAATTCCATTAGATTAATGATAAAAACCTAGAGGACATTATTCAACTTCTGAAATCCTCCTCCTGCTGCCTTGATATTATTCCAACAGGATTTTTCAAAGATGTTTTTCGTTACATGGCCTCAGATCTACTTCATATAGTAAACAAGTCTCTTCACTCAGGTGTTTTTCCACAGGCCCTGAAAACTGCAGTCATTAAACCGCTCTTAAAAAATAATAATCTAGATGCTTCAGTAATGAACAATTACAGGCCCATATCAAACCTCCCATTTCTAGGTAAAATAATTGAAGAAGTTGTTTTTCAACAGTTGAGTAATTTCTTGCATTTAAATAGTTGTTTCAATATGTTCCAGTCAGGCTTTCGTCCAAACCACAGCACTGAGACTGCTCTTGTAAAGGTCTTATTGTAAGTCGCTTTGGATAAAAGCGTCAGCTAAATGCAATGTAATGTAATGTCTTCAATGACATCCACTTAAACACAGACAGTGGCAGAACTTCAGTGTTAGTATTATTAGATCTCAGTGCTGCGTTTGACACTGTTGACCACAACATATTACTCGACCGACTAGAAAACTGGGTGGGACTTTCGGAAACTGGTTTGAATCCTACTTAAAGGACAGAAACAAGGTTGTTTCTATAGGTAAATACACATCTGAGTTGACAAATATGACATGTGGGGTACCTCAATGCTCCATCTTGGGGCCTCTTCTCTTTAACATCTACATGCTACCACTGGCTCAAATAATGAAAAACAACAAAATAAGTTACCATAGCTATGCGGATGACATACAAATGTACATAACAATTTCACCAGGAGACTATGCTCCAATTCAAACACTGAGTAAGTGCATTGAACAAATCAATGACTGGATGTGTCAGAACTTTCTCCAATTAAACAAAGATAAAACTGAGGTAATGGTTTTTGGAGCCAAGGCAGAACGTATAAAGGTTAGCGCTGAGCTTCAGTCTGCAATGTTCAAAACAACAGATAAAGCCAGAAATCTAGGTGTAGTCATGGACTCTGACCTGAGTTTCAAGAGTCACATTAAAACAGTTACTAAATCAGCCTACTATCACCTAAAGAATATATCTAGGATTAAAAGACTAATGTCACAGCAAGATTTGGAAAAACTTGTCCATGCTTTTATCTTCGGTAGACTCGACTACTGTAATGGTGTCTTTACAGGTCTCACTGAAAAATCTATTAGAAAGCTGCAGCTAATTCAGAATGCTGCTGCTCGAGTCCTCACTAACACTAAGAAAGTGGATCACATCACTCCTGTTCTGAAGTCTTTACACTGGCTTCCTGTGTGTCAAAGAATAGATTTCAAAATACTGCTGCTGGTTTATAAAGCTTTGAATGGTTCAGGCCCAAAATACATTTCTGACTGGTCAACTAAATATGGTAAAGCAGCGTTCAGTTATTATGCTCCAAATATCTGGAACAAACTCCCAGAAAACTGCAGATCCGCTGCAACTCTTACTACTTTTAAATCCAGACTAAAGACTTTTCTTTTTGCCGCTGCTTTTAATTGAACTATTTACATCTTAAACTGCACTGTAACTTTTATCCATGTATTTTTTCTTTTAATGTTTATTTTATTATCTTTTCTTTTTAATGACTGATTTTAAATGCCATTTTCTTAATGTCTTTCGTTTTTTGTAAAGCACTTTGAATTGCCTTGTGTTGAAAGGTGCTAGATAAATAAACTTGCCTTGCCTTGCCTTGATACCTCTATGGTACCTCTAATGATTCAAAGTCAACAGTGAGATAAAGCGACAGTGAGCAGCAGGTGGAGAGTAACAAAATATGAAATGGAAGATATCAAAGGAAACATACCAGATTCAAATCCTTCCATGGAAATGATGCAGAAGAGACGCTTGTAGACTCAGGTTATGAAGGAGACAACAGAGTGATAGGGCTGCTTGTGTCCTTCTAGTCAAAATCCTTGTAAATCATTGCACTGTTACCATGCTAACATGCAACAGACAAAAGGCTAAAATATCAGTATGGCTGTCCAGATCAGACTTCCGTACTAGTTGTAACTTTACAAACCTTACCCATCCCTGATTCACCACTCAAACAAAATGTTACTAAAGTGAACAGAGGCAACTCAAGGCTTGTTTTCTTTATGATGAAATGCTCAAAGATGTAACAACTCCTCTGGATAAATCTGCAGGAAGCTGGGTGAGCAATCCCGACGAGAGACAACTGAGGCTGCTCAGGTCCAACATCTGAATCAAACCTGCAAAGGATTAACGTGGAGATAAATCAACTGTAATTGATGACACACCATTTACCTCTCAAGTAATACATTTGTCAATTCAAACCCAAAAAGGACATTAAAATAGTATTTTCTCATTTATAAATCCTTTTTTTTTTAAAGCTGTTAGGAGTGTTGTTGAAATGAACCATAAGCAGCAGATTATAAATAACACACACTTACCTGCGTTGTTAGCAAGTGCTATCCATGGGAAGTGTATAGTACTAGCAGCCAGGCGACAAAGCAGAGCCATCAATCATGAAGCTCTACTGTCCACCGATGTAACACGGTTGTATTCATAACCATTATTCAGCTGGTTTACATAAAAACAAACTCGCTCCACGCATCCCCCTCTTCGACTGTGTGCTTCAGGCCCCGCCCTCATCTCGCTCCCAGGTAAAGGCTCAGGTATCGCACACTGTGCACCTCACCTGACGAGGGGAAGAGGAGTGGAGGAGGGGCGCCTAGACAAGAGAAGAAAAACCAGAACAAATCACTGAACTGTTTAGGTTATTTTATGCAGCTATAACAATGACGAAATGTTTAGTCTTTGGAAGCAAACCAAGATTAAAGATAAACTCACCTTTCTAACTAACATTAAACGGTGTCACGGAAAGCCTGTTGTGACAATATGGTAATCTGGGAGTATTGGTTTACAGGAATGTACGACACGGTGCATTCAGACTGAGCAGGCATGACAACCACTGCTCTCCCCCACTGCTTTTTTTGGTCTATTTTCCCACAATCGCTTACTAAAAATGATAATCATACTCTAAATAGGAATCAAATGTGTGCAATAAAGAGTAAATAACCCTTGGATTCAGTCTAGCAGTTGTTTGTATAAGCAAGAGCCCCAGACCCTATTAACAGTGTGCTGTCAAAAACACTCAAAAACTGAAATTAAAGTGTTACATTAATCTGTGATGTATAGTACTGTCTGATTAGTATGAAACATTGAATTAACTTTTTTTTTTAAATAGCATATTTTAATTAATATGCCCTTAAAAACAGGATCTTACGGAACATACGGTATATAAAGTGCCTCAGTTAAGAAACTGGACAAATTCAAGCCATGGATTTTCAATTTAACATGCTGTTGTTTCAAATGTGCATTCTTCATGAGTCTAATGCCACCTGGTGGAGGGTAGCATCCACTACAGTTTAACCATCAGATGAAGGTCACAGGGGGTGAATTTGACAACAATAGCATGTCTGGAAAAAAAGGAAGCTTACTGAATGTATAGGTTCACTAAATGTCAGTTAAATGTACTATTTGTGGTTTCATATCTTTGTCTCTTCTCTTCCCACAAATCAACAGCTAAAGGTGTGTATCCTACATCTCTACGTCTCTAGGTGTGTGTGTGTGTGTGTGTGTGTGTGTGTGTGTGTGTGTGTGTGTGTGTGTGTGTGTGTGTGTGTGTGTGTGTGTGTGTGTGTGTGTGTGTGTGTGTGTGTGTGTGTGTGTGTGTGTGTGTGTGTGTGTGTGTGTGTGTGTGTGTGTGTGTGTGTGTGTGTGTGTGTGTGTGTGTGTGTGTGTGTGTGTGTGTGTGTGTGTGAGCGTGTGCATATCTAGGGCGATCTTTCCTATCTGATGTTACAGCTGTCTGTGCAGCACAGTGGTTAGGGAGATGAGCCGATGGTGCTCAACGGGCCAGGCTTTTCCACCACAGTTTAACCGTTGGCTACCTCACAACATTAAACACACAGGAGAACAGGCCTTTAAAGCCTGTGGGGGATTGTCAAATATCTACTTTGCAAATATGGGGGGAAAGACAAAGGATAGAGCTAAATGAAACATGTATGTACTACACATTTCATTCAGTAATTTAAAATAATAATAAAAAAAAAAAAAAAATACAACCAAGCTAAATAGAAAACATTAAATTAAACAACTTGAAATATTTATTAAAATAGCTTTAAATATAAAAAAGAGATTCAAAAAGATCTGATAAATAAAATGCTTAAATAAATGCTTTAATAGTTTAAAACAATACTGTCACATTGAAAGAGCTTGTACTCTAAATGTGTCTCCTGATAATACTTGATGTAAAGCTCCCTTCCCAATATGTTTCAAATGTAAGAGATGGGGAACACTATCCACAGTTCTTATTTGCAGAAAACAATATATATTTATGGTATTATATCGATATCTTTTAAGCCTGATATGATTTGTTCCCTTCATCACTTATTCGGATTCGCATAAGAAAGGGACTTCTTCACAGTAAGTCAAGACAAAATTATTTCTTACAGGAATGAACACCTTATTATCGCGAGAGACTTAAAACATTTGATCATAACCTTTAGCCACATCTAGGACCCTTGTAGCTGAAAAGTGAATACATATAAACCATGTGTGTGAACAGTTTGTTTCTGCTAGTGTGTGTACAAAAAGTAACTGCCAGGTCAAACAGTATACCTTAAGTTCATCTTACATTATTCGGACAATAGGAACTGAGCTCTGTTAAAATTAGTAATACTTCTTACATATTTCAACACCTTTAGATTCTTGGAACTGACCAATTGACAAAACGTCACACTCAAAAAATTCAAGGTCACATCAAGATCAACATTCTCATCGCAGCATCAGAAGCCAGTGAGAACAAACACAAGAGGAAAGGATGACGAGTGCTACTTCCTCATGTTTTGATCATTACAAAATGGAAATAAGAGCAAGCTGTTCAAACATGTCATGTCAGTAAAGCACAGTGAGGTTTGTTTCTTGATTGTTATCACCGTGCTGTTGTCCACACAGATTAACCAATGATCTAAATATTTTTCTTTCTCTTAAGTTACCGTTAACTGTGAATTAAGAAAGCATCGAGGAGCACCGCATAATGTCACGTTTTAACCGCATCATGATCAGCACTTTATACAAACCTTACACTCGAGCATGATCGACAAGACCCCACCCAAAACAGATACCTTAATCATCTCTATGCAACGCATCACACAGCTAAAAATACAGGCCAAGTTTCCACCTCGTGCTAAATGTTAGCGGGCTTGTTCTCATTTGATTCTGTATCTCACAGGATCTGAGCAGTGCATTACCCTCAGGCCCACCCTGACTTCAGTGAGTGTGAGAAAGCCCTGGTCTGTAGGAAGCTTCTTAAGGCTCTTATTTCCCAGGGCCTTATATTACCAATGTATGCGTGCAAAACTGCAGGACCCTCAATTTAACTTCCTTTAAAACAAAAGAAGAAGTGGTAAACAGTCAGCCATGAGTTAAGGACGAAGCGATCAAGCCAGCAGACCCCTTTAAAAACAAATTAAATAAGGGTTGACATGATATACATAGAGATGGGAAATAGGTTAAGATAAAGCCAAAACAAAGCAGCGGTATTTACATTGAAGTGGTGTTTCAATGTACAGCAGATTGTCAAGTAACATGGTGGTTTTTGGGTGGGAGTGTGTGTGTGTTGTGTGGAGGGGGGGTGACAAAACAAGCCTCAAAGTTCACAGGAACAGTGAAAATACCTATCCTCAATAATGAGTCACCGAGTCATTTTGACAGTTTCTCACAGCTTTGGTCGGATGCAACTTGACTAAATCTTGGAGATGACTCCAATTTCTGTCGGAAAAGCATAAACAGTATTCCTCTATATCGAGTACAAGGCATTCATTCAAAAGTTTATAACCTTTCAGTGGAATCCTATTGTGTTGAAATCACATCAAATTGAATCACAATTGCATGAAGATAAGGTTTGATTGGCACTCACTTTAACTACTGGAAAGCCTGAAGAGTATAAACAAACATTATACTTTAACCAGGAAATGATGGAAAATAGCTCAACACAATGCTTAAACTATCAAGCAAAATGCACTTTTGTATGTCTTTTATACATGAATGTGTCCCCGGTGTTCCACTCACCAAGTGTCAGAAAACACAACCCTCTCTTTTCCTTCATACCCACATCTCTAAAAAAAGGGGCTGCAATGGATCTGATACAGACTGATCCAGATTGAACACTGTCCTGACGTCAGGACAGTGGCGCTACGGCTATTGGTCAATTCTCCACCTATCAGGGGAATGAGAGGTTGGGCCACGGCCGGCCATTGCTGCTCGAAAGCGCTGGAGATGCTGTAGTACATATGCCAGGCCTGTAAGTGGCGCTGTAGTCTGCCACAAAAGCAGCGAAGAAGACTTCCCTTGCATGGTTGCCATGGTTGCCCTTCTGTTTATTCTCCGCTGTGGCTCTTTTTCTCCCTCCCCGAGGCAAGCGTTTGCGCATCCTGCTTTAAAACAAATGAATAATGACTCTATATAATCATATGTAAGGGATAATGTGCAGCGACGCGGTCATTATGGGGAAAAGAACACCGACAGGCTGATCTGGAGCCCGACGCGAAGCGGAGGGATCTAGATCGGCATGAAGGCACATTATGCAATGTGCAATGTGCACATTATCCCGTTTATTACATGGCCACATTCTCAACAAAGTAACGATATGACTCCCAATATTAATTGAAATGCTTTTATGGATTTAGAAAAGGATTTTATTGATTTAAAAAATAGTTGTATTGATTTAAATTGACATGCATCCGCTAAGAAAAATAGTCCGTTGTTACTGTTTGAACTGACGTAGCAACGGCAGGAACTGCTTCGATAGTGTTTTTGAGGAGCTTCTCCATTACAGATTTGAAAACATCGTTGCTTGCTTTAAAAGTAGCACAATTCATTATGTCAAACCTTGGAAAGTATCTAGATATCTAGATATCCAACTCCACTCTCCTGCAGGGGGGCGTCGTCAGCTGCAGCTCACAGAATCAGCCCCTTGCAAAAACAGGGCTGGAAAGAGCAAATATAGAGCAAAATTAGGCATGGCTAAAATGCAGGATCCGTTTGGTATTTGGAAAAAATAACTATATTTATATAGGTATGGCCCTACAATATATGTTTCAAATATAGCATGATAGGTCCACTTTAACACAAACTAATTATGGATAGTAAGTGCTAGCAAAAGCACAGATTAAGGCTGCGGCCCCACGAGGACGAAAACGGCTAAACGCATAGGATTAACGCAAACGCAATCGCAAACGGCTTCCGTCCACATGCAATAATTATCCGGATAGTGTCTGCCCACACGAGACCGCTCCGTTTAGCTCCAACCGCTGGAGAAGCTGCAGTACATATGCAGGAGCCTCTACGTGGCGCTGTAACTTCCTCCACAAAAGCAGCGAAGAAGCATGGTTGTCATGGTTGCCCTTCTGTTTATTCTCCGCGGTGGGGGCCGAGGGAACCGGGCAGAGTTTTTCGCCAGTCAGCGTGTATTAAAGTTGAAATCTTCCGGACAAAATTATAAAAGTGCCGGTCAAAGGTCTTCTTTGTTATTTATTGAGCTTTAAAACAAATGAATAACGACTCTATATATAATGATAAAATACACGGAGCCTCTCTTTTTCCTCCCTCTCTTCGGACAGCGCCAGTGTCTGTCTCATGCAGCAGCTCATTCAGTAATCAGTGACCCGGCCGACTGTAAAAATAAACATATTTATAACTAGTTTAGGGAGTTTGAGAGGTAATTAAAATAGCTAAGGGTGATGATCTGACTTGAAGTGTGTGTTTTGCTGCAGAGGGAGGAGCTGCAGGTGAGCAGAGCTGCGTGTCTCCGTCCTGTCAGATTAGACTTCACTCGCGAGAGAAAGATAAATAATCTGAATTCAGGGTGCAGTTTACTTTGACGTGGGGGTGAGCAGCAGAGGTGGGGAGAGGCGGGGCTATTGCCTCATCATTATTGCTGTAGATGTTGCACAAACAACTGTAGCATGGTCAATAGCGTCCGGAGCACGATAGCAACTCTGCGATCCGCCATTGTTGTTGTTGTTGTTGGTGGCGAAACACTTCAGCACTGGCGCGGGGTAAGCGGAGGTGAGCAGAAGAGGTGGGGAGAGGCGGGGCTATTGCGCAATCACTATCAGTGATCTGAAAATGTCCGTATAGGGCGCACACACGGAGCTGTTTGACCCCCCAGAGAGTGGCGTATGCATTTCTATCCACCTTGGGACCCGTTGTCGTTTCCTCAGTCGTTTAGTGCCATATTCGGTCGTCCTCGTGTGGCCGAACGGTCTATATGACACTAAACAGTAACGCAAACGACCGAATTCGTCCTTGTGGGGCCGCAGCCTAAGAGGAATACTGGCTAAATGAAAAGCAAATATATACAAGGTACATAAAAAGGGTATGGCCTAATCCACTTTTGAGAGTAGTCCCAAGTAAATACATTCCTGTTTAACAATTATAGCGACCAAAAAAAATCATGGAGCCTTTTTACATTTCTAATTAACAAATTCACGATCTGTTCAAAGATTGATATGTTTTGTGTGAACACATGCGCTCAGTGTCTTATGCTGGGAAAGTAAGTGTTCAAACTATAGAGAAAGTATAATAATAAAGATTTGTTGATTTTGGTCTTTTAAAAAGGCACTAATTGACAATAACAAAAGTGTCATTATAAAGTCAGCAGTTACCTTTTACAGTACATAGGCGTGCAGGGAAGGCCCACTGCATGTTTAGGTAACAAGCAGCTAAGTGTAGTCGGGAATGTCCCATAATTGAGAAACGTAACTATTGTTACCAAACCTAAAGGAAATGTATACTGCTCAATATAGATCCCACACATGCAGAGCAATCCTCTGCAACATGCAGTCAGGATGTGGGGGGTGCCCGACAATGACAAAGTGGCGGTGGTACAAATTATATAGGCATACCTTGATATACCACAATACTTTGTAAACAAGTTAATTGAAACAGTGACAATAAGTCAACCGCAAAGGGCACAGATAACGTCAGTGCGGCAAACGTTGAATAATTTGATACATTTGTTCTGCATTCTTATTAATTCATCCCTAAAGGTGAAACATTTGACATGTATAATACACCTGGAGGAGGAATAGTAATAAATACAACTTGTTTTCTGCTTCTTTATTTTGTTAATCTGATATTTGATGGACTCTTTTCAAATCTTTCGATTAGGTTTTACACAAAGATTAACCTGACTGTTGGAACATGGTTGACTTTGGCATCTGTGGTTACAGTGAGTCAGACAGAAAATTCTGCTGGAGTTTTATAAAAACACCGAGCAGACGGTGCAGCTTCCAACCTGATGAGGACAGCCCCCAAACTCAGCAAACCACCGCTAAATCTAAACTGCAAAAAAAGTGATCTTATACAATAAGAGTGTGGTTTTCCATTTCAGTTCATTTTTGAGTGTGGTCGTGCGATTCCGATAAGGGGTCTTCACAACTGCAGGGGAGACGCTGTTTTGTTATGAAAGATGAAAGACGCAATTAATGTTTACTTCTCACTCCATTATGAGCCTTTATTCCACTATAGCTGCAGCAAGTGTAATGCTGCAAAGTGGTAATAGTTGCTACACAAAACGGCTCAAAACAAGGGTGGAGGATTATTTTGAGTAATAATACATTTTATTTATCAAACGCTTTCAAAGACGCTTTACAAAAAAAAGAAGATACAAATATTTAAAATCGTGCAATAAAACCACATTTATCAAAAGGACACGGCATCAATCACAAACGCATCTAAAAAGGTGAGTTTGGGTCAGAATGTTCTGTCTTTAACCAGATTTCTGGAAAGAGACGTTGCAGTCGATTTGGCACCCTTAGCATCAAGGTAAGAGCCATGTGGTTAAATGTTATATGAAAGAAGGCAATAGCTCACAATAACACACAACAAACCATCATATTGATATCTCTAAGAGGTATAATATGTATTTGGGGATTGGGGATTTTGGGGGTGATCTCTCTCTTTAGCATTAGTACATCTAACATTAAGCATAATAAGTTAAAATAACTGTCATGTGTTTTTAGGTCAACATAAACTCTTTAAAGTATTGTTTAGACGGATGGAAAAACCAAAGGGATAGACTATGCAATGCCTCAGAGAGGAGGAATTAAAGATGAAGCATTTACATTGTGGCAGCATGGTGGTATAGCAACTGTCGAGGATATTAATAATGTGTTATAGTGCCATCAGGTTAACTCTTATTTACCTCATTAAATCAACATTGTTAATTAGGAAAAATGTGGTATATCCCTTTTTATTTGTATATTTTTTTTACAAGATATTTGAAATTACTACTTTATTCATCGCCAATCAAGGTTTTAATGCAAACCCTTTTGTAAACTCTGTTATAAGTACAGTTTAGTAAATAAAGCTTCAACCGTGCACTGTTGTGCAGACAATGTGCGGATTAAAGAGCGAATCAATGTGCAATAGTTCAACAAAAACAAAAGTAGGGCAGCTGATCCAAAGTGACTAATTTCACTATCACCTGTTGGTTTGATCGTGGCCACACGGTTGTCTTGGACTTCCGCTCTCCAAAGTGAAGTTGCGATCAGTTTCCACGGCATTACAGCGCGAGGAAACAACGCGATTGGCCGCGTGTTTTCAGTAAATGTGCATGCGCACGGCCCCGCAGCTCTGCTCTCTTCAGCACCGATGAGTCTGTGATTGACAGGTAAGCGCAGTCTCAACAACCACACACTTCTTAATAACCAAGAAAATGTAATGGAGTGCAACGTCAAACTCTGTACTTAACTGTGTGTGTTGCAGAATTAGAAGAAGCTCTCGCAAAGTTGATCGTTTCCTCCAAATCCTCTCACAGGTGGCATCCTAATCATTCAGGTCAGTGCGGCGGGTTTATCTCTGTAACACTGTCGAACATTCAGCATTGGTTTGTGGGAGTCTGAGACAAAACATTGCTGCCATCAAACTACTGGCCTACTTTGGCTATTTAAGCTTACTTGAGGTTGAATGTAACCATGTCTCAAAAATAAATATTGGGCTAAGACACTTCATGTCATCTTTTCGGTTAAGCCGAAAATAATTATTTAAGGGCAAAAGTACTCAGATCATTCAGGTGGGCTACATACCACAATGCAAAACTTCACTAAATGCTAACATCCTGCAATTATACAGTGTGCTAAAGTAGACTTAAAAGTACTCATATTGAATATTAAGTTTAATGCAGGCGAACTATTTGTGTTTCAACATAATTGAAATAGTTCATGTTATTGAACTAGCTATATTCATTGAAAGACATGCAACATTTAATGTCGCTGCTGTTTTAACTTAATGTGTTGTAGTATAATCAATGACATTAGAATAATACCTTTATAATTTCCATAAAGTAGCTAACTCAAAATAAAAAGTTAAACATGTATTATTGTTAATTTGCACATTATATATTTATTAAATTAAAGGTTTTAGTGTCTTTTAAGATAACAATTAAGGAGTCATTTTTATTAATAAAAAGGAACAAAAGTTGTTTAAACTTTTTCCTGTAGTGCCATGTCAACACCGGGGAGCCGTGCCGGTCCCGGGGCCGGGGCTCCGTGTCAGCCCTCCTCCTCCTCGGTGGAGAGCAGCGGCTGCACGGAGCCTGACCCGGGCCTCCTCCTCCCGGTGACCCAGTCCCGCTCCGTGCTGGCTCGACACCTCCTGAACGCACGGGCGTATAGCAGCAGCGTGACCCGCCGCAAGAGGGAGATGATCCCCAACGAGAGAAAGGACTCAAACTACTGGGTGAAGCGGAAAAAGAACAACGAGGCGGCCAGGCGGTCCCGGGAGAAGAAGAGGCTGAGCGATCTGATGGTGGATGGACAGCTGCTGGCTCTCAGCGAGGAAAACACCCAGCTGCGGGCTAAGCTGCTCAGCATGCAGTACCACAGCAGCCTGGGTGCAGAAAGGAGAAAATCTGCTTCTGAAACATCCAATGTGCCCTCATCACCTGCCGTTTTCCAGCCAGGGCTCTGGGGCAACAACGGCAGCAATGCATTTTCATTAGAGGCCAAGATTCCTCGCTTTAGCTCAACAGGTGTGGGTGGTTTCCATCCACACAGTTCCCTCTTCTCACAAGGCTTCTCCCCCCTCTCCGGGCCCCGTGTCCTCTCTCCAGAGGCAGAGATGGAAGCTCAGCGACAGGTTTCCTCCAGCGACGACATCCACACATCCACCGATGCGTCTGCCCTCCGAGCCTTTCTGCCCCCACCGGACCACCTCCACCATGCCTCCATCCGGTCACCTCGATCCTGGCTGCTGCCCCACATGAATCCATCGGCAGTGTGCAATAATTTCCTGCTGCCGTGGCGGTCTTCATACCTGCCCCCGCCGGGTGTCTATCCCGGCCTGCCTCTCTACATCCAGGAGAGACAAGGCCAGGGTCTCGGTGTGGAGGCAGACACCCAGCTGGGGGGATTCAAGAGCCGCTTCAGCAGACGGGATGCACCTCAGTCCTGATTGACGCTATACGACTGTCAGTGCGCTTATTACCGTTTATTTAGAGGCCAATGGATACAAAACATGCTTTACATCTGCTCATTTGAACAAGCCTCAATGCAACAGGCCGTTCGATTTTTTATTTTGACATTATGAGAAGAACATGCAAATTACAGTGTGCATATTTATCAAAATATAGTCTGCAGAGAATATCAAATCCATGTCTCAAATGCGAATTTACTGCAAGTCAAATGTTTGTTCTGACTGTTGTATTGTAAGAATGAAACAGCCCTGTCAAAAACCCAAAATAAATGTAAGTTTTCACTTTTTAATGCGACTGTAAAATAATAGAATCTAACAAAAATCATTCCAGTTTTTTTTGTAGCAAGACATGGGGTTTATTAGGGGATAATATAGAATGATGTGATTTTTTTACGGTTTATATCTGCGGTGGAAAACATGCTGACAAAGCCAACGAAACTAGGTTGCTGTTGGCTTGGGGTTCCCCTTTATCCCCACTGCGTGATTTCCCAGCAAAATTTGATTCAGCGGAAAATCAAACCGTTTATCTGTAGACCTCCAACATCACGAGACCCCGCCCTCAATTGCATCTGCTCATATCTACCTTTATTTTAAATCAATAAGAACATGTCCTCATGCGTACAAACCTTTTGTTTTAAAGCACTTACAAATAAAAAACACCTCTCTTGAAAATGTTTCTTGAAGAAATATTGTTAGGAATACTTTAAGATCATAGGCCTATATGGGCGGCGGGTGCTGTAGGCTAGGGAAGGCTAGAGAGGCTTCTCAATTCTTAAATGTCCCCTCCTCGACTCCCCTCCTCGACTCCCCTCCTCGATACTTAGACCCGCCCACAGGAGATGCGAGCGGAGGACCGAGGAGGGGAACCGAGGAGAGAGGAGGGGACATTTGAGTATTGAGAAGCCTCTTAAGCCTTCCCAAATATTTGTGTCTGCATCCTGGTAAAATAAAAATATAATGTATAATGTTTGTGTCTTTGACATTAGCACTGCTATGCAGCCACCTGTGCCCTGTACTACGAAGCCAGTTCAAACCCTGGATATGTTTGAGTTATCTAAACTAACCCTAACAAACGAGATCTCGACGCTGGTTAATATCAACTCGGTAAATCAAGCCAGGGTTTCTCTCACCAGCTGAGAGCGCGTTCACGTGAAAGGGGTGGGGTTAGCAACATTTGACCAATCACAAACAGGGACAAGTGTACTGACAGCGCAGCGTCATACTTCATTAATGAAAAGTAAACTAATATTAGACAAATATGAACTTTAAAGTTCATATTTGTCTAATATTAGTCATCCATGACTTAAACATAATAATCCAGGATACAAGCCACCTGCAAGGTGAATACAGAACTGGTTACAAAATAAATAAACTACCGAGTGTTTGAAAGCGTAACAGTGTTATGATATCACTGCCCCATCTAAGACACGAGTAGATCTGACTTTAATTACATTTGAGTTGAGTGTTTCGTCAATAATGTGTTGCTTAAAATAATACTTCTGCATACAGTACAGTATGTGACACTGTGAGTGTTGCACGGCCAGATACGGCTCAGCTGACTCAGATAAGGAGATAATATAGGCTATGATATTATATGATCGATGATCTGATTGAATGTGATATGAATGATAAGTGCGACACGTCGGCGTCTTCTCTGCATACAGCAGTTTAAACTGTATTTCCTTTATCCTGTAATATGACTTGATAGATTTAAACTCCGCACACTGAGCTCTGCTTTTTCAGCAGGCGGTGCTTTCTCTGAGTTGATCTCAGACGCAGGAGGCGTACAGCGTCAGGTAAAAAAAAGTGATTTAGCCTTCCCAAACCTGAGCCTCACGCGCCGCCTATGCCTATAGGTCCTTTAAAAACGCTTAAATTAATTCCAAAGTCAAAAGATCTTAGCGTGATGCTCCAACATAAAAATAATATCGGTTATTCCTGCAGCCTTTTTAAATGTAGGCCTATATCCATATAGATGCATAAAGCAACATTGGTATGTAAAGGAAACACTAAAAGTAGTATTCCATCTTGAAAAGTCTTCTCTCTTGCCCTGTCACTCTAAAACAAAACAGCGGAGAAAGCCTACATTATTATTAACATATCTTATAAGTTTTGACAAAGTTTTGTTAAAACATTCAAATTATTTGCTTCTTTCTGTTCTTATAGGTTTAGTTTTAGTGTTTGTTTAATTTAAAGGTGGGGTAAATTTTGGAGAAACCAGCTCGAGTGCGCTAGAATTTGAAAATACACAGCATGGAAGAAATCTGCTACTTCCTTACAGAGCCCCTCCTCCAACACACACAAACGCGAACATGACCAATGAGGGCACGAGATAAGTTTGTGCACAGATGGAAGGCTGACAGGCAGGTAGGCCATCCAGTTATTTTAGCCGGGCCGGCTCAGATGATTGGTCGTGCTTTTTACAGTACTACGGCTTCCACAGATGACATTTTGTTATGGATTTGTTGTCAAAGCATTTAAGATATTCATTTCTATCGGGATGTTAAGAGCATTCCATTGAATATAACAAAAAGTGTATCTCGAGCCGGTTACTCAAACTTACCTACCCCACCTTTAAGATATTCATTGCTCTCGGGATGTTAAGAGCATTCCATGGAATATAACAAAAAGTGTATCTCGAGCTGGTTTCTCAAATGTACCTACGCCACCTTTAATTCCTCCCGGTTTTCAGGTCATATCATGTAAGGACATGTTCCTGAAGCTACCAGGAGATGGCGCTACAACACAGTATTTAAAAAATATGTGGTTTTTGTTAACACAAATAGGCCGACCTTTCTGCCCATGTATATCCTGTATGTATGAGCATATATTTGTATTTATGCCTTTTTTTATATATATAAGATTTGCACGGATTTTATACAAACAAAAAAAGGTGAGTTGGAACAAAATATATTTTATCTGTGGATTATTAGGATTTTTTGTTATCACCCTGCTGGAAAGGTGGTCATCCTTTTTGGGAAAGGTACTTGAGTCTTTAAAAAAAAAACATTTTACAGGTTTTGTGCACAATCATTTGTAAATAACATTGAACTTGTTATTGCAAACAAAATCTCCTTAACATGTTTTTGCTGTCCTATAAGCTTTGCAACATGACACAAGGAATGTCAGGAAGATTTTATAAGACTTTATTGTGCAATTTTGAAACTCTTAAACACCACATTAATGTCACATTTTGCTGTTTTCAAAGACAATAATCTATTCTGGGTCATAGTTCAGGAATACACTTTGTTTAATGTAAAATGGTGTTGAATTTGAACAATGATGTAATATACTTTCTGGTTTTTACAAGATGACTTTGTCACAGTTACTGTACATACATCCCTCAGACGGAAAGGGGCATTTTGAATACAAATAAGACTGAACACATACAGGTGTCAGGGCAACATACGAGAGTTTGATTATCTCTTTGTAGTTGTACAGATCAGACTGCGACCTCTGTGCCCTATAACAACAATAAAGCATGTTCACATTAAACCCTGGTGCTTTCTTTTTTCTCAATTGAAACGGCTTCAGCACATAACAGGAAGCAAACATCTAACTTGTCTTCATGTGACAATGTCTACAAGTAAAAAAGGGGGTTAAAGTAAAATGTAATGACAGAAGTATGTTGTAATTGCAAAGGGAATTTGAGTTTTTCCTGCATTGTCTTCAGATCAGTGAGGATTTAAGTATTCAGACAAGTTATCTCAACACCACCGACGTCTTAACTGATAAGAGACAAACACTTCTCTTTTTTGTTCATCTGAGGTGGCAAAGATTTATTTGACACATACACAACTTATCACAACAATGTCAGTTCTTACACTTTACTCATATCAGATATGCTTTACTCTTTTTGTACTACTACTGCTGCTTCTACTAGTAAAACTACTGCTTCTACTTTTAATTCTACTACTTATGCTTCTACTTTTAATTCTACTACTGCTGCTTCTACTTTTAATAATACTACTACTACTACTACTACTACTACTACTACTACACACCACATTATAATGCAACTACTGTATTCAAAGAAAATAAAATGCATGTGTTTACTTCATGAGATAATGCATATTACTTAGTTTGTATACTCAAGTAATTTAATTTAGTTTGTATACTCAAGTAATTTAATAATACAATACACAATATATGTAGGTGTTAAACCCCTGTTAAACAGGTGAGACCCCTGTGTGGGCATGCCACTGACACCACGACTCTATCAAGATCAAGGGGGCCAGTCAGACACTTCTCATGTGACAGCAGAGGTGGACAATCAGAGTTAAAGACAGGAAAACAACACAAAGACTGAGAGAAGGCTAAGAAGAGGAGAGGGTAGGACAGAAAAAGCGACAAGCGTTTACGAGCCCCCCTGTTTATGAACATCCATCTCACGACGCAGTCTCAAAGGACAGTTCACTGCGTTAAGTTGGGTATTAGCACCGGGTGAGAGCGAGATCATTCTGCATTAGGTCGTTGGCTCCTCTGCGGACAGAGGACTTTCTGCACAAAGCAGCTAAAAGGTAAAATCTTGAGTTTATTTTCAAATCAAAAGGGATTTGGACTATGTGTGTCAGTTAATGTATTCAAGAGAGGAGATAGTTTAGGTATCAGTGACTTGATGATGAATGTTTTTCACACATGTATTCATCAGTCTCTTGTGCAGCCAAACAACCCAATGTCTCACGCGTTGAAATTGGTGTTAGAATTGGTGTTAGAATTGGTGTTAGAATTTGAAAACTTTTATAACCATTAAAACCATTTCAAATATAAGTGAAGCTTCTCACATTTCATATTTGTATTGAATATCAAAATCAATTAATAAAGAGTAGGTTAACAGGAAACGTTTATGATTGTTTGAGGAAGAGGAAGTGTTTCTACCTTGTAAATATCAAGATAAATTACAAGGAGGTAAAATATTGATTATGTTTTTATAAAATTACTAACTGGGTAGAGTACTGAACATTCAAAATATATATGAAACATAATAATCTTGATAGATGAACAGGAAACCGAAGGTCAAAATGTTATCTTGTTATCTGGTAAGGGTTGTTTAGCAGAGCTGCAACTAACTATTGTTAATCAATTGATTATACTCTTGATATTTGATCTATAAATAGTCAAAAAAGTCAATCTGAGTTACTCAAGGTCCAAGATAATATCTTAGATGTCTTGTTTCATCAGCCTAAAACCCAAAGATATTTAGTTTAATGACATAAAACAGAGAAAAGCAGGACATATTTCAGACATTAAGCATTCTCATTTGCTTGAAGAATTACCTTAAAAGTTACTCAACTATTAAAATAGCGATTACAATTTATTTACAACTGAAAAATGATCTGAGATTATCTTAAAAGAAATCAACGTTCATTTTGAGGATACCAGAAGAAGCTCCTAACACAAAAGTTTGTCGTGTAAAGTGTACGCCGTATTATCGAGTGAAAAAAAGTAGAGTAAAGCTGATCATGTGTGACAGGCATGTTGATCCCAATTTGATGATAATAATCATTATTATAGAATATACCATTCATAACATCGATGTCCAACACACAACATGAGTGAACAGTTTACGTTTTTTGTTGTTGGGCCTTATTGGGGTTAATATCTGTGCACAAGTATCACACAAGTCACAAACGTTTCTTACAGGATATTTTGGTCCTGGTTGCATAAGACAATGTTCGAAGTCGCACATTATGGTCGGCTGCAAAGACCGCATGAGACGCAGCGTTTCATTTTTCATAACCGTTATAGATGCCGCAACCGCCATTTTCCAAACTCAGAGATACATAAGCTCTTGTACTTTACCGAATAAAAGCTACAAAAGTTATTTTTACTATTTCAAGAGGTTCGGTCTTGTATAGAGCTTTACATCTCAGACTGATGATTTAAAAGAAAACAAAGTATAAATCAGCCTCCTACAGTACAGTATGTTGATGAAAAAAAATAGGATAATTGGTTAAAAGCAGAATCTTGAACTCAATAAAGTGCAAAATATATTTGATATGATGGTGAACTGTTCAACCATGCATTAATACATGATGGTTTAGGACCATATTGTACTAGTTTCGTCTTTTTATGATGCCGTAAATACATTACAGGTAGTTTTCCATCAGTTTCAAAAGTAAACGTTATATTTCAATGTTGCCTTCCATTTACAATATATGACGAGCGCAGGACAAAGTTTGAATTAATAGCAATGCCCTTAAATGAATTGATGCGTTTAACAGAACATTCTAGTCAATAACTATGTGAAAAAACGTTATTCCCTAAAGAGAGCATCCGATGTACTTTAACTTCCACAATGGCAGTTAAAAATAGACATGAACATAGAAGAGGGAAGGCCACAAAATGACCAAATCCCTTCTCCTAAAAGGTAGTTGTTTTAACAGTAGCTGCACAACAGCAGATGGTTAGGTATGAGAAAACGGATACACTCAAAAAGAAGAAGTTTGAGAGTTCCTTACTGAAAAGCAGGCGAGCTAGAATTAGTCAATAAGAAACAGGTGCACATGTTGAGCAGAGTAGAAAGCAGGCCGAGCCTCAAGAGAGATTTCATTCAGGAACCCACTCTTTTTTTCTTTCTCTCTCTGTCTCCCTGTGTGATTATTGTTTTCTCTCTTCCTGCTGTTGCTTTTTTGGGTTTGCTAGCACATCATACAACGCAAAGTCTTTGTGTCACGCATATGCAGGTGTACATGTCACTCAGACAAACACATTCGGGCTTCGGGTCCTCGCTCTTGCTGGGCATATGCTTGAATATTTTTAACCTGATGTGTGTTCTCACCACCGCAGGGGCTGCATGGCCTCTTTGAAACTTTTGGTTTGATGCTTTTAGCAGACCGACTGGCGTGAGTGTGAATCACATAACTACAAGTGAGAAATTACTCAGAAAGAGGATGATAATGTTTGAGGTAGTAGACCGTGAGGTTATCGTTTGAGATTTGGTTCCTCATGTGTGAAATCATGAGTGACAGTTGATTGCACAGTTCCTTTCTGAGGTGACGCATGTAGCTGCAATAGAGTGCAGCATGATGTCTGATCAAAATTAACTTTATCCGTTGTTAGACTAAGAACAAGGTGTGAGGAGAACATCAATGAGGTAAAAGGCACGTGTGTAAGCGTAAAGTGTGTGTGGGTCAGTGTGAGTTTCTGCTTATTGCACACACACAGGGGGCTGGCTGTGGTTTTCAACACACTGCTCATCTTTCTTGCACAGCTTCCAATGAAACCAGCCACAAACCCACGCAAATGAAAGAGATTGTATTAGAAGCTTCATGCATTCCTCTCAGACCCGTTATTCAATAATGTCTTCCAGTTAGATTTTTACGTTCTGCCGTATGTCACATTGCGGACAAACCTTTACCGACTGCTTTTTCTCCCCACAGTTTAGAAGAGTAAAGAGAGGCAAGTAGATAAAAGAGATGGAGTAGGGGGAAGTGGTGACTGGGTGGATAAAGTGAGAAACACAAAGACTGTTAGACTCAAACTCAACTACAGAAAAGTCTTGATGACAACCTGTACATCATTTCTATAAGACAAGCTCAAGTATCCCCACTTCACTCAACTGAATCATATGCTAGGTTCAATATCAATACTCAAAATGCTATCTGGAATATCAAAAAATGCTGTAATAATTTAAACAAATTGACTTTGCAAAGTGACAAGGTTTCTGCATAATTCTAAGTATATTTTGGAATGAACTTAACCTGCATAAAGTGAGCTCTCAACAACCTGTGGTGCAGATTAGTACATTAGCCTCTGTTTGACATATTTAACTATGCATGTTGCAGCAGAAACAACTACATGTTTACGAGAATATTGATAATCAAACACATTTTCTCAGTCTGCATCACATTCTTTCGTGTGGTCTAGACAGGTAGAAGGTGAGGTGAGGTCAGGAAGGGGGGAGGTTTGAATGCTGGAGGCGCTAGACAGAGTCGGCGCAACTGAGTGAGCTGTTGTAGCTTCTGCAGCTTTTCTGAGAGAAAACACAACCTCATAGCAAGGCAAGGCAAGTTTATTTATATAGCACTTTTCAACACAAGGAAATTCAAAGTGCTTTACAAAAAATGAAAGACATTAAGAAAATGGCATTTAAAATCAGTCATTAAAAAGAAAAGCTAATAAAATAAACATTAAAAGACAAAATACAGTCCTTTTGACATACAGGTACAGAAACTATTTTTTTAAATGTATTGGCCAAGGTGCATGTGGGTTTTCAGTCTGCGACGGAAGATGTGTGGGCCGAAATCACCCCTGTTTCGACTTATTCTATCTCAACACAATCCAATTAGATGTTTACATTCAAAACCATCAGATGCAGTAGTTGAAATGTTGCCGTCATAAGGAATACATTTTTCAACATGACTCATTGTTCATCATGACCCTTTTTCCCCCTTTTAAAGACAGCTGTGGATATCACGTGTCCACAGTCTCTCAGACTTCAGCCGTCACCGCATTCAGAAATACTACGGTGCTTTCATCGAAGGCAAACCAAGATAAGAAGAGGTAAAAGCAAATCAGATAAGGTTACTATTATACAAGACGGAAGTACCTGTATTACTCAACCTCCCACAGAAGACTCACAACTTTCCTTTGATTTCAGGTTGGTTGTTACTCCCTTTTGCATCCAGCATGGACACCCTGTCGTCACTCTTACATGGAGGCCGAGATGGTCACATTTTACAAGTGACAGAGGGATTGGTTCCTAAGGGAACTCGTCGCAAAAGAGAGTTCATACCTGACGAGAAGAAGGATGACCTCTACTGGGAGAAACGAAAGAAGAACAACGACGCAGCCAAGCGGTCTCGGGAGAAGAGAAGGATGAACGACTATGTGCTGGAGACTCATCTCCTGTCCATGAAAGAAGAAAACACCAGACTTAGTGCTGAATTAATGGCCATCAAACTGCGCTTTGGCCTGGTCCCCTCTGTAGCCTACACTGCTCACCCAAACCCCCACCTGCACACACACCACCAGGCCCTTCAGAGGGACCATTACTGGGGTGGCAGAGACCCTGTGATGCCCAGACACCAACCACCTCACCCTCTCTTCATCCCTGCTTATGCCCTCCATGCCATGAGAGGCTATTCATATTTGAACGCGTCCAGTACCACGGGTTCTGGCTTCCTATCTCCCCTTCTCCTCTCTCAAGATCTCCTGCCCTCATCCCGTCCTGGAGCTCCCCTCCTGAGGCCAATTCCTACCAAAGTTGCTTCAGATGAGGATGAGGAGCAGCAGGACCCTGTGGTGTTGTCCCGGTCCTGGCCATCTCCACCTGGCAAAATCACCTCCAGAGGGGATAGAAACTACTCTCCAACCAGACAATACATGTCCGATTGACAATCGATTCCAAGAGTTGCTCGGATACTGATACCTGTATTCCTCGGTTACAGCCTAAAATGCTGGATCTGGTATTGGTGGAGTATACTGTCTGGATGGAGTCCATTCAGTAAAACGATATAATGTTATCTTATCATTTATCAGCTAATATAGCTAAACTCACTGCCCTCTTCTCTACTTTGCTTATTCAACTCTCACCAGAGATGAGTGTGAAAAATATTCAGTTGTTTGGCATTCATTTTGTGTGTATGTTGTTGTAAATGTTTTACAAAGCTTTAACCTGAGCAATGCTTTATAACAATGATCACAGCCATATAGGATTAGTAATATACAGCTGTTAAAATATATCATCATATATTTCAGTTTTTAAAGTCCAGGTATCGATAAGTAAAATAAATTCCATCGGAACTTCTCTATCCAAAAACACAAAGGTTTGTCCACTCTACATATTGACTGAGAAACTAAATTCTTAAATTTCGCTTTATTTACAGACGCATTTTCCTGCTGACTGTAATTTAAGAGCTTTATTTTTGTTAATAAATAGTGCATAATGCATTCAAAGAAGCACTGTTACAAAGTAACACACTACAGCCTAATTAAGAACATTACGGCAGAAAATGTAAGTAGGTGTTCAAATAGATTCCATTCAGGTATAAGTTCAAACAACGCATCACAAAAATAGAGCCCTGAAGCTACTTCAGCTTTTCTCTGCGAGCGCTCTAATGACAAAGTTGAGAAGATGTCGAATTGTGTGTTATAAAGATTACAGCTCACTTAGGACTAGACTAAAAACTATCCAACCAATCCAAGATGCACAAACAATCATTTCCTTTTTAACAATTGAAAAGATCTTACAATGCACATTTATTTTGATTTTAAAAAGACAAACCCATTGACTTAAAAAAAAAAGGACATCACATGGTTTCACTTGCCTACAACCTCCCTTAAAATGGAAACAGTGAAGAGTGATGAGGCATTTCTTTGGGTTTCCTGTGTGGGCAGAAGTAGTCACCTTCCTACATAAAGTGTGTTTGAATCTTCTAATATTCCGATAAGCTTGGGAATGACATTGTGTTAAATATACAACATTACAAGCTTAAAACAACTCAATATTGAAGTCTACATTGTTTTTTACAAACCTGATTGTTAATAATGTCAGAAAAGCTCTCCTCACTTCCTCCATAACCCAAAAATGTCACTTGCTTTCCCCAACAGAAAAGGACATCGAAGCTGTGTCTTACAGAGGTTAACTCATCAGTGCTCTGCAGCCTCAGGGAGACTGAAGGCTTGTTGAAAATATATAGTCCCCGGTCCAGAGACCAACAGGTAACACAGACTGTAGCTTATGGCTCTCTTCTTCCAGTTGACAACTGTTGTTTCTTTCAGTTTATTTGTGAGTCAGCAACACACCGGGGCTACAGCTGGTTTCTGGCTCTTTGCCCGACAGCACTGATGGCGAAATTGCTGCTCGCTCAGAGACAAACACAGAGAAATTCTGGAGTGTAGGCACGAGAGAGCAGCTGACTACTAAGTGTTTTAGAAATATATAACAGTTGTGTTTAAGGCCAGGACTATCAAACATTTCTTATCATGTTTTAAAAAATTGGAGGTGGTACAATCTGAGGGGTGGAAGTAACACAATTGATTTGATAAAATGGAGCTGATAATATTGCATGAAAATAGAGGGGTACCGGTACATGGATGTGGAATGAAAAATAAAATAATAAATTGTTGAGTGTTTTGGATATTTAAAACAGTCGTGATATGATAAAAACAGCTCCATGTTTAACATGTTATCATTCAAATGTCTTTCTTCCACACCTCATATTTAAAAATGTAATTTTCTATGTTACAAAACCAATTGATGTACCTTTACAGGCATTATAAACTTAAGGTACAAGTTGTTGATGTTAGTCTGAGAAGGTAGTAGTCTTGGTAGACACACCATGAGTGCT
Organism: Pseudochaenichthys georgianus; assembly: GCF_902827115.2. Lineage (NCBI taxonomy): Eukaryota > Metazoa > Chordata > Actinopteri > Perciformes > Channichthyidae > Pseudochaenichthys > Pseudochaenichthys georgianus. The sequence goes on along the minus strand of NC_047506.1, from coordinate 6,962,251 downwards.
AAATATTCAAACAGGTACCCTCAAACTACTGTTTTAATTCCCTTAAATTATTTATATTTAACTGTTGCATTTAGTATGTTTTTATAACCCTTAGCTTCTACCTCATTTAGAGTTCAGCAATTGAAGGTGACGTGTTTTTAGCTTAACTCCTAAAAAGCAGCTAGCATACACTTCACAATGCTAACAGCTAGGAACACACATTTTTACTTCTTGAAAATGTTATTGTAATTAAGTCAAAGTGAGATATATACTTACAAGTCCGAAGAGGGCCAAACTGTACATGTTGGTCTTCTACTTTGGATGTTTGAAAATCTTTTAAACCCGTTTATTGTGCTGTAATCCCAGTTAGGAGCCTGTGAGCTGAGGAGCAGGAAGTGTTAGCCCAGGCAAATTTCATTTAGAATGTTGTCGTCGCCATCTTTAATTGTAAGGGTTCATCTGACCTATCGGTAAAGTGCGTTTCAGTTTTTATTTTTCCTTTATGTATTCAAGAATATAATATCATACTGTATATTTTGTGTACAAACAAGTTTACATTGAAGAGTAGAGTAGGGAATCAAACAGCCACCTGTGTGTTTTTATACTTAATAGCTATAAAATAGCTGGTGATAAAATGGTAATCCAGAAGGATTCTTTAAAATAATTTGAATATATGCATTCTCTTTTTTTGTTTTTATATAAATATTACTTTACCAAAACAAAGCTTGCCAAATAAAGGTCGGTGTGGCTGCTTTCGTCTTAATAGTGGTTTAAATCTCTGCTTTCTGTGATTACCAAAAGCCAGTATTTTTTTAAGTGAGGGCCAGGGAAAGTTAACTTTTATCTATAGGCTTGGTCAAAGGTGGTCCCACTTAACATATGTAAAACTTGTAGAATTTGCATTTACGTGTTATAGGCTACATTTCTAAAATATTTCTATTATATCTCTTATGTTGTTCTTTCACATGACTATAGAAGTTGAAAAAGGCTGTGTCCTTGCTGGGTAGGCCATGCTGCATTATTATACTTTTGTTAGGGTAAGATCCCAGTCCAATAAAGCTAAAATACTGTTAACTTGAAGTTGATATAAATATAGTTGAAATCCCTCTTGGCACCTCAGACTCCCTAATGGCCCAGAGCATAAGCCCTGAGCATTATGTGTCTTATTAAACAGACTTATAATATGAAGACATGGCAGTGATCCAGTGTTGTTCCTGTTCATTACTACTACTGGTATGCAAGGAAAGACATTCATATTAAAACATGAAAATGGTAAGTGTCCTTTTGCAATTAAATCTGCATTTGGCTGATCTTTGTTGTCAATGTTAAAAGGCTGCTCAGTTTATCTTTATGTTTTTTAACCAAAACTCAGAAGTCTGGGCCCGTTTTCAGTTATAAGAGGCCAAGGATCTTTGCATTTAGTGGCCATGAACTACAAATATAAATCAAGTTTTGATGGATACAAATCCTTTACTTACCTGTTTTACTTCTTCTCTACAAGATTTCTTTCATTCAAATGTTGCAACCATCACCAGCACGTTAATGTGGCAGATAATTCACTGCACCTCACCAGTCACCACTGCATCTTGTGAAACTAATGACTAAGTTCAGAAACCAAAACTAAACAGTGTGTGATGGGTCTACAGTAAGTTGTAAATAGAGATTAATTGCATGACATTTAAGTCATTATGGCAAAACTAACTGTAAGTCATAAAGAGACATTTATAAATCTGGGGTTCATCAGCAGCTGATATGAAATACATCAGAGTAAGAGGGATTTATGTGGTTTCATTATCATCCAGTGTATTTAAAAGGAGTACATTAAAAGACTAAATGTATTGCATGCAGCATATCAACTGATCTTCAAGCAGATCATGTCTTGATGAAAATATGTGCACTCTTTATTCTCAGGTTTATAGTTTGTTCTGCAACTGCTAACCACTACAATCCCATTTAGACCACCAACGTTCAACACCATGGTAACACAAAAGGTGTGATTACTACCCACAGACACAAGCCTTTTATACACACACACACACACACACACACACACACACACACACACACACACACACACACACACACACACACACACACACACACACACACACACACACACACACACACACACACACACACACACACACACACACACACACTTAGTTACGTCATTTCAATTGCCCATCAATGTTCCCATGTATATCTGGAAATAGCTTTAGATAAATAGAGATTATGTCTGTTAAAGTGCATCCTGACATTTCCCCTCTAAACCAAATAAAAGTAAGTAAATGAAATACATTATGAATCCATCGTAATAATGACATTTTAAAGTCTGACGTGTCTGCGTGTTGATGACACATCTCTCTGTGGTTCATCTGAAATGTTGGTGACACATGATAATTCCTCTTCAGAGAGTTGAACCTTTTCAGCATAGAAGACAACAGTCAACTCTTAACAAAGAGGGGGGGAGTTTCAGATGTTTTACTTAGAATTACAAAAAAAAAATTGAATCAATTCATTAAGTGAATCATCATAAATGGTTTCTTCTAACTAAACAAAGCTGTGGCCATAAGCAACAACTCATGGTCTCTTATCTACAAAAAGGGCAGCTTTGAGAAGAATCATGTTCAGACATTTAGCACCTTTTTTTCACACATTTTAAGTGGTTAACAAAATGATCTCTTATCTTTTGCTGTTAGAATACTACATGTTGCTATTAAAAGAGACTTAAATAAATGAGTTGAGAATCATAACAGATTCTTCAATGCAGGGATACAATTAAGACAACACATCATATAATATGCATAAATATGTATATTGGACTTGGATTTTACCTGAAACACAGTACAGTTAAGGTTTATTTATATGCATAAATATGCCGAGAAGGCTTGATTTTGGATCAAGACAATAAGAAAGCGATGATATAAGTGACACCTGAGGCATCAGAGGTGCAAAAACCACGGGCTAGAGGTGTTGGGAAAAAGCAATATGTTAAGATGAGTCATATTGAGGTATCGGAGGGTGCTAAAGTGTCGAGCACCAAGAGGGCGGATCATGTGTGAATCCTTGAGGGGCCTTTCTTGGCCTGGTTTAGATCCCCTGGTCTCATAAGATGGTGGTCATTAAAAAGCAAAACAAAGTTAATAGTGTCATCTTCATTTGGTGAAATATTTCTTAGAGGTCTGTTCATATGGTGGCAATACCCCCACCCACAGGGCACGAGCTGTCGCTGACTGATGATCGTGATGTATGAATCATGTGCTCGGACTTTCGTTGTGACTGAAGGAGATTTTGTGTTGTCATATTTGAATGCAACTAGACCATGAGGTCTACTTGGTAGTCATTTTTAAGTCAAGTTTTAACATCAGAAGTTGCATATTGGACTTGGATCTTAGCGGGACTCATCATTCAGTACAGTTTAGGTAAACATGTAAGGTAAGAAACAATAATCAAAACACATTTGGGTGGATGCACTTTAAAAATGATATCATTGGAACAGATTTAGATACATATAAGAGCACTGGGGGCAGAGCATCTTCCTCTTTTACTCTACTTCCTCATCAATGTTTGCTGAAGTGTATACGTTTTAATGTGTCTTTTAGTGACCTTTTACCAGTCAGAACATCAGTACACTGTAAACTAACTTCACCGGGCTTAGTTCAGTTTTATAAGTTACACTAATTCCAATACATTGAACTTGAACGCTAAACAAACAGTCTGGATCCATAAACACATAAAACCAAGAATGCAACACTATTTTTATGTGCTCACAAAAATGTGTTTTATTTTTGTCATTTTTGTTATGATGAATGCATAGAAAATGAACAATAATAACTCCTCTCATAAAGTCTATGCAGTATTTATACAAACATCACTAACTTGAGTGAATCATGAAAGTATATCTTAATGTGGCATGTACATGGGACATCCATCCATTTGATTAAAACATTTAAATATGAAGAACTCCTGGAAATAAAATACAAATTTGCAACACTATTTCACAGTGACGGGGTCACAGGTGTATGTTTATATGTCGGTGTTGCGTGACCAGATGACTGCTATAAAAATGGGACAGGGCAAAGACATCACCATGGCAGACATTAAGCATGCTTTATAAAGAGTGTGCTTCATTTTTATAAAACAGTACAATACAAAACAGTCTAGCACAATTTCCAATGGTTTTCATAATTACAGGATGACATCAGAAGAGGACAATGAACAGTATTTTGTTGTTTTACACTTCTAAAACTTAACTGATGTCAAATCAGTCTGGTAACATATTTACAGTTCATAATTATTAAAGTTGGGATAAGTTTGAGAAACCGGCTCGAGATACACTTTTTGTTATATTCCATGGAATGCTCTTAACATCCCGATAGCAATGAATATCTTAAGTGCTTTGACAAAAAATCCATTAAAAAATGTCACCTGTGGAAGCACGACCAATCATTTTAGCCGGCCCGGCTAAAATAACTGGATGGCCTACCTGCCTGTCCGCCTTCCATCTGTGCACAAACTTATCTCGTGCCCTCATTGGTCATGTGCGCGTTCGTGTGTGTTGGAGGAGGAGCTCTGTAACGAAGTGGCAGATTTTTTCCGGCTATGTATTTTCAAATTCTAGCGCACTCGAGCTGGTTTCTCCAAAATTACCTACCACACCTTTAAATCCATATTGTGAATTTAATCTGTTAAAATTGTTGTGCGTTGTATGTGTATGAACCATAGGGTATGAACACATATTCTTTTAGGTTTGTGTGTGTGTTTGTCAGCAAGACTACGGAAAATATACCTGCCAGACTTTCATGAAACTTAGTGAAAGAGCATAGGCCAAGGAAGGAATCAATTTATTTTGAAATACTGCTGGGTAGGAAGGTCAAATTCCATTAAAAGTTCCACTGCAGTACCGTCTCTGAGCAACAGAGAGCAGCAGAGTAACGCTGTTAAAGCTGCAGAATATTTGTTCCTAACTCCGACAGAGATATTATTTGAGGTGAGAATATTAACAGGAACTCATTGTGCTCACTCTCACTAAGCTTTGTCTGAACTATGAAGGACACTGCATTACTCCCAGTTTCTGCCTTTCATAAAGTATTGAAACTACCACAAATTGCTTTGGAAGGCCCAACACTGACACATGTGTGTACTGTACATGCCAGGACTAACTATTAATCCTAAGGAACAAAATACACTGATTTACATTCTTTGTATTATTTTAATCAATATATTTGAAACAGTTTGTAATCATCTACATAACCATTGTTACTTTTACAAAATGCTTTGCAGTTTATCAGGATGTTGTTACAAGTTACCATTCAGCCCTTTGTTTTATTGAAGCGATGTCACCTTCTCTAGCTCTCCTCCCTCTGTTACATTATGACCTTCATCATATTTTAATTGTACGCCTGCGTGACTGAAAGTCCTGAAGAGAACCCACTTAACATCTCACTGGTCAGTCTGGTTCCCCACTGTCATCTACAACCAAAAATAGACAAGTGAGCGGAAAATTGATGTAAACGCCCTTCATGATTTGTTCTGTGAGCTCAGGGATTTGAGGACATGATAAGGTGGATTGGACATCAATGATGTCAAAAAGATATTTTAACGGTAGAATTACAGTAGAATTGAAACATCGGTTTGATCACAGTACTATAAACAATCACAAGAATGTCAATGATAACAAAACATATAATACATCATCTACAGTATATATATATATTTATTCTACCTATACAGTATGATATACTCAGCTTAGGGATGAACGCAACCCAACAAGTCTTAAATATACAAATAATACACAAAGTAAGAAGCCAACTCTGTACATGCGTTTTTGTTTTACAAACGTTTTTTTTTATACCAGGAGGATAGCACAGTGTACTAAATAAACTATTGAAAACCTAACCGGCAGAGTGCTGTCTGTGATTAAAACGGCTTGGACCAACTTTTAGTGGTATCCAATGAGAAGTCACTTCCCTTTATCACATTTCATGGTGCTTTTCCAGTCAAATTGGCAGTGTTGCAGAGTATAATGTAATCTATACAAACCTAGCATCAGCAAAAAATAAGCACTTCTGTATTTATGTGACAAAAGTGCTCTAAAGTCCTGACTCTAAATATGTCTAAATATGCAGTATATAGCTGGAACTATTCAAATACATATTGGCAAGTTATTGGCATTCATTGAGCACCACCTTGTTATAATGTATTCATGAGTTTGGAGACCTTGCATCACCTCAGATGGAGCAGCGAGATGAAGAGGACAGAGTTCCTTGTAGGGCAGGAGGATGGAGTTGGCAAGAGATTTGTCGAGGTTAAAGACTGGTGGGACTGATTGTGTTGCTTTTAACAGTCTATTCGAGACATCTTTTACACATTAATGATCCAGGTTTCTTCTGCAAATAAATGACAACACACAACTAAGCAATAGAAATACACGTATCAAATCCATGCAGATTTTCTTGACCTCATACTGTATATAGTTTTGATAACAAACCTTTTCCTCAATACAATGTCAGTATTATACTATAAATAACAGTATTAAATTATTTTCAAGCACAAAGTCTAATCCAGTGTCTTGTCCCTTTAGCTTGAACTGCTTGTAAACAACACTAATGAGAGAAACAGTCCAGAATAATCAAATCATTTTCATGTTGAACTTGCGTGCCCCACCCTGCCCTCCACTGGCAGCGGGTCCATCCACCTTTCTGAAGGAATACTCCACTGAGAAATTGTTCTTGTGCTGCCCTCTGCCTCGACTCCACACAAAGAGCAGAATGAAACAGAAGAGAACCACCCCCAGGAACATGATACAGCCCATAGCCGTGGATATGAGGATGGTCTGTAGGTCCAAAGTAAACTTCAAGAAGACTCTGGTGTCATTCAGATTTGTGTCATTAAGGTCTCCAGCATAATACGTGCGGTTGGCCATAAGAGCTGCATCTAGAGGCAGCCCACTGACTGTAAGTGTGGCAAAATAGGTGTCATTGCCACCAGCATTGCTAGCTATGCAGATGTAGGTCCCACTGTCTGTCACCTGTGCGTATCGTATTTCTAAAGTGCCCTCTGGTAACACTGTGAGGCGGCCACTGCTCTTTGTGGTGATGCGGCGGCGTTGAGGAGAGATCCAGAATATCATCGGTGCCGGCTCACCTTCTGCTTTGCAAATGAAAGACACCACCTGTCCCTCGCGGGCAGTAACCTGCTGCAGTTTCCTATTGCGGATTTTGGGCTTCTGGCAGGTAAAGTGATCAAAGAGAGCTGAGTCGGAAAAAGCGTTAAGCGCCCGTCCCTGCACCTCCACGGGCGACATGCACACTGGGGAGGCGCCGTCAAAATTAAGAGTCTTCCTGCGCTGGAGGATCCATAGCAAGCGGCAGTCGCAGGCCAAAGGGTTCCCGTCCAAACGCAGCGTCTCCAGAGTGTTGACGGACTGAAAGGCTCCCTCTTCCAGGGACACCAGGCCGTTATTGGAGAAGTTAAGAAGACGGATGGACCTAAGACCACCAAGCGCATATGGCTGCACCACCACCAGATTTGTGTTTACTAGATGCAGCTCCTTCAGCCTAATAAGGTCCCGCAGCGCCCAGGACTCCAGCACAGAGATGGGGTTGTGGGAGAGGTTGAGGCTGGTGAGATGCGCCAGACTGCGTAGGGCAGAGGTGGGCACAGTGGTTATGTTAGTGTGAGTTATAGACAGCCAAGATAAGTTGAGACCCTGCAGGCTGTGAGGGGCAATGTGCTCCAAGAAGGGCCAGTGATCGATCTCAAGGCCCTTCAGGTTTCCCAGTTTACGGAAGTTCTGGTCCTCTAAGCTGGAGATGCTGAGGTAGCGCAGGCGCAGAGTCACCAGGTTTTGCAGGTAGGACAAAGACTGGCTGGACACAGACGTCAGGTTGCACCGCTCAATGGTTAACTCCTTCAGCCCCACTAGACCCAGGAAGGCCTTGTTGGAAATATAAACTAAATCATTGTCTCCAACTTCCAGATTGGTCAGACTCTTCAAATCTTGGAAAGTAAAGTCCAAAAGAATTACAATCGTATTCCCACTGAGGTCCAATGAAGTCAGGTTGGAGAGACGTGAGAAAGCCCCCATGGGGACCAGCTTCAGTTGGTTGCTCCTCAGTGAAAGCGACTGGAGGTTCTGGAGACTAGAAAAAGCGTTCGGTTCGAGGACACTGATCATGTTCTCACTCAGGTCCAGCTTTTCAAGACGTGTAAATGGGAGCAGGTCACCATGCTCCACCCAGCGAAGTTTATTCCCGGTGAGGTCCAGGGTCTTGGTGTCCCCTGGGATGCCATCTGGCAGTGAGGACAGGCGTTTGCCGAAACAGGACACAGTCTTGAGTTTTGCAATGCAATCACAACGCTGGGGACATCCTTGAGCATGGCTGGGTGACACTGTGATCATGAAAAGCAAGAACAGGAAAGGCAGGAGCCAGCCTACATCCTGGCCCAGACTCACCCCCATGGCCCTCCTTTACACGGCTTCCTCCTGCTCCTGTCTGGGGCTGAATCACTGGGCCAGACACCTGAGAGAAGAAAGAGAAGAGGGGAAGAGAAAAGAGAACGGGAGGGCAAAAGGGAGGATAGAGAGAATGAGAGGGAGAGACAAGGAGACCAACAGTGAGACAAATTAATTGAACTCAATTCCACTCCAAACACTCCAAATGAGAGGATTTACTATTATAAAATATAATTGACCCGGCACAGCAGCTAAATTAAAGCTAGAGCTCAAGTTAATTCTCAAAGGACTGAGTCTTTATTCTGTTGAAACAGTTTGATTTACAATGGGGGGGACTGTGCTTCACAAGTAGTCATATGCCAGCACACACAAAAAGGGAATAGCTGTGAGTCAATTTTATATTTGACAGTTGTTTTGCTCTCTAGTTATTTCATGCATTGTAAATGAAAACAGTTACATTGGAAATACATTATATTCATCAGACCTCATAGTGAGACAACTGAAAATGCATAAAAAAGGAAAACAATTGCAGCCTCTAATAAACACAAACAGCTATTAGCACTGCAAAAGGCACACAAAACGGTCCATTTATACACCGTGGGGAGGTAGAATATCAACAAATAAAGTCTCTGGAGAAGAAAATACCTGTATGTAAAGACGCTAAATAAAATATGACAGTGACAATGAACAATCCAATCAACAGATTGTATCGTATGGCGCAGTATATCTTTGAGTAAATGCCTGACAAGGTCACTGGCCATAGCAGAAGGCTACGACTGAGTGCACCACAAAAGCCCAGTCCATCACATCATCGGCATAAGTCTCTGAGGCATGAGGCTTATATGAGAGGATCCAGACCTGCCTATGGGTTTCATATAACACACACGGACCTACACACACACACACACACACACACACACACACACACACACACACACACACACACACACACACACACACACACACACACACACACACACACACACACACACACACACACACACACACACACACACACACACACACACACACACACACACACACACACACACACACACACACGGACACACACACACACACACACAATTTCACCCCTCCGTCTGCTGGTGGCTGTTGGCAGCAGAGTGCTAATCCTTTTAAAGCCCATTGTGAAATACCAACTAGTGGGATGGTGGAGAGAAACTCCAGAAAACATATTCAATAACATCGTCATTATTGAGTGGTGAGGCTGACAGTGTGTTAAAACACTGAGCAGTGGGACTATAACTGGTTCACACATCAGGAGGTCCCTGACCTTCAATATGTGCTGGTTATGTCACTAAAATGAAACACAACATGTGCTCATTGAAACAAACACATTGAAACACAAATGTTACCAGAAATGTGCCGGGCCCTACTCATCAGTTACAAAGTAATAATAGACACATCTATTACTGTGAGATATAAGGAGACAGTATTAAAGGGTTTTAAATTCACAGCTGCTACTGTTACAGATGACTTCATGACAGATTTAAAGTCCCTCTCCTCCACACATTTACAATACACCTGGCTCTGAGATGAATATTTCCATTACCCAACCTGCCGCTGAATTAAATTAACTTTCTGAACTGCTGATAGAAGGCTTAAAATGAGCCGAATATTCCTTAAACAGGCCCTATTACGCTTCCTGGGGTTTTCATTTTCCTGTAGTGTGTTATATAGGTTTTTGTGCATGGTCTGCAAAAGATAACATCTCAAAGTTCCCTCCAGAGGGAGTTTTCTTTCTCTGAAAATAAGCCCCTTTAAAAATAAGTTTAAAGCACAAAATGTGGACATCTCAGATTGTTAACAAACCCATTGTTTGGATCAGAAAGGACATTGTGGAAGGCAGCAATGTACTTTGCCAACACACACTTCCATGTGTCAGATTGTGTAGCCTGACAGCCTTTCACAGGCGGCACACACATTTTGTCTATCACTGTAGTCTAACAAGGCCCACTAGAATAAGAAAATGCTATTTCTGCACTCAAAAGCAGTCCTTGTGTTTTGGTCCATTCTTTATAAATGATCATACATGAAAGCTCAGGCATTGTGTCTTGTTTTATTCCACACATTCTTCTTTCTTCTTCACAACTTGGCACCTATCCACCATGCAAGAGTATCCATAGTTCTGCAATGTAATCCTGGGCTGCTAGCCTCAAGCAGAGATGAGGAGCAGGCTACACAGATCTGCTAAATTCACTTCTTTCGAACTCCACACCCACAGATTTTCCATTTTCTGCCCACATCCCTTTCTGTACAGCAATTTATGTGAAGAAAGTCAGTTTGAAAGACCTAACGTTGATGTGTAAACTATGTACAGTTTATATATATATATATCAAATCAAGTTTTATTTATATAGCACATTTATAAACAATTTTTGGTCGAGCCAAAGTGCTGTACATATAATAAAAATAGCCTACAGTAGAGACACTTTACAGCAAATAAAACAGCATTTGTATATATATGAGTTTCATTATAATCACTGAAATCAATAACTAAAGCACTTTAAGATGCAGTGACATCTGAATGTTAAGAAGTTTCCTACGTTTATAACCATGTGTTCCAGTAAACAGCAGGTGTGCAGCGACTACAAAAGTAACCACAAACTTCCTTCCCCACAGCCCCCACTTCACATGGCCAGTTTTCATAACACATATCTGGTAGCAGTCACTCAACAATAGGCACAGGTCAACAGCAGGTGGATGGGGCAGTGTGCACTCTGCTGTACATGATCCTGCTATCTGTATATTTTGCGCAGTCTATCTCTGCTCACGCTGTTGCGTCAGCGTGTTCTCCTGCGTGTTGGCCATGTGTTGCACTGGAGCCAGACTGGAGCACACCGCAAATACTTCAGCCGAGCACGTACGAACTGCGCATGCGTAAGTGGCAATAACTCTCCTTACCAGCAGGCAGCGGTAGTGTGTATTCGTCATTCAAAACAGGCAACAACCGGAAAACAGAGAAGAAGAACAGACTACGTGTGTGATATAAATTGTCACTGTCACTACCCGATCCGTCACCCTGCCCGATCGGTACTGCGCATGTGCGAGAGGGTCCGCCATGTTGGACAACTCCGGACGGCAACCCACGATGGACATCTGACACAGTGGCTTTTAGCAAAGCTCAAAAGGAAAACTCGAAAGCCCAAAAGGAAAACTCGAGAGAGATAAGTTATTGTTAAAAGGAAAACTCGCGAGACATAAGTTATTGTTATTACAACGTGACTTCACTATTATTTAACAACTCTTTTTATTGGGTTATTTTATTTGGGGTTAAGTACATTGTCAGAATAAGTGAGGAATGAATTTAACTTCTGTTAGACAGCCATATGCCATACATTTTTGCATATATTCACAGTAAATATCGGGCAGGGTGACGGATCGGGTAGTGACTGTCACTACCCGATCCGTCACCCTACCCGATCGGTACTGCGCATGTGCGAGATGGTCCGGAAGTCCGGACGGCAACTCAAGATGGACACTTGACACAGTGGCTTTTAGCAAAGCTCAAAAAGAAAAACCGAGAGAGATGAGTTATTGTTATTACAACGTGACTTCACTATTATTTAACAACTCTTTTTATTGGGTTCTTTTATTTGGGGTTAAATACATTGTCAGAATAAGTAAGAAATGGATTTAACTTCTGTTAGACAGCTATCATACTGAATACATATTTACTGTGAATGTATGCAAAAATGTATGGCATATGGCTGTCTAACAGAAGTTAAATTCATTCCTCACTTATTCTGACAATGTACTTAACCCCAAATAAAAGAACCCAATAAAAAGAGTTGTTAAATAATAGGGAAGTCACGATGTAATAACAATAACTCATCTCTCTCTCGAGTTTTCCTTTTGAGCTTTGCTAAAAGCCACTGTGTCAAGTGTCCATCTTGGGTTGCCGTCCGGACTTGTCCAATATGGCGGACCATCCCGCACATGCGCAGTACCGATCGGGCAGGGGGACGGATCGGGTAGTGACATAAATAAACAACAGCTATGTGCGTTAGCTTCACCTTAGCATGTGTTCTTTGCAGGTGTTTGTTGAGGTTTGATTATGACTGATTTTAGAAAGTAACGAAGTAACGCGTGCCGGGGCAATGTTAGTAACTGTAGTGTGATTACTGAATTATAAAAGTAGCGCGTTACACTACTCCGTTACCGACAAAGTAATATTATTACAGTAACACGTTACTTTGTAACGCGTTACACCCAACTCTGCCTGCTACTGAGCTGAAGTCAAAAATAATTGTTGTTATCTTTGATTGCACAGCAGGAACACAACCATAGTCTACCCTGCTGACCCTTAGCTGACACTGAAGACAGAGAGTTGAGGAACTGCTGAGAAAAGAGTGTCTTAACAACACCTTCACTCTTAGTCCTTGTACTTTACTGCAGATACGATAATACTTTATTGTCAGCTTACGTCTGACGTTTTTCTTGCTCCATTTGCAACATCCTCATGGAAAAATATTGAAGACAAGATACAAGGGGGGAACAATATTTTAACAAAACATCACGACCACTGAATAAGTTGAGGTACATGAAAGCTTGACAGTGAAGTTGCAGGATGTTCACTTTCCAATCTGCACCAGCCATGTCTGGCAGGCACAATCAATATGCAGCTCTGTTACAAACTGCACATCAGCTTCGATAGAACAATACTGTAGGTGTCTAACGTTGTCATGGAGATGCCTGCACCCCCCCACCTACAGCTTCAAATTCTCTTCATAGTATATTATTTTCCACACACGTCTGAAAAACACCTGTCCACCAGTTTCCTCCTCCGTGCGCTGACCTCACCTGAATGTCTCGTCTGCAGCCACCTGCCTGCACAGCTGCTGCTCATTCCTTTATTAGCACTTCAGTAAATATCTAGGTTAGTATTTTCATGAAAATCTCAGAGTGGAATATTGCCTTCAGGCTGTGGTACCTGTTTACTCGCTTTCTTTCCTTGACTCTACCTGCTGCATCTTCTCTGTGATCATATTTAGGTCACCTGCTGCCCAAAAACTGTGATGAAAAGAACATTTGCTGTCACTGTCAATGCAAAATCATTGTCAGTGCATATTGTGTGCACTCATCCTGTAGCATTAGACAAAAGGTCAGTTCTTTATCTTATCATTCGGTTGCCAGGCAACATTTACTCATCCAGTACTTTCTATTAGAAAAACTGCCCGAAGTAATGCTCTATTCTGGAAAAACATCAATATTTATACACGAGGGGGTGGTTTGAATTGAAACCGCTGTTTGTTTCTGTTAGGAATGATGCACGGTTTAGTCACACCAGCTTTACATATTTGGGCATCTCAGCTGTTGACTTTCAAATTATTTATGTAATGACTTTGTAATGCCTCAATGTTTAAAAAGACACGGCCAGCATCACCGAATAGTTTGTTGTGGACTTTGAGTTTATGAAAGTTTAACAGCTTTTTTACTTCGAATATCTTTTTGAGCTTGGAGGCTAATAGACCATTTTTCCCTGTAAGCCATTGCAGTGTGTAAGTGAGCCAAAATGCTAAATACAAGGAACTTAAGACTGAAATAGCTAAATGCAACTGAGCCATTATTAAAACCTGTGCTTTTTCTACAGGTACATGACAAAATGTCTGCCGTGAAAAAGGCCCATGATCAAAGATGATGACTCTTAAGTGCAATCTAAAATATATTGGATATATTAAAGCCTGAAACATTCCCTATATAAAAAGGAAAATACTCTGACAATGAAAGACAGCATGCGAGCAAAGACAAACACTGTTGTTGTCTGCAGACGCTTGAATTGCAGATCACACTAGCTTTGTGATACAAATGTAGGTGACATGTTAGCAACAAGGAACACATTTGTGTAGCCTGAAGCATTCAAGTACTTAAAAGGGAACAGAATGTTTCTGGCTAAATAAAAGCCACGGTACAGAAAGTCAAAGATTCTTTCACATCTTCTCATGCGGAAGTATCCTATGATTTCCATTAACATTTAGGAACAGTTAAAGGGGCTCTGTTACACTTTTGGGGGTTTTTCCTTTCCTGTGTGTAATATAATAATAATAATAATAATAATAAAATAATAGATTTAATTTGTTAGCGCTTTTACAGGTGATCAAAGACGCTTTACATATATAGTGAAGATAAAATAAAATAAAGGAACAACAAATAAATATATAGTTAAAGTTAAAGTCAAATAATACAAAAACAATCACACATTAAAAGCCAGATTGAAGAGGTGAGTTTTTGTAAGTTTTTTGAAGGTGGTGAGGTCAGTGCAGTCTCTGATGGGTTGTGGGAGTGAGTTCCAGAGGGCGGGGGCAGCGACGGAGAAGGCTCTGTCCCCCCAGGTCCGGTGATTGATGCGGGTGGGGATGGATAGGAGGTTGGCTTCTGATGAGCGGAGGCAGCGGGAAGGGGTGTGGTGATGCAGCAGGTCTATATAGGATATATATATAGCATGATATATATATATATATATAGCATATATATATATATATATAATATAGGTTTTAGTGCATGTAGATGGTTTCCTCCAGTTGACTTTCTCTCCCACACACTCCCCCACTGCCTGAAACGCCTCCATAGGACTCCTTTGTTTACTTCCGTTACATAATGACATCACCATGTAACAACGCCCTGCGTTTGACACTGTTGACCACAACATATTACTAGACCGACTGAAAAACCGGGTGGGACTTTCATCAACAGTTCTAAATTTGTTTGAATCCTACTTAAAGTGACATCATGAATATGAATATGTCAGTTATATTGAGACGTGTGCTGATATACAATATTCAGCACATGTCTGGGTGTGCAGTGATTGCCATGGTATCAACAGAGTCTTCTGTCAGGAGCTGGATAAAACAACTGGGAATATGATGTTATTAAAATGTCATTAAGGAAAAGAGCAGTTGTTGATTGCCCCTTTTTCATTTTGTCGTTCCGAAAATTGCAGCTACTCATGCAAAGTAAGGCGATGATTAGTTGTTAGTGTCTTTATCTGCCTGAATGCCCCGTGTCATCTACATGCAAAGGGCCTTTATGACCCTGTCTTTAACCTGAGCCATTTTTGTATTCAACTCGAATTAATCTGAATAAAGAGAGTAATTTCACAATTGATCATGTGATTATAAAGGTCACCTTCACAGAACAGGTCAAGCTAAATCACCCGCTGAGTGTATTGGGTCCACCACTTTTTTTACATTTTTACATGAGCATGTTTAAATGCTGATGTTATCATTTAGATCTAAAACAGCTGTGCTCAGGACATCGTCACTGAGCTGCTAGCATGGCTTTAGATTCTTAGTCTTGTTTTTATTATTTATAACTCCACTTTTTAGTTTATTTCTGATCCTTGTGCAACTAAATTAAAATGCTGATTAAGGCCTCCTTGATTACAGTGGAAGGTGAATTGTTTAATTGCCTGAGTGGTTAGCAATCATCCAGCAATTACACGCCTCCGCTCCTCCAGCCAGGTGTCCACTCTCTCTGCGTATGGATCTCAGAGTCTGTAAAGTACAGATGGCAGAGTGGCTGACCCGGTATTCATGTGTTCTCTGACCGCAGCCCAATTACCATCCAAATCCCTGTAATGTAAGTAAGAGAGGGAGAAGGAGTGTGGCCTTTTAGCTAAAATAAAAGTCAGGTTAGACAGCAGCAGAGCCAGATTTAGACAGTAAATGGGCTTTAAAGCTGCAAGGGCAGGGGGCTTGGTCGATTATTCTGCCATCTCTCTTCCCCCTTACCAGCTTTCCCTGCACAAACACCTACATTATTTATTCCTGAGACTACCCTTACTCCAGCCTTACCTCCCCACCAGACTCTTTTTGTTTAAACAGACACCATTAGGGGCTTGAATGACAGCAAATTGAGCTAATGTGCTTCATGCAAACGCTCCTTCTCGGCTATTAAAAATAATAGATGGTGAGAACCCCACATGTTTCAACATGAGGACATTAGGATGGGATCAGACAGAGGGCAGTGCTGAAGTTTAGACAACTCGTACACATTAAACACGCACACACCCTACTAATGCATAAAGCTTCTCTAATAAGATGAAACCGGTGTGTGTGAGAGTAGAATGACAAAGGATTTCAATGCAGCCGAGCAGCAAGTAGACTGGGCCTGTGTGAGCAAATACAGAGCGGTGTGGGCTGTTCTCGTGTTATGTGAGACTTTAAAGGAGAAAGCAATATTCAATTGTTTGAAGTAAAAAAGATGAAAATATCAAAAACCTACAACCGTTAGTCAGTCTCGTCATACTTTAAGCCCCAAGCCCTTTTGTTGAAAATCTTGAAAAACATGTCACAGGTATGTAGCTTAATATTTGAAAAATAAAAAACAGCATGGCACTCTAACAAACATGACTTAAACAGGAAGAAATAATGCATTTTTGGGGATTATTTTAAGGTGCGAATTAACACACGTGGTGCTTTATTGAGTGTTTCCGGCAGCAGGCTGATATATGTAGGATGTACTCAAAATAAACTGCAGTTCCCATGTTAATAGTAATGAAGGAATCTGTCAGCCAGTGCAACAGTGTGGTGGACTGATGTATTTTTAATAGTTTTGGGAGCTCCATGGCACAATGGAATAAGCTATATTTAGTTGTTCTTATTACTTTCAGGGGATTCATTGACATTAAGTAAAAAAGTCTAAGAAAATCACAACGGTGTACAATATTGTTCACAAGCATCTTAGCCGCTTTACAGCTCAAATTCAAGCGTTAATATATCTCTATGTATATAGCACTCTATATATGTGTGTGTGTTATTTAAAACAAGAAAGGGCCTGGATAAATGAACAGCAGCAGAAAAGAGGGAAAGGCTGCCGGAACGATAATCATGCTGCAGGTTTTACAGATGACAAATGAGCAGGAAGTGTATTTTAGAGTGTGTGTAGGTGTATTCACGCCGAAAGGCACACAGGCCGAAGCATCACATCCACAAAAGCTCCTCAAATGGCTGCACTCACACTGATTTCAACCATGCCCACTCATATTGCTTTACATAAGCACAAACTGTGAGTGTGTGTGCAAGGAAACCCCATGGAGAATAGAAAGCTGGGGTACAGTATGAGCGTGTCTATGCATTTACATGAGTATAGTATGTGTAAATATTTGACCAGCAGCTGTGGACCCTGAGGTGACAGTAGAAGTCAGAAAAAGATGGACGAGGGCCATCGTGTGCAAACAGTCCACTAATTAAATGGGGTGTCGTCCTCTGGCCCTGCATAATAAAACTGTTGCAGTTAGCTGATAAGATATGTTGGGAAACTCCCATTATACCAATGCACCACATGCATGTGTAATCATATGGAACACTATTTAAAAGGTGCCAAATGGGATTTTAATTATAATAATGGATTACAGTGAGGTCTTAAATTGCACTTCTGCTCTATGCAAAGCATGAACAATGAAACCAGAGGACACAAAGAGGTGATTAAGTGTCCTGCCATGTGCACTGAATCTTTAATAAGAGAGAACTGTTTAGGAGCTTATAGATGTACAAACTGAGACAAGCACATTCAACATCACTGATACATCACGGACCTGCAGTACATGACTGATGGTAGATCAAACTTCAGCCGTATAATGTTACAGTAACTGATTCTGCTGCAAGAATCCCCCCCCCCCCATTGTACTATTTGGTCTGTAAAATTACATAACAGTGAAAAAAATGGCCAACACACTTTCTCCAATTAATGTTCTATATAAATATACAATAAATAAAACTCCATCTTAGAGGCTAAAAAACAACACTTAATGCAATTTTTGCACAAAATAATTACTGAAACATTCAACAATTATCAAAATAGTTTGTGACTATTTGTCAGTCATCACTGAATCAATTTGTAGACACATTAGTTTTGACCAAGGTCTGAATAATAAAGATTTTTTTGACACAGTCTGCTTCTCTCATCCCATTTATTCATGCTACACAGACCTGAGTGTTGCACATCCTCCATCTGTTCAGACATAATAACCTGCTGTCAGCTTGTAAAGTGTCCTTTTCCAAAACAAACGGAAACATCATTAAACAAGAAGAATGCAAGCAGCCACATATTTCACATTAATCTGTGTGGCACTCTGAGAGCAACATCTGCTAATGAGTTCATTAATCACACAACTTTAAGTGTGTATTAGGAGTGCAGTGTGATAGGAATTTCTTTAGTAATTAAAAGTCAAAACATGTTTGGAATATCTAATCAGATCATCTGTCGTCATGAAGTCTGGGATGACTTATTTTAAGTGGACGATCAAATTATTATGCAACATGAAAGAAGAGCCTGAAGTGAATTTCTTAGTTTGAATTAAAACTTAGTATTGTAACGTTCAATAAATGTATGCCGTTTCTCCAAGTTGCAACTTATTTAGACATGAGCTACTGTACGGCCGTTCAATGGTAGTGCGTAAATGGGTATTTAAATCGACTTATTTGCAAAGGTGGTATATCACTTATGGATCACTGTTTCCCCACCAGCAGGAAGTTATAATTGCCGGATATCTACGGATCAATAACAAACCTGATTTCATTAGGATATTTCTTAATTAAATGACATGTCGGGTTAATAGTACATTAAAAGGTGTTTGACCCACAATCCAGTATTGACGTGGAGCAAATTCATTATAGAGTTTGTTCAATAACTGTAACCACAGTAGACCGGAGTGCCATGCCTCTTTGAGACGTTCTCATTCTAGGTAAGTGTGAAAGGGATATATCTAATTAACAATTAACACTGCATATGGCTGAGGTAAGAGTGGTAGCATGTGACCCCCTGATCCGAACACCAACGCTCAACCCACTCTCTCACACACACACACACACACACACACACACACACACACACACACACACACACACACACACACACACACACACACACACACACACCACACACACACACACACACACACACACACACACACACACACACACACACACACACACACACACACACACACACACACACACACAATGTAGGCCAATTACATGGGTGGCAGACGTATTTATCCGGTGCTTGTTTGTTTCAAGGCCTCATGAGACTTTAGAGCTCAGTCAATAGACTTATGCTTATTAAAAATTCCAATTATAGTAATTAATGATTCACATCTAAGAGCTGATCTTGTAGTATTGAGTGGTTTCTATTAAGTCAAGAGTAATTTCTCTTTTGATAGGAGAGAACAATATTTCTTGAAAGGAAATCAAACTTGTGTTAAAAAGTTATTTAAAATGCATTTCTGAATGGATCTCGTCCACAAAGGAATACATTTAAGAAGATATTGGCTTAATTGCAGAGTTCAAAACCCACCATGTTATTTTCTGCAATATAGTTAAGTCAAAACATTAGTAAAGAAAGTTTGGTTAAGTCTTAAAGTAAAGTGGGATTATGGGTCATACAAATGTGTCAAGATAAAAAAGTTGTAAAGCTTTAGGTAGTCAACCACATACAGTGGATTCTCTAAATTTAGAAATTATTGGTAACATTTGGGATTACACTGCTCACCAAAATATAAAAGCATAGATTGTCATTCTAGTCATTTTTAAGCAGAAATGTTCTATATTATATAATTTTAGTTCAGCTCACACAACATGAAGCCTGAGCCTGATGATTTGCCTAGCTTAGCATAAAGACTGGAAACAGCTAGCCTGGCTCTTAACAAGTGACAAATAAACAGAAACAGAAAATACACTCATCACACAGTATGGGTAACAAATATTCCTATAACTTTCTGTCTGATGTAGCTTTAGACATAGTCTAAAACATAAACCCACAACTTAACATGTTATTACAACTTTGATTTCTGAATATAACAGCTAGGTGAGTCATTTCCCCCAAAATATGGTCTTTCTTCTAAGCAAAGCTGACCATCTCCAACTAATCTCTGATCCCAACCATGTCCTGAACAGTGATTATGAACTCCATCAAATGTAATACGGTTAGACTGAAGCACTCGTTTGTGCACCAGTCAATCTTCATATTAAAAACCCAGATCAAATGTTTGTATAAGGTCTTGAACAATGTCTTCAGTGATTGTAATGTTATCTTACATTTATGTTTCCCTGTTTCATGTAATCTTATTTGTTCTTGTTGATGTTGCAATTGGAGCTTCTGAAGTGAAGTTGGGCCCCCCCCCCCACACACACACACACAAGGGGGGGGGGGGGGGAATTACAGTTTAAAAGTCTCAAAAATGCTACAACTACTGTCACAAACTGGATGAATGTGAAGTATGTTGTTAAAGGAGGATGAAAGCGTAATCAAGGAGCACTATTGGAGTGATGTTGATGGTTATTGGACTCAGGATTAATTCATTTTGATTCCCGCTGTATGAAGACATTAAAGGACGGCGCAAGTGGAAACAATTCACAAAGGGATTAAACTGTTTAAAACACATGTTCAAAGTAAGCCGGATTTTGCCGATGTGCTTATGTGGATTCAAAAGTCGTAAATAATCTACAAAATGGAGGAGACCGATCTGATCGGAGCAACTGTGACAAATAATCCAACTGAAACCGGCATGGACAATGACTATGTTTTAAAAATGCGCTTATCCAGAAAAGCCTGGTTTGGACACTTTACGGGCAGAAGAATTTCTATTAAAGAAAGAATTATACATTTCTGTCTTTTTATGCCTTTATTAGCTACTAATTTGAATTGTTATTAAAATTATTAATTAATCAATTATTTTGTATATTGTATTGTAATGTAGAGACAAGGCTTTTAGCGACAATCATGTATTGCCTTACAATTATATGTAAAAAAAAAAAAAAAAGTCTAAATATGATATTGGGCCTCAAATCATCTGAGGCCTGGCGCCCCCACTGTTCTAGACCAATTTTGTTCTTACCGTCATTTGCTTCTGGACAGGAAAGTCTGGGTCTCACAGTGAAACGACAACTTGGGTCAGCCCCCGGCTCTCTGTTCAGCTTATCATGAGGACAGGCTGCTACTGGCAGTTAACGTGTATTACATGTCCATCCTCCCTTTAAGCCCCTGTGAACAGAGTGTGTCAGCCAAAAACGGACCCCCCGGCCCAGGCTGCTTCAGGCTACATACTCGACTTGCTTCTCTCAGGGATGAGAACTTAGTGACACAGCACAGAGAGGACGTAATTGGGGGCCCTTGTAGAACAGACGCATAGTGTGTGCTTGGTTTGTTCATTTGCCCATGTCTAAATCTTTGGGGGTTGTTTTAAAAAAGAAATACAATATCATTTGTGATTAGTGTCTGGCAGAAACTGATAAATTGATAGAATGACAAAATCCTGTTTGAAGGCGAAAAGGGCCATTTGACTACAAGATGTGTGTCCTTGAAAGCACAGTGATCAAATTCTAAATGTAATGACTTGGAAACAGCCATTACTTTGTGACTCTTCAGAGTAAATGGTAGGTTGTCAACTCCTCTGCCTTGCCTGCGTACGTATGCATGGCACCTGTTCAACCTATTACTGTATATACCCTCTTGAATTTCCATTATGCCGGGGAAATTGAGACCTAGGGGTAATTTTAACACATAATATTTCCGTTGTTTTTTCTCCATTCCTATTAGTTTGACACGGTAGACCCAAAATAATGACAATTCATCACCCGGTATCAATGCTTTAGGTAAAATAAACGGTTAACGGATAATTTCAGCACATTTATCCCATAAAAAGGGAGTCCAGTGGAGGCGTTTGAGGCAGGGAACTGTGGCATTTTAGCCTTTGCAGACCAGTTACATGCACACTAACCTATATAACACACAACACGAAACGGAAAACCCCATAGGGCCCCTTTACTAAGAATCATGTTCACAAGCTCAAATGAGCATGTTAGCAGGCAACCCTAACCCTGTAAACACAGAGTCGTGAATGTCACCTGCTTCCTCCCTTAAATGCACAACTACAGTTGTTTATTGGTATCATTGAACCACTTTCTAGTTTCCACTTAGATACATGGCACGGTGACAGAAGCAGAGAGACAAAGTCATCAAGAGGTGGAGGTGAGTGTGATCAGTATCTCTGTTGGCATCTATTTCCTGCCTGGCTGGCTTGTCTGCTGTGTTGCCAGCCATGGCTCTTTCCATGCCAATTGGCTCCACTCTTTGTCACTCTTGCACGCCCTGCCACATCCAGAGAGGCAGAGACGGGATATTTTAGCTCACAGTCCTTTGCACTTCATATCAACACACACACACACACACACACACACACACACACACACACACACACACACACACACACACACACACACACACACACACACACACACACACACACACACACACACAGATTTACGTGTTCCAATTTAAAAACGGATGAATGCACTGCAGATACAGAGAGACTTGCATGCATATTCAAACACACACACACTGTCTTCAATCTGCAGAGGATTGCATGTGAGTTGTGTATTAAAAGGTTAGTGTCTTGGGGACACTGACCTTTAGAAAAATCATTTTGTTTACCCTCTCTCCGGATGAAGGGCGGCTAAAGATCAACATATCACAAAGGAGGAGAAAAATAGACTGTTGCACATCACGTAGACTGTAAAAAAAAAAAGATGTGAACTCTCGTTCTTTATTCTGGCTGTGTCACTTTCCTTGTCCTTTTTCAGCCCCTCAAGGTTGAGAGACTTGTGGAAGCATCATAGGCCTAAATCAGCTGGAGCCTGCCCTAATCCTTCTTGAAGCCTGCAGGCTCTCCATGTCCTTCTCATTGGCTTCATTAAAAAGATCCCTGTCCTTTCTCCTTCCCTTTCACTGCCTTCCGCCTGCTCATCAACCAGGCCAATTACAACCGGTTATCTGGAGTCAACGAGTATCTGAGACGGGCCACACATGCTCTGTCCTTCCTCTTCCTGTGAGAAAGTGAGAATTGTTAACAGCAGTAAGAAGAGATGCCACTCACGTAGAAGTCGAACGCAGGGGCAGCATTGTGTTACGATACAGTGCATGTACATTCATTTCTCTAACTTACATGATTGGCGGGGTTAGAGTTTCAGGCGGCAATCTAATACTGCCTTGGAGGTCCCTTGAGAAGAAGTCTGACTAGCTGAGCGAACCAGTGAGGCAGAGAGGGGAGCGGTGTGCGAATTGAAAGTAATCCTCAGGCCCGGCCGGCGGTGCTGCTGGATCCACATCTATTCATAATTCATCACTCGACAGCAGAGAGGTGGAGAAAGTTCTGTCTGCGTAATAAACCAGGAAGAGACATCTTTGAAAAGGCACTGAATCAGACAGATCAGAGTCTGTGCCGCTGGGGTCCCAGGTGGGCACAGCACTTGTTATAAGCAGGAAGACAGATGGAGCAGATAGATGGGAGTCTTTGTATCTCACATCATATTAGATCCTACTGCTGTCCGTCCGCAATGTTCTAGAGATTAGCTGACTGAGCCCCTGTCAGGATAACACGCACTGTCGAAAGCCTAATAAGACAGAATTCAAGCATCGCTCGCAAAGATTTCTATAACCGGGACTAAAGTTTCCTCAAATTGGAGTAACTTAAGCTTTTACGCTCAGACTACTCCTTCCTCTAGCAAGTGAACTCACTAAACTAAATGGAAAACATGCGGATAGATACTGAAACTTGAACCTCCAATACCTTCTAGGAGGGATTTTGGGGCAGTGGAAGCAAGCTGAAATACAACACTTAAATATCATCTTCTTCTTGACATTGATAAACATATAAGCAGACAAGTGCCCATTTATACATCAGCAGACACGACAAATAACACAACATTTGTACTTATTTTGAGTCGTTTTAGATGAAAAGGTCCAATGTTTTCTCTCATTTTAGCTCAGCTTTGGACTCCACCAACTCCTGACTCAAACATATGGCTGACAAATGCTTCTGCTTAATGCTAAACTATGTTCACCAGCTTCATTAACTTTGTCTATCTACTGTTTTGCGCTGGATAAGTATCATATAGTGTGTTCTTAAAGCTGCATTCACATGATAGGCGGTAACACGGCTCTACGCTGGCGATGCCGTTGTGTTTCTATGGAAAGAGCTGCAAATGTATCGCCAACCACTGCGCTCAAAGTTCAAGTTATTTCAACTTTGACCTTGTTTACCGCTGACCTTTTCGACTTGCAATCAATCAGATGACAGCTGTTTGTAGCTAGCAGTGGACATAATCATTGGACGAAACGTAACTAGCTGTTTTCAACACAAGGCTATGAGAATAACCTTGCAAAACAAAGACAAATTGTATTATGAATGCAGCTTAAAGCCTTTTTGCCTACTGCGTCTGCATACAATGTTTTGTTAATGATTAAATTGAACCTAAATGAGCTAAAAATATATAAAATACTTCATGATGTCCTACTGTAGTTATCTGTGGGTAAGGGCGAGCCCTTTCTCGTTACACATTACTTGTTACATAAATATACTGATTTTTGGAATTTCAGCATCCTTAACTGATAGATTCGTAGATTCATCTTCTTATTACAGACACATGCATTTCCTAACATTCGGTCTCTATGCTGTAAAATGTATTATCTCTTCGATGTACACACAGCATCTATTGCACGTCTGTCCGTCCTGGGAGAGGGATCCCTCCTCTGTTGCTCTCCCTGAGGTTTCTCCCATGTTCCCCTTTAAACTGGGTTTTCTCTGGAAGTTTTTCCTTGTACGATGTGAGGGTCTAAGGACAGAGGGTGTTGTTTTTTCTCATACTGATATTCTGAACAATCTGTGCTGTTGTATTTGCTGTAAAGTGTCTCTACTGTAGGCTATTTTTATTATATGTACAGCACTTTGGCTCGACCAAAAATCGTTTATAAATGTGCTATATAAATAAAACTTGATTTGATTAACAAGGAACTATCCAGGAAATCTATGACCAATTCAAAGAAAAATATATTCCCTTACAGTATATTTCAAAGCAGATTTAACTGAAGCTGAAAATGAAACTCCCTCATGTCACATACTGACAGTTTGTGAGGACAGGTACAGTGATTCAATACGACAGATGCTGAACTGAAACAGACAACATTATGAAAGCTAAAACCAGATCAGACACAGAAAGTTTGCAGAAGGAGAGTTTGCAGAAGCATTTCACCTTCAACATTCACAAGTACCCAAGTTCACTGAAATGCTGAAACACGCACAGCTTGCATAGTGACAACACATACTGTACTCTGTGGAGGTGACTTTAGTTGTCGGGATGTTTGCCTGGCCTGCAGACTCCCATAGACACGACACCAGAGTGACCTGAAGAAGAGCAGGAAACTGTGAGTGGAGATGAGGTAAGCACCAAGTAGAAGAAGCCAAGGTGAGATGGGTAATACCAGCACAATTGACAACAAGAATTTACAGATCAATTTGTATTATATGAGTAATAGGCTTATTCGTGTTCTTGCTTATTAGAGGAGAGTGTAATCACTTTACAGTGTCTGTGCGGTCAAACAAAAAGGTAAACATAGCAGCAGGTTAACTAAGCCTTTACAACTAATGCATACAAACCAAATAAACTAGCTTGGCTCAGTCTATAGAAGAAAAATGTTGTATGCTTTATACATACAATGATTAAGTGTAAAAACAAAATGTTATGATATAATGGGAATTACTGTGCTGGCCTTTATGTTGTTGGAGACCAATGACTTCCCTGAGTCTTGTTGCCAGCTCCAGGAAGAATCCTAACATATTGCTTTAGAGCAGAGGATTTAAAAGTAAGTAATAAGAAAGCAGTAAAGAAAAAGTGCAACAATATGAGGGAAAAAGTCAGCCAAGGCTGTGAGAGAATCACTGTAGTCATTAACTGACATAAACATACAGTTAGAGCTCACTGCAACATGTGCTTTGTCCGCTCCTTGTGGACATGCTAATAATGTTGTGTCCATTAGTATTGAGGTTGAAATAGCTTATGTGAAATAAGGCATTATCGTAAACAGAGCTTTGAAGCTGGCTTATTCTTTGCCTTTCTAGCTGTAACATGATGCTAGCTGGCATCTGACCCTCTCATTTGTATCTGTCTTCACTGACTCTGAGCATCATGGGGTCATCATTCCCACTGGAAAGCAAGGAACCGTAGTGCTGTGTAGTTAGTTTGCTTTGTATCACGTCACTTCATGTTGAACGTCTCATTAAATCTCCTCTGCATCTGGTCTGCAATGGTTGGGAACTGAAGGAAAGTGAACGCTGCACAATTTTCAGTTTCCAGTTGGATAGTTTTGATTTAGTCCTGGTTCCACTGTCCATTGTTAAAGATTCTTTGAACATCCCGATTTGATTGGCAAAAAAAATAAAGAAAATAAGAGTTTCTTTCGATATTTGTTCCCTTTCTCGCTTGTCAAAAAGGCCATACAATTCAGAAAGCCCATGTCATCGTAGGCTGAAATGTGTTGCTCTTTCATAGATATTTTGTTCAATCCGATTACCGTACTTTTCGGACTATAAGCCGCGACTTTTCCCCCCATTTTTTTGTACAGCTAGCGGCCACTAGGGAACCTCCTAAATCTATGGATTTTACAGGTAAAATTAACCACCTTTAACTCTATGGGCTCTATGACCGGTCCGCGCCCGCTACCTTTAAGCGGCGGGCTCCAGCAGGAAAAGCTGGAGGCCGGAAAAGAGTGAGACAGGTAGCGCGCCAAAGTAAAAGTGGAACCGAGAGACAGAACGAGAACAAGACAGACGGACAATTTAGCTGCTGCGGCTTATATGCAGGTGCGCTTTATAATCCGAAAAGTACGGTAACATCTTGCAACAACGCCCACACAACCAGAAGAACACATACCCATCACCTGTCTTTTTGCATTTTTGTAATGAATAGAAACAACATGAATCAAAGATAACAAAATCAAATCAAATATAGACAGACTGTTCAGGAAAGAAGGAGACACATCTAAATACTTGCAGCTTTGTTCTAAATGTATGTTTCCTAAAATACCTACAAACTTTAAATTGGATTGTTATTTCTTGACAAAAGCAATCTTGCACTATAACACCAGTTTCTGATTAAATAGGGCACATCTGTGATCAAATTCGTATTCTTCTGCATCAAGGTGGAAAACGCAATATCCACAAGTGTCCCTGACCAATCACTATCCACATGCAGTCGGTACAGTACTGGGATTACAGAATAAGGACATGCTGATGAAATGACCTGGGTCATCCCGCTCTATGTTATGGTCTCTTGTTCATATTCCGGCTAAGCTTGTTTGTTTGGCCTATTTCACTGTCCCACCCTCTAGTTCTGTTGCCATCGGGAACTGCCACACTGCCCTGTCCACTTCCTGTCTCTTCTTAATGTCGCTGCAGCAAAGACAGCCAACTCTACATTTGGGACAACTCCCTGTCGAAAAACAGACAGGGCTAAAATGGGACCATGTTCATGAGGAACAAGTGCACTGTTACTTTTTTACAGCCTTCACATCAATGAAAAGAGCGGGAAATATTCTGCTACTGTTACAATACAGTAAAGTGTGTGCACTGCCCGCATGTTTGTGCTTGTGCTTTCGGGCTGCACAATGAACCTACATTTGATCAGAATCGCAACATGGACTAGTACAATATCAAAATCGCAGTAAGTGCAATATTTTGTTTGTTATATAGGTTTTTGTGGTCTGCAAAGGCAAAAATTGCCATGCCTCCATTGGACTCCTTTGTTTACGTCTATTAGCTAGCGCTCCAACACATTGTACATAGGCAGGACAAGGGGCAGGACATTTCTAAGCTGTTGACTAATCACAACAGAGCTGGCCAGCTAACCAATCAGAGCAGCCTGGGCTCTGGTTTCAGACAGAGGGTGAAAAGAGGTGCTGCAGCTCAGACAGTATGAGAAAAAAACGTTTTGAACATTAAAAGCATGTAAACGTGTCACAGTAGAGACACAAAATAAAAATATGAACCTAACATTATATGTCTTTAATATGTTTAAATGTTAATGTCAATGATGTTTCAAAAATGATAATCCCTCGCATTTGCAATATTAGTCAACATAAGCACAGACAGTTCTTTTTTTCCACATCATGCAGCCCTGGTGTTCCTGTTTTCATCCCTCCACACTGAGCTTAATAATGTGCGAACAGTGATGACTGGGGTTGTGGCATAATTATCCGAGAGTTGTTAATTACAGGAAGTATTCTGAAGCAATTATAGGTTCTCCAGCCACAGCGCTGGCTCTGAATCTGCTCTCACGGTACAGAGACACAGAGAGACTCTCATGGCACATCGGCAGCTAATTGTTGATTCATCTTCAAACATCAATATCACATGCAGTGCTGTGTTTTCACGGATATGACCAAAGCATTCATTTTAAATCACAACGTATTTTCTTTATTTGTGCCGGTTGAATAATGAGGGGATGGATGTTTATAGCAATGAGCTGAAGTAGAAGAGGTAGTAGATCTTGTATCTGTGCCATGTCTTCTGAGAGATTAGCTAATGCAACCAGGAGCTTCTAGTTCAGGGGTCTGCAACCTTTTTGACCAAAAGAGACATTTTTCTCCTTTTTCCAAAAAAAATTTTTGTCTGGAGCCGCAAAACATATTTCATAGTTGTTTTTTATTGTTATATGAGACAAAAACTATAGTTGTTTTGCATTTATTAGGCTATTTATTACATGATATAAAACTGTTAACCTCTAATAGGAAACAAAGAACTCTTATAAGGAGAATTAAAAATAATACACAGGCCTACTTTAAAATAAATTAAACAGAGCACTTGGGGAGTCCTCTGCACATTTGAAGGGAAACAAAATATTATTAAAATGGGCCCACATTGAAATAAATAAAACATATATCTGCACCCTAAAAAGAGTTAAAGGTAGGGTAGGTAAGAATGGAGAAACCAGCTCGAGTGCGCTAGAATTTGAAAGTACACAACCGGAAAAAATATGCCTCTTCCTTCAGACTTCCTTACAGAGCTCCTCCTCCAACACACACGAACGCGCACATGACCAATGAGGGCACGAGATAAGTGTGTGCACAGATGGAAGGCTGACAGGCAGGTCGGCCATCCAGTTATTTTAGCCGGGCCGGCTCAGATGATTGGTCGTGCTTTTTACAGCGCTACGGCTTCCACAGATGACGTTTTTGTATGTATTTATTCTCAAAGCATTTAATATATTCATTGCTATCGGGACGTTAAGAGCATTCCATGGAATATGTTTTCCGAAATAAATTACATACCCCATTGAATTATGACTGAAGATCGTCAGCTGTCTTCTTCTCCCTTGTTGTTCCTCGATACGTAAAGGCTGCACCACCGTTGACAACTTCTCTCTACATATCAAACATAGGCCTGCCGGTAAACCAGCATCGTTTGCTGTGAAAGCAGATAACTCTGTCCACACAGAATTAAATCCTGTGTTCCTCCGCTACTTTTCTTTGATTTATCCAGAGTTCACTCATCGAGCCGGGGGTCAGGTTATTCGCCTCCAAGAAAAGGCGCTCGCGCGGGACCGTAGCAGGATGTGACGCATATTTTAGTTGACCTAATTAAAACCGTTTTGTTTTTTATTTATGTGTCACAGTATCACCTCAAAATACAAGATACGAAACATTTTCAACCATGCAACAAAATATAAATAGTCCTATAAATACTTTTATTTTATTTCCTTCTTATTTTTGTCTAAACTCAAGGGAGCCAGAGCAGAGGGCTTAAAGGGCCGCGGGTTGCCAACCCCTGTTCTTGTTGAAAGAAAGCAGGAAGTCAAGTGTTTGAAGAAAGGAAGCGGTGGAAGAGAAAGCAGCATGCATGAAGGTGTTGACCATGAAAAGCAAAAAGGGAAAAATAGGAAGAAAGAGAACGGGAATGCCTTTAAACATTTATGAGATACAAGGACGCTAAATTAAACTGGAAATAGAAAGAGAAGAAGAACAGAACAATTTAAATTGTTTGAAGAATGACTGATGAAAACAGAAAGCAGAGATGTGTGATGTTTTAGGGAAGGTGTTGAGGGATTATACATCCTGACAGAGCTGTGAAATGGATTTGTCAAAAGCGAGGCACTTCAGAGAAACACAGACTGTAACCGTGTGTGTGTGTGTGTGTGTGTGTGTGTGTGTGTGTGTGTGTGTTGTGTGTGTGTGTGTGTGTGTGTGTGTGTGTGTGTGTGTGTGTGTGTGTGTGTGTGTGTGTGTGGTGTGTGTGTGTGTGTGTGTGTGTGTGTGTGTGTGTGTGTCATGGGATCGGTAGTTGACAGCTGCACTCCCTTAACTCAAGAGAGACTCCATCAACTCGCTGCTGTCCCTGCAACGACTCGGACAAATAGGAGACAGGCAAGGTGATGGTAAAAAAAAAAAACACAAATATGCACACATAAATTATGCTAAATGCAAAAATGTACGCACATACAAACTCTCAGATGAGGCTATGAAAGGAGATACAAGTAAACCTCGTCAAATGACACAGGTTGTCAACTCCAGTGACGAAGGATGAGTGAGGGGAGACAGAAGGAAGGTGGAGGAAGAGCAGATTGAGGTTAAACGGAGGAAAGAGATCTCGGTTGTTTTCCTTCAAAGCCTCCAGGAGGAAGAGAGAGATGAAGCGGCACCAAAGAGCACGGGTGTTGATGTGCTCTTCACAGAGACTCACATTTTCTAAATAAAAGAGGAACCCAGACATGAGCCTCAATTCACACTTCAGTGGGAAATTGACCCCAAAGCAGACAACAAACGTCAAAAATACCTGAGTAGAGGATGAGCAATCAGTGTCCTTAAAGGGGATCGCTGTGCCACGCCATCGTGGTTATCTAGCATGCAGAGGGACCTCTTTAAAGTCTCTGTACAGCTATGGGCTCAGAGTAATTGGGCCCTGCCTGCACATTAAACATAGATCTGCTTCGACATCACACAGGAACGAAGCATCGGAATGCACTGGGATGAAACGGAATGCTGGATAGAGTAAGAAACACACACTGCACCGCACCAAAAACACAGAAAAAGCCTCGACTGTGCAAACAGACACAACCTCACAGCTACATCCTGATGTGGAAATTATTCACAGCCTCTTTTGAAACTGTTTACTCTGACATGTAAAAGCAGTCTTCCCGACTTTGAGAAATCTATTGAAAGTGGTACTGATGAGACAAAGCGAGACGCAGTGGGAGGGTAAAAAGAAAATGATTTGAAAGAAAGCTGCGAGTGTATATGGTGTATAGGGGACAGACGGGAAGGAACGCAGGCAGGGATGTCTTTGAAAGATCTAATGCAGGCTCTGGCAGCGAGCTGTCACACAGGCCGACTGTCATGCAGACAGGACGATCAATGTTTTTATAAGAAAAAAGAAGAATAATTCATCACAAACCAATGAAGGCTAGTGAAGAAGAGAGGACCCTCAGCCCCATGCAACACTGTCTCGCTGCGTCTCTGCCGGCTCCCCATGATAAATTCATAACCCTGATGTCCAGGAGCATCTTGTCCTCTTCAACTCAAAGTGTGGCAAACAGCACAGATCAAAGTACACCTGTCAAACTGAGGGAATGTGACAGGGGGCACTGAATAGACACAGACATGTTTTGGTACATGCACATGCATGTGAGATATTCATAGACACACAAATCCACAGATTGTGATTTAGTCTGACAAGCATAACCCTTTACTTCTCAGAAACAGCACGCAACCCGCCTCCACAGATATTAATGGACTAAAGACAACTCACAAGCAGAGTATAGCCTCTACAAGGTCCCAATAAACAACAGTAGAGAAACTGACCACAGCTGGGTGTCAGGTGATCATAGAAAAGATCCTCCTCACAGATTTACTTTGATCAAGCACCTCTGACAGGCAAACCAAATCCGTATGTTCCTGAAGAACGAGAGGAAGATGAGAGGAAGAAGGCGAGGGAGGAAGAGGAAGCACAGTCTGCGAAGCACCAACTCATCACACCCATCTGTCACCGTTGCACATGGACACATACAGCTGCAGATTTATCATTTCAAATGATGCAGAAAGAAAGCAATGTAGAGATTTTTTTCACGCTTTGACTTCCTTTTCAAAGACGAGTCTGGAAAAAAGCGTTTGCCTTAAAATATGTACTGCCTCTCTGGGGCTTCATGAAGAGACTCACTTTTTACAACGTGCATGCAAAAACAGAAGTCTGCACAGTAAAAGGGGTAATTATTTTTTAGATATCTAACAAAAAATATGCTATAAGATGCCCTTTATTAGCTTTTCATGATATGATTCAAACTGTTTGATAATGCACGCTCTGTATGAAAAATCATTACAGCCATCAACTTCAAATGTAATCAGAATCCAATGATGTCAAGTTAAACATTTTCGCAATATGAGAACACTTCAGTTTCTCGTCAAAGTAAAAGGTCACTTGGTTCAATATCAACACATCTTCATAATGAAGTAATGTGTTTCTGTCAGCTGGCAGATGGGCTTAACGCCTTCCAGCTACAAGCTCAAAAGCACTAATGAACACAATGAACACTAAAGTGCAACAGGACATTTCTGACCTTGAGTCGGTGAACCATTATTAAGACTTTGTAATCCCTCTGGTGCTCAAAATCTCAAGGGACGATGCTAATTATCTCTTGCCAGCATTAAGCGGTAGTTTGGTAGCTATACTGTATGTTCCACCAGAAGAGAATTTGTTCCACCAAAATACTTGCATGCAACAGAAGCCTGAACATGTGTGACTAATACAAGTAATAGCCCATAAAACAGCTAATTGTCCTTTCACACTGTGTTTTTTGCACATATTAAACAAATATATAATGTGTTAATAAGTGAGTTTCTGAGGTGCTGGTAGGTGGATTTTGTTACTTTGGGAAGGAGCCAGACAAGCTATTGTTCCCGGTTTCCCGTTTTCAGGCATTATGCTAAGCTAGGTCAAGCTAACCAGCTCAGTATCTGAATATTTGCAATGGAGACTGGTGTTATTCCTCTTATTCAACGAACCCCGTGAAAACATTTTTTTTTTTTAAATCATGAATTACTCATTTCAATTTGGAATAGGTCACTGATTTTGATCTTACACATGCAACCAGGATACAAATTAGCACCATTTACCAGCCAAATGGAGACACACATGCAAGGGGGAAGTAGATTTGCATCAGCCAACAACACAGTGGTGATCTATTGTGCTGCTGGAAAAATGTGAAGTTTGAAAGTTTGCACCATTAATGCAACCTTGCAAAAGTAAAAAAAAAACTTTAAACCGATGAAAAGGAAGATAAAATCAAGTGAAGTCAAAGCGAGTCAGCAGCCTCACTGAGCAGTTCACTCTCATCCCTCAGTTCTCTGATCTCCACTTCATGAAAGCGATTTGATCAAGTGATTATCTGATCTATGTTCAGTGGCTGAAAAGGAGATAAAAGACGGCTTTAGCTCAAACAGTGTGATTCACAGAGTAGAGAGACTGGGGAGCATCGGGGTTATGGCTGATATGAAATATAAAAAAAGGGAACTGTAATCTTTGCTTAAACTGATGGCTCACTGGGATATGCAAATGGGTTCATAAGGTTCAAAAGCCACATTCTTAATCAGGAGTGAGGGAGGAACATAAGCAAAAACACATACACATTTTGAAAGCATTGATTGTCGAACTTGCTGTTCACTCTTGGGAAAGGACCCATTTGAAGAATAATCAATTGATAATGCGCCTAATACCCACAGTGTTAAGTGCATCTGACCACAACATGAAAAGTTCTCGTTAGAGTCTGAGTCATTAGTAGGTTCAGGACTGATGGGTCATCACGACGAAAACAAAAAAGAGCTAGCTTTGATCGTCAAGCGCTTCAAAATCAATTAGGAGAAGCTGGTGACGTGATGTGTGTGTGCATGTGTGTGTGAGCAGCTGCGGGCATCTGAACTTAATTACATTTCAGGATGTTTTTTGTCTAAATGCCACAGAGTCATTTGTCATTTCAGGCTTGAGGCAAAAGGAAATGAAGAAGTGGGAATGTGTGTGTCGTAGCTCAGACCTTTGATTCAGTCTTACAACAAAAACACACCGCATGGCACGTGTTAATTTAATCTTTTTCATAATTACCTAATTAAAGACAGCTGATTAAAGGGCTTGTGCAGGGCCCATGGAGAGGAATAGAATATGTTTGTAACTTGAGTCAACCCGTAGGACACAGCTGGCTCTTCAGTGGTTCAAAATGCAGAAAGCCACGCCTGCCGGGTTCAGCTGTGGTCCATAATAATAATAAATAATAATAATACATTTTATTTCGAGGCGCCTTTCAGGACACCCAAGGTCGCCTTACAGTGCATTTAAAAGTTAAAACAGCTAAAACAAAAACGGAACACAATTTAATCACAATGTAATAACAGAGCAGTTAGCTGTTATCTACCACTTGGTTTGTAAAAAATCGAATCAGTATCTAGTGATTGAAAGCTCCTTGAGATATAAGCTTGTATAAGCAATTGATATCCTTTTTGAAACATGGAAATGTAACTATTAATACTCTGACAGTTATTGATGAAATACAGGCTTAACTTAACCCATCAAAAAAGAAGGTGCAAACATCTGGATTTTCAGAGACCCTGCAACCCTCTGCCTGATTTTTCTTGCTGTATTTGGGAGACTTCTGGGATACTGCTGTTATAAAAACATAGCAACCAGGTGCCTGATTGTAGAAATGCATCCAATACGAAATGGCGGACAAAGCCCTGGAAAAATGCAAAAACAGTGAAGCTTGTGAAACGCCAAGCAGAAAAATAGCCAATTCTACTTAATGTACCTTTAAGTATAATCTGTATTTATATGCCCCTTCTCACAGCTTAGATAGTTCCTACCTTCTGTTATCTTGTGAGTGTAACAATAACAGAGTAACATCCAACAGTAGAGTTGTGAGTCTGATGTGAACCCCCCAGAGGAACAGTAGAAGTTGGATATTTCTGCTGTCTTGCAGTGTTGGTGTTGATTGAAGTAGATTATGTATGAGAAGCTCCAGCCCACTTCTGTCAAAATAAGTAAATCGACTTCTTCTGTGAGCACAAACCATTCAAAGCGGTACGTTTCTGGTAAAGATGGTACTTTTCTGATGAGGTGCCTTGAACTCCATTTTCTGCGGCACTCTCATGCGGTCGATCCATACCGGAGAATATTGTTTTATGGAGGGACGGTTGCATCACTTCAAGCTGCCAGCAGCAATAGAAATACATAAAATGAAATGAGCCGTAGGGAGAGACAAGTATATAAACTCCACAAATACCCAGCTCTTCATCCCAGTGCTTGAGACGCTTTGCTCTCTGTTTCCAGACTTAAAAATAAAAGGTCTCTTATATGGTGTTGATCTTTGAGTGTAAATGTACATAACAAGGATTGTCAGTGTTGCCTCGCACTTCCAGAGGAGCATTGGGCAAACAGAATGACTTAGTTTAGAAAGCAAAAGATGAAGAGTAGTCTCGTAACTCCTTCTTGAGTGAGTAAGCATTGCCTATTGAGACTCCTTAGCCTCACTTTTAGTACTTACGTAATACTACGGACATCTCATCACCGACTCTACCTTCCAGAGACCTTAGGAAACATAAAATATGCAGCATCCAAAGAGCAAAAACTTCTCAGCCTTTTCGCTGTTTCCCATCTGTACCACGGTTCTAGTCATCCTGAACCGGTACAATAAAGTCACAAAGAACCTGTCATCGGCTTTTGAAGTCAATTTAGCTGAGAGACTTCTACGAAACATACAGTAGAGAAAGGAACTGGGGGAAAGCATTGAGAGGTGAAAAAGTGTAAGGCAGCCGACAGAAATGGTCAGAGCTTGGATGAGTGCTTGTGCTGGATGATGTTCTAGCACTGTGGCAGTGTGTGTACTCTGTGTACACACAGAGTGTGTGTGTGCCATACAATCTATAAATAGGTTCAGCAACTAGACATGCATATTAGCGAAAAATAGAGCAGTTTTGAATTATAGCGAAATATATCTTTTAAGAAGACACTGGCATAAATCTTCAAAAGGCTAAACCAAATTATGTGGAAGATAAATGGACTCCTCAACATCAGAGCACTTTTATTAGTCTGCTTTAATGCACTGAGTTGAGGTATTGCTTGGGCTTTGATCCAGTTGGTTAAAAAAACTCTGTTTCTAGCTCCTTTAAAGTCATTTTAAAGAAACCTCAGTAAAACCTGCAGTATGCTCACCATTATTGTACTGCTCTACTTTTGTATAAAAACTATTATATTAAGCTCAGCTTCAAATTACAATCTGGAAAAACTCTGTTGTATTCTCTACGGCGGCAACAATGGCGATAGGCTGTAGTTGCAGGTGCGATAGATATGACCAAACAATGAATGAAAAACTTTAATTCATTTGCAATGATTACTTTAATTCCTGACTGTATATAGATAGACTGTATATAAAAGGAGGACGTACTCACCCATTGTTTTGTGGATAAAAGTTTCAAAGCCCCGAGCTTGTTTTTTGGAACTATTTCTGGTTCTTTTCACATAGTTTTTAACCATTACATCCGTTTAGAGAACTTGCTAAAGAATTCCACTGTGGACGATACTCTTTAGATCTGGGAAAAGTGATTAAGTTAGTTGATGCTCTGTACATTGATTTCACATTCATTCGGCTCTAGGGACGCACCTAAGTCTTTTAAAAGGGAGTGAAAAACCCTGAGTGCCAGGGCTTACTTGATTGAGGTGTTGCTCTTTGGGATGTTAGTCTTTGCAGACCATTTACATGCACAACAAAGCTATATAACACATTACAGGAAATTAAAACAAGACAACAACAAGAGCCTTGTTTTACCTCGTATGAAAAAAATGGTGGTCGACATCTGCCCTAAGGTAACCAGGTCAGCCAGCTTCTATCATCACAACAAATATGAAAAGACGCAATCAAATTTGTAAATAAAAGATTTGTAAGGCCCAAATGCTCTCTAAGCTCTGCAATAGCTTACAGCCTCATCTGAACATCTATAATGGCATTACAGTAGTCTGTGCGTTGGAGGACGGCCAGCACACAGGGCTCTTGATCGTTCCAGCTGGACATCTTGACAACGACAGCTGACATGCCAGCGAGCCTGCAGGTATCTGACAGCCACTCATAGGGGCGCTCACTCCTCTTCCTCCTTCTAGTCCTTCCTCCTCAGCCCACATACTCCCTCTGTAGGAGCAGCACTACCCTCCTCTTGCTCACAGCGGATGCATCGCTGCTTTACTTCCCTCATAAATACTCCAGAGTTGAAAACAATGAGGCCGAGCATTGGCAGTGTTCAGTTGAGCTAGTGTCACTATTGAGCACAGCTGACAGCTTTATGTGCGGCAAAAAGCATCAAAATGAGGAGGTACGTGTAGGAGTAGTATTGGACAAGACTAACAAGTCTGATTCAACAATGGACTCTGAGGGCCACATACTGTAGACCCGTCAGCAGACATTTCATTACTGACACATAAATCTGTCAAATAGAGAGGCTAAGTGGCACCTCGGGTACCATTAAGTGCTGTTGTATAAATGCATTCACTTCAACGCTGGTTTGCTCATGTTCATTTTTAGACAGTAGCAGCTAATGTGGCTTTCAACAGCGTGTGATGACAATGACACATGTGTGACAAGTATAGTTTTAACTTGATGAGATAAACATGAAAAATGGTAATTGAACATGAAAGCACTTTACAATGTGCTTTTCATTAAGCCATTATTTCACACACTAATCATTTTTCGAGTCATTTGCTAAATCATACTTGAACATGGCAAACAGGACTGATCAACATTTGCCCAAAAATTTGATAATTCCCCATACATACAACATATGTGTACCTAATCACGTCACAGGATTGATGCCTTAGATGTTTAATTGTTTGGTTAACAAATCAGGTAATGCTTAATTCACTGCATACAAGACGCGAACAGAGAGAGGATGATAAAATCTTGGGGTTTTAATTACAGAAATGTACTTGCAATGAAAAATTATAAGATGCCCGTTTCAGTGGATTTGTGGGTTTTTGCATTACTGTGATTGGTCTCGCACTCATTTAGGGATATCAGTGACATCATTCAAAGTAAGTGCAACACTACAAGAACTGCCTTCTATCAAGACATCAAAATCAGGGTAGAGACCCCTGTTAGCCCCTGGTAGTCAAAGAGTTTAAGGCATTCAACATGAATTTCTGCAGTTCGGATCGTGCCAAGCACTTTTGATGCATGTCACTCCACATTAATATCTCCCCTAAATTCCTGTCTCTTTCTGCCGTCAACTTTCTAATAATGCCACGAAAGCTACATGAAGAAAAGCACTTCATCGTTGTGACTATCAACAAAGGCAAATCTATTTCTATGCAAATCCAAATTTAAATGTGCACTTAATGACATGTTTTGCGATGTATGTAGGCAAATGTATGCAAGGAATACCGGGACGGTGGTACACCCTGACAGTTGAGGAATGAGATCAAAGAAAAACTGTTTGCAGACCTTTCTTATGAAACAGTTTATTTCTGGAACTGCACAAAGGACTGAACAGAGAGACAGTTAAGGCACTAACAGAGATGGAGAGAGGCTGAGCAAACACAGGCAGAGGCTCAGATGTGTCACAGCAATAACAGGCACCGAGCCTCTAAGATGACTGCAGGGATCGATCAAAGGCTGCCTTCCCCTCTCTGCCCCGTTTAGATCATTACATCCTAATTGAGAACTGGCAACCAAAGACACACACGCAGGCACACAGAGAGGCTGCGCTCGCATGGATGAAACATCTCATGTGGATGACAAAAGAAAAGCACGGGCGGCGTGAGATAATAGGACCAAATGTTCATTTGAGTTAGAGAGCAAATCGATCCGCCTGGACTGCACCATGACAGAGGGAGAAGAGGCTGAGGGGGTGAACTAGTGTCACAGTGATCAGGGGGTGAATCTTACACTCAGCCGGTCATCATGTTTAAGTGACCATTGAGATCTGGATGAGAGGAGAGTGCAGCATGGGGGAAAAAACACGAGAGATTCACCCCATGTCTCTCAACTCTCTGTGGTAAAAAGTGCCATCAAGTGGACCACCAGATGATTGTGTGTATGTGGTTGTGGTTGCGTGCAGTGTGAAGTTGGCTCACCCAGGACTAGATCTTGCACATCTCTCCTTCCATCTGCAAGCCTGGAGGTGCTTAGATCACTGTTGGCCGTCTGCTCTGTCTGAGTCTGAGTGCGGGATGATGTTGCTCCTCCAACACTGAGCTTTCTCCTCTTCCAGCAACAGCAGCTGTAGTACTGGACTGCATTCACTCACCTTCCTCTCCTCCCAGCACTGCTGTTGAATTATCTACCGCCCCCCAAATGAGGTCCCTCTCCGCTCCTCTTTGTGGGAGGAATGCAGCAGCGGCTCCTCTCACCGCGGGATCCCGGCACTGTGTGTCGCTGAAGCGGTTAGCTCTGCCACCGACAGCGGCATGCAGCTCGGACTGACGGTGCTCTCGTTATTGGGTTGCATGTGTATGAGTGACCTGGCATTTACGTGTGTGTGAGACGTAGAGCGTTGCATGTGTGTCAGCGTGTGTGTGTTTGAAAGAGGACCCGGCTGGGGCTCATCTGCGCTCTCTCTCCAGTCTCTCTCTCTCTCTCTCTCTCTCTCTCTCTCTCTCTCTCTCTCTCTCTCTCTCTCTCTCTCTCTCTCTCTCTCTCTCTCTCTCTCTCTCTCTCTCTCATTCTCTCCAGTCTCTCTCTCTCCAGTCTCTCTTTATCTCTCTCTCTCTCTCTCTCTCTCGTACTCGGCTGTTTGGTGCTGCATTGTGTGGGGGGAAAACGAAAGATGAGAACTCAATTTAAAAATTAATCCCACTTTAGCTTTCTGATGGAGGGTTTACTCACAATACTCTGCAGGGGCTCACTGTATGAAAAAGCAATGTTAAATAGATTGCTTAAATAAATATGTGAATAAATACAGAGACATTTAGAAATGTGCCTACAGTACCATTTGATTTGGTATTGTATTAGGATTTAAATTGAAATAGCCATATGCTTATGATGGAATTATTTGGTCCGTCAGTGTTCGTTTGTAATCCTGTACAGCAATTTGAGATGCGGGAATTGAGTTTGTTTAAACCTACCCTAACAGATATTAGGAAATGTTTGAACAGATTGTGTGTTGGATTGGGCAGCATCTAGCGATATAGGGTAGCAGATTACAACCAAGTGCATACCCCTCCCTTTACAAGAATGCAGTAATGGGAAGCCAAGTCCTCCAACTCATACGACCAAATGGGCCGATTGTTCAGGCTCTTATTACGACCAAATATGTTGTTTGTTCAAGCGCTTAATACGTCCTTTAATTACGTTTTTAATTAAGTTTTCGCCCTCTAGTGCTCCCGTTGAATACTAACGTTACAGGTGGTCGTTTATTCACAAATAACCCTCTCTGTAAAATCCTAAATTGTAGGATAGTTTGGCCACTAAAACGCTTTTTGATTAGATTTCTAGCGAGAAGTGTATATTGTACTTTTAGAATCCACGTCCAGTCGATATGTAGGATCTATAGTTTGATAGATATTACGAAGATGATTTGAGGTATGCGGCAGCCTCCATGTAAAGTTACGGGTTGAAAACAGTATTTCTGGTCTCGAAGTTTTCATAATAAAACCTTGTTAATTATACGACATTTATTGGTTTAAATTGTGTACAATGCTTTTGTGTTTTTCCCATAGGTTTTTCTCTTTCGATTCTGAGAGACACCTTTCTTTTTTCAGAGGTTTTGATAGGCTAAAACATCGATTGTTTTAGCCGCAATGCATGTCGGGATATGGTGTTTATGCGATATGAAATCGGAAAAACATTTTTTTCAAATAAAATAATACTTTATTCCGAGTGTTCTTGCTTTTCTCTTTGGAAGTCATCACATAACGGCATTGTAATTCGGCTGCATTACATATTACATATCTTCCGTAGATATTTATTTATAGAGCCCTGATCAGAAGACCTTTTGACAAACTGTAAGAAATGCCGCCAAAACTGAATACGTGACGTGGATCATAAATATATTAGCAATTAAACAACATCTTCCATTTCTTTTCACACAATACGTCTCCTTGCAGTATCAAAACTAATTCGGCTGACTTTACATTTGATCCAATTGGTAGATAGGTTATATTTACACCATAACGGTGCACAGCTGATAGAAAGGGTTTTTAAAGATATTATTTACTGAACTACCTTTCCAACTCATCATGCAGTTGACTGTTACAGGTCTATACAGGTTCATGGTACAATGCATACGCTTCAAATCGAGAGACTGAAACTGTATTTTCCTTTACCGTTCTGTTTTAATTTCACAATAAAGTTAATAGTCATATTATGTTTGATATTATTATGTTTTATTAACTAGACCACTGGTCTAAACCGCACCTCCTAGTGGTTAAAGCACATTATTGAATTTTGTTGTTGAATAAGTTTTATTTGATGAAAACATTTAAATATTAAGAGTAGCCTACATACAAAATTGGGGGAAAGTAGAAGGCATCATAGAAATATAGAATATAAAATATCAAGAAGATACTTTAGTGATTTCTACAATAAAACAGTTTAGTGCAGGACATCCAAAGATATTAACAGGAGGATGTGCGAAACAGACAAACTAATAAGGCTTTATTTAAACATTAAAGAATACTTTAAGTTAAGGTCTTCTTTTGAATAAGAAAAAAATGTTGGGGTTATCCACAGATAAATATGAAGTCTGACAAAGTACTTAACATCCAATATATTGCATAGTTTATTTTGGCACTTGACAATCACCTTTCCCTGAATTTTACTCAGGTATAATTTAAGTCTGATTTAAGGGTTGTTTATAATTCACATCATTAATCAGAATCTGAAAAGTAACTAAAATAAATGTAGTGAAGTAAAAATACCAGGTTAACCTCTGAATTGTAGAACAAAGTAGTATGCTGCTGTAACAAAAGCATTTCCCAACTTGGGATCAATAAAGTATCTTATCTTAAGATGATCGATGGCTACTGCCATATTTGATAAATGTGCATCTGAACCTTGACAAGTGCATGTTTCAGGCTTATCAATGAACAACAGGAGGGGT
The DNA here is from genome assembly GCF_902827115.2 of Pseudochaenichthys georgianus. Lineage (NCBI taxonomy): Eukaryota > Metazoa > Chordata > Actinopteri > Perciformes > Channichthyidae > Pseudochaenichthys > Pseudochaenichthys georgianus. The sequence continues at coordinate 6,919,905 of NC_047506.1, read as the reverse complement.
CACAGACATAAGACAAGCTGTTAAATAAAGCTCTTCTGACCTTAGCTACAGGGACATGCACAGACATTTGGAGGGGCTATTGCTCTAAACTGGAAAAGGGCCTCCCCCCGAAGAAAACACAAGACCTTTTGAAAATTGTAACTTGTTTTTAATGTAAAAGAAACCAAACGATTTTTACATCAACTAAATTGAACAGTGATTCACATCTCATAACAAAATAAGCTAAGGCAACTACTTGCATTCGGTGACTTGATTTTATAAATGTGCTTTTACATATACACACATTACACATATATCATACATGCAATGGTCAGATACTGTGGACAATACCCACAGGAGCAAGTTCAGGTGAAGTGTCTTGCCCAAGGACACACCGGCTTTACAGACGCAGCAGCGGCGGGTTTCATAAAAAAAAAAACATGAATCGAAGGTTAAAAACACAAAAGCATTGTACACAATTTAAACCAATCAATATTGTGTAATTAACAAGGATAAACTGATGTTTTTTAGTGGATGAGTAATGCAGATATCACTGTGTAATCATTTGACAGTGAGGGGAATATATCCGGTTTTATTATGAAAACTTCGAGACCGGAAAAACTGTTTTCACCCACGCTAACTTTACATGGAAGCTGCATACACATTATCCAGGTGAGACCTCAAATCATCTTTGTAATATCTATCAAACTATAGATCCTACACATCGACTGGATGTGGATTCTAAGAGTACAATATACACTTCTCGCCAGAAATCGAATCAAAAAGCATTTTAATGGCCAAACTATTCCACAATTTAGGATTTTCCAGAGCGTTTGCAATGAACGGGCCGGGAGCATGTTGTTTCTTACACGACCACTAGAGCACCTCTAGTGGTCGTGTAAGAAACAACATACACTTTAAAACGTGTCTCTGGGTTGTAATAAGGGCATGAACAATCGGCCTATATGGTCGTTTTTTGTCGGAGGACAGGCTGCACAGTTAACAGTGTAAAAAACTGTAAAAAACTACAGTGGCATTCAGCAAAAAATGTAGAGGTCTAGAGCACATGTGTTTGGTTTGTCCATTCTGGACTCAGTGAAGAGGACCCACTCCTAATGTAAATCCAAAAACACAACGATTCTTAGTTTCAGGTGATTTTAGAATCACATTTCATTTTTGAGAATATATCCCTTTAAAATACTTTACACCAGCCCTCGAAAACACCTGATAATAAGGCTTTTTGATTTGATTCGATTTATTTCTAATGTGTAAAACAATAATACAAACATTTAACATGGGAATTATTGTAAAATACAAAATGTAAAAGTGTCAAATTGATATACAAATATATTGCTGATTCTAAATTATGTATAAACAAATAATATACTTAATTACACATCCAAAAAGGGGTGGGAAGAAGTTTACACTTATTTAATCCCACCCCTTCTCCCAAAAACTAAATTACTAACATATATATTTTATTTTTTATTTTTGAGTTGAGTTACAAGATTTCATTTCTGAACTCCTAACTGGATGTTTACCTGCATACAAAAAAAGCCAGCTTAAAATTGATTGGTCAATACTACACATACCACAATTGAGCTACAAGCAGAAACCATACAAAGTTTTTATTTTTTTTCATTGAAATCGGTAGCCTGCAGCTCAGAGTGAACCAAAATAGAAAAGTTGTGGGTTGTAAAACCAAAATCAATGACCCGAAAGATACTAAGAGCTCCACAGAGTTGAGAGGAAGTGTTGAACAGACTTTCTCCTCGACCTGCCTGGATCAATTCAGTTTACTGTATTCCCAAAGTTACAAAACTTTACAAAACTAGCATTGAAAAGACATCTCAATACATGGAAATAATGATTGAATATTATTTTATATAAATGTAGCTTACTTTTTTGGATCAATGAAACCCACACAGCGGGTACAATTTGGGGTTCTGTGTTTTGCTCAAGTACACAAAGATGGAGCCGTAGATCCTCCAACTCCACAAACTGAGCGACAGCTGCTCTTACGCCAGTGAAAATTGAGAGAGGGTGGTGAGCTGTGTCAGGTGGTTGAAACAGTTTTAGGTCGTTCAGGGTGGATTGAATTTCATTTAATGGTGAGGAAGAAGCTCTTGCCCTTTAAATCTCTGTGGGAATGGCATCTCAGGATATATTTGGACGAAAAAGTTTTACGATTTTGTTTTAAACATCCAGGTTATCTGCTAAATTATTATTAAAGGACATTTTCAGTTTGAACCAATAGGACATTTGTGAATCCCCAAAAATGATTCAAAATTAAGTTATCATACAAGAAAAAATATACATTCAGAATATTGGCTTTATTATCGACTACATAACAATTATAAAATACACCACAGCCTACAAAGACAGTCAATATGACTACATTACCTTATTAAGTAGGTGTGAACTAAAGAATATATGGGCACTATTCCCACACCACTCATTCTTAACTTAAGTGCTAGTCTCTTTAATGGGCTCAGACGCCGACAAGGACGGGAAGACTCACGCTCTTCCTCCAGGCATCCTCACACATCTTTTACATTTCTCTGCCACTTATTTTTTTCAGAGCATAAATCAGCGCCTGAGGCCGTGCAGGAGTGTCATATCCAGGTGAAGATGGAGGCTGTGCCATGTTTCATCTGATCTGAGGTCTGTGGTGTGGTCCTCAAAGAGACAATGGAGCATGCTGCAGTCTCTGTGCATGTGGTCTCTTCATTTGAATGATTGTTTTTTACAGAATCTCAATTTTGCCACTGGTTTTGTTAACTTTCGCCCAAGCTGCTGTTCTGCAATATCCAGTGTTACGATGACCTTCACATGAATGCCATTTCCCCCTCAACCATTTCAAGGTAGAAGCTTTGCTGTGAGATGGAGGACACAATGTTGGTGTTGTAGCTCTGCAGTAGTTTCACAATAACAACACAGCAGAGTAATAATCACCATGCTTCATACCTGAGGAAAGCAGTGAAACCAAGTCTGCTCTGGGTTTCTTGTGTAATATTTTCATGGGTTTTCTGCAGGAGAATTGAGGGGGCGGGTGTTGATAAATACATTATACATAAAACATGAAGGCAATGTACCTGCCTACTGTTCAGGTCGAAAAGGCAGTGCATTAACTCCAGGGCTCGATAGTAATTTGTCAAATTATACGTACTGCTTATGCTTGCTCTCTCTGTGTGGGTGTGAGAGGCTGAACAAAAAGCCAAAGTGCTGTGATTGAAACATGGTAGCACTCAGGCAGAGATCTAAATTAATTTAATATTTTAACATTAAGTTACAGTTTTGTAATTTTGCAAAGAGCAAGTGTGTTTCTAAAGGAGTTTACTCAACTCTTCCATTTACAGATCAAAGATGCATCTGAGTGGATAAGTGCATTTCTAAATGTTGCATACCTGTATGTGAATATTATATAGGACACTTGTATTCTTACTGGATCTTCTGATTCGGTGTTGATGTCTTCCTTGTATACAGGCAGACACATCATAGGAATGGATTGTCAAATAAACTGTTACTTTGCTGAAACACTGTCTCAATAAAAGGGTTATCATTTGAGTCCACAGCAGTTTGTTGGGTTAGTAAAAATCTTCTATGCACAACATCAGTCTTACAGTGTTTGCGACTAGCGAACCAGCACTTTAAGCTGCAACTCAAATAAATCACAATCGATAGGGCAGCTGCAAAAGGGAGTCATATTTAGTTGAATTATAATCAGCAGTACAGTGTCTGTCAGCTTGAATAACTAACTAGCAAAAGACTTTGGAAGTGAGTCGTAAAAAGAAAGAAAACTACAGTAGTAAAAAGTAAACCATTATCAGCACTTAGTGACAGACATGTAACACTTCACAGCCTCTAAAGTAAGCATCAACACTTTAACACACAGTCAAAGCTGGAAAACAAACATGAGCTCCACAAATCAGTAAATACTACAGTATTATTGCTCTTAAAACATCAACAACCACAGCACATTTACTGAAGGGCCATTAGTAAATACTGACTGAACCCCTCTGACAGTTTTACAGTATCTCTCAGACTCACCCACTCAAACGAGACAAAAAACAAACTAATGGCCTTGGGCAACTTAAAGCCATTTGGACCATTAATGCACACCCACTCACTCAAAACTAAACGCACAACAAGGAGGAACGCTGCAGATTTCCGTAAATGAAGGACAAAGATACACAGCAGTGGGATTTTACATTTCATTAAACGTAATTCTGACAAACTTCAGAGAAAGTTACAGACAGTATTTGAACACAAGCTATTCTGTGGTAGAACAATTTTGACACTATGGCTAAAATAACCCTTAAGATTAAGATATGCAAGTATTTGGTTTGTTGAATCCCAACTGTTTGGCCAGTTGCCTTTAATCATGAAGCAATGTCTATAAGGTGCAAGCAGTTATAGCTAAATATAAGGTACCCCCTTTAACTTGTTAAATTTGAGCAGCTTTTACACGCCTAAATATCTATTTTTTCCCAATAAACAAAACCGAGAAATCGACAGCCATACTAGCAGCTCTGTGAGGCAGGTTTATTGTTAATGTGCAGCACCTCAATTTACCATAATAATAATAATAATACATTTTAGGCGCCTTTCATGACACCCAAGGACACCGTACAATTTAAAAATAAAAATAAAAAAAATAACTAAATAAAAAATAAATAAGATAAAAGCTAATAGGCAACAGAACAAGATAAAAACACAAACAGGAAATCATGGAGGAGACAGTCAAGTGGACACAAATGAAACATATAATGGGGAGCACTACAGTGAGTAAGCAGATTTGAACAGGTGGGTTTTTAATTGGGATTTGAATAAGGTGATTGTGTCTGACTGTCGGATGTGCGGGGGGAGGGAGTTCCAGAGTCTGGGAGCAGTGCAGCTAAAAGCCCGAGCACCCATGGTGACGAGGCGTGGGGTGGGGACGGTCAGCAGACCAGCAGAGGAGGAGCGGAGGGAGCGAGAGGGGGTGTACTCCTGAAGAAGGTCAGCCAGATAGGGGGGGGCCAGGTTATGTAGGGCTTTGTAAGTGAGCAGTAGGTTTTTGAAGTTGATACGGGATTGAACAGGGAGCCATTGGAGTTGGATGAGGATGGGGGTGATGTGTTCGGAGGCCTTGGTGCCGGTGATGATCCGGGCTGCGGAGTTCTGTATGATTTGTAGTTTATTGATGAGCTTGGTGGGTATGCCTGAGAGGATGGCGTTACAGTAGTCGATGCGGGACGTGACAAATGCATTGACCAGGACTTCAGTGTTCGATTGAGAAAGGGATGGGCGGAGTCTGGAGATGTTGCGTATGTGGAAGAAGGCAGTCCGGGTGATGTTATTTATGTGAGGTGAAAATGAGAGGGAGCTGTCCAGGATGACACCAAGGCTCTTAACTTGGCCAGAGAAGGGGGTGGAGTGGCCATCAATGATGAGGTTGGAGGCAGGGGAGGATGAGGTTTTGGAGAGGGTGGTTTTGGTGCCAACCAGCTGGGCTTCGGTTTTGCTGCCGTTGAGTTTTAGGAGGTTCCTGCTCATCCAGCTCCTGATGTCCTGGAGGCAGTTGGTGAGAGAGGTTGGGGGGAGGGCAGTGTTGGGTTTGCTGGAAATGTAGACCTGGGTATCGTCGGCGTAACAGTGGAAATGGACATCATGATGACGGAGGATAGTGCCAAGGGGGAGCAGGTAGACAATAAACAGGAGTGGACCCAATACTGACCCCTGAGGAACACCATGTGAGACAGTGGAGCAGCTTGACCGGTGGGTGCTGAGACGGACATATTGTTCCCTGTCTGTGAGGTAGGACGAAAACCATGAGAGTGCAGTACCAGTGATCCCGATGTCCGCCAAACGCCCGATAAGCAGTGTGTGTGAGATGGTGTCAAAGGCAGCTGTGAGGTCAAGGAGGATTAGGATGGTGAGCAGTCCAGAGTCCACCATAATGGAAAGCTAATATTCGCTTATCAATGTAAACCTGTACATGGCTCAAACACCATTGTTAAGTTTGCAGACGACACCACAGTGGTCGGGCTGGTCAGCAACAATGACGATACGGCATACAGGGAAGAGGTTGAGCATCTGGCAGAGTGGTGCGCTAACAACAACCTGGCTCTCAACACCAAGAAGACGAAAGAGGTCATTGTGGACTTCAGAAGGAACAAAGACGGCACGCACTCCCCAGTCCATCTTAGTGGAGAAGAGGTTGAGCGGGTCACCAGCTTCAAGTTCCTGGGAGTCCACAATTCGGAGGACCTCTCCTGGACCACCAACACCTCAGCCCTATCCTCCCAGGTGCTAATGAACTTCTACCGTTGCACCATCGAGAGCATTCTCTCTACCTGCATATCAGTATGGTACGGTAACTGCACGGTCAAGGACAAGAAATCACTGCAGAGGGTGGTGAAGATCGCACAACGCATCATCAAGATGCCACTCCCCTCCATAGCCTCAGTCTATGAAAAGCGGTGCCTGCGAAGGGCACAAAACATCATCAGAGACTCTTCCCACCCCAACCATACACTGTTTATCCCCCTACGTGGCACCCGCTCTGGGACACGCTACCGTAGCCTCCCGGGTAGAACCAACAGGACTACGCACAGCTTCTTCCCTTCATCAGTCAGACTGCTGACAATGAACCCTACGCTGTCCCATACTGCCTAGTTGTTGTCGTGTGCTGTGCTGAAGCGCAATTATACAGTACTGTATTCACTGTATTTATTATTATCTGTGTATTTATTCTTATTTATACATTTCCCATCTATTTACGTTTATTTTCGTATAATTTATTTTGTACATACTAGTGATAAATTGTGTATATAACTGACTGTTTTTCCTCCTTAATTTTGTTACACTGTTCTTGCATTTTGTAATGACAATAAAGTAATCTAATCTAATCTAATCTAAACACAATGTGAAGCTGCAGTTGATAGGATTATAGGATTATCACTAGTTTTGCTGGCATTTGGTCAAAGCATTTGACAAGCTGAAATGTTCACACTACTGTAGATGAAAAGTTAGATGCTCATCAAAGTTAGAGAATGTGTTAGGGCTGTGCAATTAATCGTATTTTCATCGCAATTACGATTTTGGCCTGCCACAATTACGAAAACAACATAATCAAAAAAACGATTATTTTGCTTTGCTTGGTTGTGACAACATATTTGATCTAATTTATATTAGACCATATTAATATATGTTTAGTAGCTTGTGGAAGTGCGCTCCAAAATATTTGTTGATTTTGTTTATTGGTATTTATTATTTTTGATATTATGTATTTAATTTAAATATAAATGTATCTTTGTATGTATGTATTTTTGGTTTTCAGTTGAATTATACGTTCAGGGTAATCAACAGTTAAAAAGATACTGTTCAAATTATTATATGTATTTGTTTTAAAGTTCAATAAATGGATGTTTTCAAAGTCAATGACTAATCGTATTTAATAATCGTGAAATCAATTATTGACCAAAATAATCCTGATTATGATTTTTGCCATAATCGAGCAGCCCTAGAATGTGTTATAATTTCTCTTGAGGGGGACATGAATGATTTCTGTTTTCATTTTGAGAAATGATATGGTTACAGGGTATACAAAAGAAAAGAAAGGTAAGCATATGATAAGATAAAATAACAATGAATCTGTTTTCAAATGTAATCTGTTGCCATCAAATGCCTGGCTAGAAACAGAGAAAGAAAATCTGAATGTATTTCATATTTTGTTTATCATCCCACATTCCTTTATCTTTCCTCATCTTTCCACTACATTTAAGCGGCCACTTTCTTAACTACAGAATACACTGGTTATCATGCATGGTTATTGTGCTGCAGCTCATTATAATTAAACAACAATAATGTTTATTTGACCTCGTCCAACATGCCATTATATTATTAAGTTGGTGTGCAATGAGGCATCAAATTGTTGTGTGTCCATGTGTGTCCTACCTGCTTTGCATGCACACCAGTGCGTGTTCAGGAGTCTGTGTTCAAGAGTGTGTGTTCAGGAGTGTGTCCTGCAGCCTCACACTGAGTGCTGTGCGGAGCCCATCTGCCTGTTGGACCGGCCAGACTGCTGCAGCTGTGAACCACTGTCAAGAAGAGCATCGTACAATTTACAGAAAATGAGTGTGTTCGTGAGTGTGTGTCTGTGCGTGAGTAGGCATGCAACCACCGTGTTACATTGAACTGCAATCGTGAAAAAGGCTGCGTGAGTAATCGCTGCTGCTCAGCTCGTCTTGGACTCCCTGCGGGTGAGACGAGCTCAGAGGTGGCACATGTGTTCGCGGACAGTGCAGACATATTCCGGCAGCAAGTGCATTCATCACACCACAAGCATGAATGTACACACACACACACACACACACACACACACACACACACACACACACACACACACACACACACACACACACACACACACACACACACACACACACACACACACACACACACACACACACACACACACACACACACACACACACACACACACACACACACACACACACACCTGTCTCAGCTGGTGCGGTAAACTGCTGATTTCTCCTCTGTGCTATCTGTGGAGCGATTAGGAAAACATGGACAGAAATTAAGTGACAACGCCAAACAAGCCAAAACCAAATGAAGCATTTAAGAAATGTAACACACAAGCTAGAGACATGATGCATTCAAAAATGTTTTATTAAGGTCTCTGCTAAATGTAACTTTCATTTAATTCAGCCTGTGGCTTGATATGCTTATCACTGGAGTGTCTCCTCAATTACACGGCTCTCTCTGGCTGAAGTGTGTGTGTGTGTGTGTGTGTGTGTGTGTGTGTGTGTGTGTGTGTGTGTGTGTGTGTGTGTGTGTGTGTGTGTGTGTGTGTGTGTGTGTGTGTGTGTGTGTGTGTGTGTGTGTGTGTGTGTGTGTGTGTGTGTGTGTGTGTGTGTGTGTGTGTGTGTGTGTGTGTGTGTGTGTGTGTGTGTGTGTGTGTGTGTGTGTGTGTGTGTGTGGGCTTTTTGAAATGTTTCTTCTTAATATGATGTGATAACTTTGCGTGAGGATTCCCATGCTGCAGCCAGGCAGAGGCAGGATGAGTAATATGCTGGTGCTTCAGTGTTTGCTTGACATATTATTGTGTGTGTAGGCTGGACAGTCCCTCACCCGCCGGCTCGGACAAAGGTTGGTGACTCACCAAGAGCTCTGCCGAAGCATTAAGAAAAACAAAGTGATATAGAGAAGACGAGGGACTGGATTAGCGGTGACTTTGAGAGGAGGGGCGGGGAGGATGGAGGTCTACAGGGAGTCCAAAGACCCAGAGGGAGAGGAGAAATGTGTGAGCAGAGAGAAGAAGGACTGAGAGGAAAGGAGACTGATCTGTGGGGAAAGAGGGAAGGATGAAGGATGAGGGGAATAAAGAGAGATAGAGAGCAAAAGGGCGAGGCTAAGCTGCACCCAGTGGGACTCTGAGAGAAGGAGGAAGAGAGGCAGCTTGGAGGAGCTCTGGAGACTATAGACAGACAACTTATTTTGGATGTGGGCAGGAGAGCATATTTGCTCGAGTCAATAGACTACACGGCTCTCTCTGGCTGAAGTGTGTGTGTGTGTGTGTGTGTGTGTGTGTGTGTGTGTGTGTGTGTGTGTGTGTGTGTGTGTGTGTGTGTGTGTGTGTGTGTGTGTGTGTGTGTGTGTGTGTGTGTGTGTGTGTGTGTGTGTGTGTGTGTGTGTGTGTGTGTGTGTGTGTGTGTGTGTGTGTGTGTGTGTGTGTGTGTGTGTGTGTGTGTGTGTGTGTGTGTGTGTGTGTGTGCGTACATGTACGTGTACGTGTACACTATATTTTCTTTCAGTGTTTACATAAACAGGAACCAGAGACTGCAGGGGGCCTCGAGCAGATTCTGACTTCTTACATTATGTCAGACTGTTTTGCAGATCAGCACGGACAAAACTAGAAAGGAACGCAGTTTAATTGTTTCCACTGGGAATAAGCGTGATCATTAATCATTAACTCCACAACACTTACTTTCAGTGCTGTGGAGTCTGAACATCTTCTCAAAGGCACCCTGTGGTGTTCTGACCTCTGCTTTACACGAAAAGCAGAGTTTTGATGAGTGTATATCTCCGAGGTATGGAGTAAAAATCATCATTTGGAGGTCCTAATTTACAAGAAGGAGAAACATGACCAGAGGCCTGTGTAACACTGAGCACACATAATGAAAACATGCACATTGTAAGGCCTTAAAGACAGTTTATTTCAGAGGAATACAATATGTGCACGTCCATATGTTATTTGAAAGAGTTACTGGTTATTGCCATAATCTTTTTGTCCATTCCGGCCCTAAAGAGATGTCTGCCCAACATGTGAGAAAGACAGATCATTCAAACCTGGCAAAAACTTTCTTCAACCCTAAATGACAATCTCACCTCCTTCCATAAAACCTGGTCTCCTTTCCTGCATTACATCCAGAGCTGATTCCACTTGGTTAGATACTCCCCACAACAACTGACTATTTTGAAATGATAAAGTAGCACAGTATACTAACCTCTCTCCTCTTCTTATATTGATATTTAAAAAGATGCATTGTGCAGATTGAAAATGACTGGAAATACAAATAAATCTGATCTGACCAGGTACGACTCACAACAAAATAAATACATATCTTCAATGGCGTCACTGAAAGCACCAGTTCAGCTCTGTTATGATTTTGATACCTATACCCTAAAAAGAGCATTCAAATCTTTTTATGGAACCACAATCTCGAGTGAAAGCCATGCAAATTAACTTATCTGAGGACGCTCTCCTCTTGCTCAATTTTAATTGAGTTGGGCAACCGCGAATAACCAAAACTAATTTAGAAATAAATCCATTGAAGTAATAGATTTAGCAACAGAGAGCGAGCAGAGAAATCGTTCAAACCAACTTTCACATTTCACTTCCCTGCTGCAGTCGCGCCTGCAGGGATGGGAAATGAAAATGTTCAACCCCTCAAGGATGAAATCTGAACTGCCCACACTTTCTATGTTCTACTACAACACATGCATGAAATAGTGGAATAAAAACAGACTGCATGCTTCTGGGTCAATGTCAGTCGACTCGTGCTACAGAGGGAGGTCGTCGCTGCACTTGAGGGACAGTCCCTCTGCCGCTGAGGGTCAATGCCTCCCAAAAGGGACTTGGGAATATCTCTCAAACTCTGCACACATCACTGCGTCACATGAATAACCCCAGCAGCTTCCTGCCAATGTCAGAGACACACAGGGCATATAAACACCCACAGCGACAGCAGGGAGAAGAACCGAGAGCGACACAAGGACACATTTGTGACAGATCTCTGATTAAACAGATGCAGAACAAATAGTGTTTAGTTTTTTCCTCTGCATAACTACATAAGTCTGCAGCTGACAGCGGGAGGGTGAGCCGAGCTCCACAGATCCGGAGCCATGCAGGCGGCTTCAATGAAATGTTAAATAATTGATTGTTGCCTGGCAATATGAAAATAGCAGGTATAATGCCGCACATAGTAAACGCCCGGCTCAGGCACCGTATGCATTTGTTAATTAAGTCAAGGCTTCGGGACGAAACGAAACCCTGTGGATGAGAGTAATTCCCCTGCTAGGTTAGCTAATTAAATTCCAGAAATCATTTATAACACAGTCATAGTTAATTTAAATGAATGTTTAATTTTAAAATGAATATAGGGATGAGTATATATATGTAAGAGCATGTGAGGGAAAGATATCTTATAGAAAGGAGGGAGAGTCCAAGCTTAAAGGGGCCCTATCATGCTACTTTCAGGTTCACATTTGTATTGTGTGCCTCGACTGTAACATGTCTCCATGCTTTAATGTTCAAAAAGGTCTTTATTTTTATCATACTGCCTGCAGTACCTCTTTTCACCCTCTGTCTGAAACCAGACCCCAGTCTGCTCTGATTGGTTAGCTGGACGGCGTTGTGATTGGGCAACCGCTAAGAGATGTCCCGCCCCTTGGCCTATCATGTGGAATGTGTTGGAGCGCTAACCAATATGGGTGTAGCATAGTGCTGTCATTATGTAACAGAAGTACTGTATGTATGTCTCCCTCTGGAGGGAACACTGGGATATTAGCCTTTACAGACCATTGACATGCACAAAAACCCATATACTATAGTAGAGGAAAAGGAAAACCCCAAAAAGCATAATAGGGCCTGTTTAAAATGTGTTATCACAATGAAGAGAAACAAAAATAACCCATACAAGGTTGAACTGGTTATGGTTTAGGTGTTTTGCTTTCTCCTCCTCCCCTCTCTCTCTCTCTCTCTCTCTCTCTTCTCTCTCTCCTGTGCAGTGTGGTGATCGTTAGAAGGCTCAGCTGGTTCACAATGCGGAGCACCTGTACTCATCTAATCAACTCCTCCATAAAACCCTGGTCATGTTCACACTCCAGTGCCAGATAATTCCGTCTCACTCGGTAGAGCTGAACGTCGTAGTATCCTAGCTTAGTGTGATTTTCTCTTGCTGTTTTTGTTGAAGAGTAACCTTGTTTTTTCCTCTGTTTTTCCAGTGTCTGCTCGAGTCCTGCCGCCGCCGCCACCGGCGTGAACTTGATCCACCTTCATTTTGTGGATTGTTTTTTAGTTGCTCCTTTTTATTAAACTTTGTTAAAAGACTGAATCCATCTGGCCTCTGCCATTGTAGGTCCTGAACGTTTGACCCAGCCCAAACAGAACTGGTGGGAAAATGAAATGTAATATTACACAAATATGTCCGCAGCTCAAGGATAATACACAACAACTGGGATTATCCAAGTGGGATGCTTTTAGCCCCGAACAAGCTGAGCCAGCAAATGGAGGTGCAGGTGAGAATCAGTCACACATTCATGCCTCAATAAAGCTGATGTTGGCAGAAATTAAGTGAGCTAGGCGAGGAGTGAGGAGGAGGAGGAGGTGAAGGAAGGAACATACAGTAAGCTGCAGGAAGACCTCTGGAGCAGCAGAATAAACAGCCCTTAGTATAAAGAGCAAATCCAAATATATTAAATTACACAACGTCACGTCATCAACTATTCATCCAGTGCTTTAACAAAGTGACAGCTGCAGGTCATCTTTGTGTTGTGTCTCTCTCTCACACTCATCGGAACAGACTGCTCTGACATTACTGCAAAGCTATGACTGTAAACAAATATTGTTGAGACACATTTCACTTACAATGCGCTGCTGTTTATTTCCAGGCTACATGAAATAAGTAAGGGCCAGTCATGTTGTCGAGAATGATCTGTGCTTCTTGTATTATGTTGCTTTTTTTTATCAGTTAGTGTCATGTAACGTTTTTTCTGCCCTTTCTTGCTGAGTTATGTGTCTTTAAAGTGCGTATCGGGTTGGTGTTTTGTACCGTCCTTGAGACAGGCATTGCAAATTAGCTTGGGCTATAAATGCTGTAAAGTGTGGCATTGGTTTATAATTGCCCCGATACAGAAAAACTATGAATACACAAAAAATAAAATACAAATAATATCAATTGCTGGAGCGCTCATTTTTCAATCAATAAAGATGTTGAGCTTTTTGATCCACGAAGCACGGCTGGATCAGAGAATGGCATGTTGTTTATACACAGGGGAAATATCGTCAACATGCCTGTTTGGTGTTAATGAGGTATAGTCGGTGTGAGTCGCCTTTAATTGCTGCTTTCTTTACTTGACATGCACATTTTGCCGGGTGACGAGGACAATGATTAATTTGCCTGAAGCAACACAAGCCTCTTTCATTATTAAAGCAACAAGCTTTTCATTGTGCTTCACTTTTAGCAGCGCAGTTACTCCCGGCTGCCAAGTCAAATAAAACAGCCTTTAACATTAATAACAATGTGTTATTTATATTGTTCCACCTCTGGACACATCTATGCCTGAATCTTGGCCTCTGACGACGCAAATTAATCTTTGTATTATTGTGTTTTTTGCACCATCTGCTCTCGCTGATACAGGCCTTCCACTGAGATGTACGCTCCACCTCTTCAGTTAAATACACTCCATAATTACACTCACCACTTGCATCCCAACAACAGACTACCGAGAGATACTGATACATTTCCAAGTCGAAACAAATGTTTTTCTACCTTCATTTGTATTGTGTGGCTCTATTGATTACTGTGAGTGATAGTGTGCAGATGAGGAGTCCTGCAGTCCATCTGGGCCTGAGCCTGGATTCCCATGTTGCTGACCTGTGTGCCACGGGGCAGCTAATGAGCGATGTGAAGTCCAGCCAGGCGCTCGATCTGCTGTCCACAACATCATGCAAGGGCAAGTCTGGGCACGGAGCCAGAACTCAAACAAAGCGCGGGCTGTCACGGCGCCCTGTGTGAATGCTCGGTCTGCAGGCTCTAGGAGGGCTTCCTGTCATCACCTCAAGAGTGAGGATGTGAAGACACCAGCGACATTAGTGTGCGAGTTTAAACTTTACGCATCCATCACTGCCCGACCGCAAAACACATTACACATACTACTGTGTGTAGTCTCTTTAAGTTATATTTTGACTACATTAACTCGTGATTCTGGCCTCATTATGTCTGTGACCCTATAAGGTTTCCTCACAGTTGTAATACACATGTCTTAAGCACATGTCATTAGCATTTGACAGACAGTATGGTGCTACTGTGACCATTGTCAGGCAGTAATCATACAGATGTTGAAGATTAAAGGCTCCCTATAATTCTCATTTCAGGTTCATATTTGTATTTTATGCCTCTACTGCTCTGAAAGATATTTATTTTTCTCATACTGCAGCACTTCTTTTCAGCCTCTGCTCTGATTGGTTAGCTGCCTGCGGTTGTACCTGAGTATAATGACAATACAAATCTTCTGATTCTTATTCTGAACGTGTGTCATCAGACCGCTGTTATTCAGGGAATAAACAAAAGCCAGGGAGGGAGATATCGATGCATTTTTAGCTTCTTTTTGGATTTATATGTTGGTGCCCTTTAAGTGTTTCTGTGTGTGTTCAGACAGAGCCATCAGTTCCAGTCTAAAAATGTAATGTATTATCCACTTAGTGTCAACACTGGAGTCTCCAAGTCTGTCATGTGCAACCATGGCGATGAGAATAACTGAATTCAATGTAAAGGGTTAAATTGAGGGAGTGTATGTGCAGATTTTAGCCAACAATTACTCTTGATAATGTGTCTTCCTGGAGGCAATCCTTAAGATGAATCGCTGAAGCAGTCAAGGAGAGAGGGAGTTCAGACAAACAGACAGTGTTTACTCTCCATGCAGGAGCCTTTGCTCCCACCTATCAGGCCGTAATGAAAGAACTGTCTGTAGCCGAAACACACTGGCTTTGATTAATCCACCTGTTCTCCTAATCCAATCTCAAATCCTCTTCTTCTTTTTCAGTCTTAACAAATGGACTGTCCAATCTCCAGAGATAGACAGAGACAGAGAGGCTGCAGGACTCAAAGAAAACAAAAACGATGCCAGGGTCGGCTATTGATGAATCCCTGAAAGAAGCCTAGGCTGCAGCGAGATAAGGAGAAAGTGAGACATCAGGAGGGAGAGACAGGGGGAGAAACAACAGGGGGGGAAAACTCACTTCCTTGTGCAAGCTTGGCCAGTGGCCGACTCTAAAAGTGAGCGTGTCTGAGGAAGAGTGGGGAAAATGTGATCACAGTTTCAATTTGAAGCCGTCGGGAGTAAATCAGGAGTGTGTGGCTGGAAGGCTCCGAGGGCAGGATTACTCCCCGCGCTGCTGCAGCTCATTTCCACCTTTACTACTAACACATGCAGAGTGTGAGACGTTACACTTCTTAATGCCAGCAGGAGAGAGGATAAGCCTGCAGAAATATATGGATCCGCCGTATACAATGTTCTATGGTTGAAAACTCTAAATGTGGATTATTGTGAGTTCTGAATTCTGCCTCCTTTCATGGTTTGTGAATATGCATTTCCTCTCTCAGAGAATCAGCTGCAGATGTGATGCCACTGACTTCAACCTCTTAGTCAAGACAAAAATAACTTAAACTCTCGGATGTTAAATATGCAGCCTGTGGAACGTGTCGGAGGGGATTATGGGAGCGTGGTCACAGCGATATTGAGCAGTAAGTAAGAAATCATCTTAGTGAGGGGGTACAAAAAAAAGGGTAAAAGCAGTATTTTTGTCACAACTTTGCTCTCAGCTATTTTGCAGCTCATACTTGAATCAGTGAGGTCATGCGTGATAAATAAATACAGACAAAATCAGGCACGCAGCTCGAGGCAACAAATGCTCATAAAGACTCCTCTGAGCTTCCCATCCATTTAATCTTATTGCGAAAAAAACATACTGCATCAAATATTGTTCCCAAACTATATTACATTACAACATCCCCGGAGTATCATCTGCTTCAGGCCATATTTGCATCACATGTGCAATAACAATTTGTATTTCCTATTAGTTAGGAAACATTTTACTGCATATTTAATTCCATATTCCAGGCTGTAGAAAAACTGCACTTCATTTAGGGCCTTGATTACACTTTTGGTATATTTTTAAATGGTGTGTGTGTGTGTGTGTGTGTGTGTGTGTGTGTGTGTGTGTGTGTGTGTGTGTGTGTGTGTGTGTGTGTGTGTGTGTGTGTGTGTGTGTGTGTGTGTGTGTGTGTGTGTGTGTGTGTGTGTGTGTGTGTGTGTGTGTGTGTGTGTGTGTGTGTGTGTGTGTGTGTGTGTGTGTGTGTGTGTGTGTGTGTGTGTGTGTGTGTGTGTGTGTGTGCGTGTGTGTGCGTGTGTGTGTGTGTGGCCTAGCATTACTATACTTGTGGGGACCTAAATCTGTTTACATAGTCACGTGTGGGGACTCGCCTCCCGTGTGGGGACAAAATGGAGGTCCCCATGAGGGGAATCATTCATTTTAGGATGAAGACTTGGTTAAGGTAAGGGTAAGGTTAAGGGTAAGGGTTAGGGTTAGGCATGTGTTGGTTATGGTTAAGGTTAGGATAAGTCTCCAGGAAATGCATGTAAGTCAATGTAATGTCCCCTGAAGTGATGTATACATGGTGTGTGTGTGTGTGCGTGCGTGCGTGCGTGCGTGTGTGCGTGCGTGTGTGCGTGTTGCTCATATTTCATGTGGCATCAGATCAGTGAGTTCACACAATAGCCTCCCACATTGTATGCATATCGAGCAGAGCAGAGGATGGTGGGTGGATTAGAAAGCTCTGGGGTTATGTTTCTCTTTACTGCGGTTTCCAGCCTGTTTCAACAGCTCAGACAGGAAGAGTCCAATTCACTGCGCATGATACAAGCGAATGAACCATGGGAGATACAATAAAAAACAATTAGATCAACACAAAAGGAGATATGTTCCATGCATGGCGCTTTGCTGAAGTGGAAAAAAATGTTATCAGTAAGTGTACATTTCAGGAATTGGATTTTTGAAATGACTATAAGAGAGCAGCAGAGAGATTGTGTTCTGTCTCTGGCCTCGGATGTTTTGCTCATCACTTGCACAATGTGAAGCTGCAGCTGGTGTATGTATATATAGGACACTGAAACCCAAGTTGTCCCAATGGGCCCGCCAGTGGGTTGCAAGGCAGCTCTGCCTAAAGAAATGATTCTGTAAGGTGGAAAGGCGCTATATATATGAAGTGCTTTTACCATAGCTACCGGTATATTGATTTACAGCATGTCTTGTGCAATAGAAAAAGGATTTATAAACACACAATGGCTGTGCATTTGCATAACATGCACATGTACGGAGCTGAGGGTAAACGGCACGGTAAAAATATCCGTACAGCTGGATTTTTCTTGCTGACCACTGCTGTGTTTTGTTAGCTCTCAGGCCAGGAGAGCCGATTAGGATGGGTGACCAGTGGAGCTAAGCTGAGCCCTGATGTGCACACACAAACATCACTACAAATGCCAGGAAGCAAGGGGGAGAGTGGAGGGGGATTACAGAGTAAAACAAAAGTCCATCCCTGTAAATAAATAGTTATTTAATCACTAAAAGGTACAGAAGTATTCAGTAAACTACAATCTGAATCAAGAAAAATCTACAAATCCTCATATTTGAGAAGCTGTTACCATGAAATGTTCTTAATGTGTGAATACAAAATGGTGTCATACCTCTTTTTTGTATTATCTGCCAGTTAATCTTTTTATAATTGTCCATTCATCTAAGCTTACATTTTGTATAATGGGTGATTTAATCTCTCACAGTTAAAAATATTTTAACCTTATACACATCTTTATACACATCTCCGTCAGATCAGTAGACTAAAATATTTCCCTCTGAGATGCAATCGAGTCGGAATATAGTCACATAAAAGGGAACTATGTATACTTCAATTTGTACGCAGGTTGAGTAACGGAAGTATTTTCCAACACGGCATTTGAGCGGTAAAAAGGGATCACAGCGGGGCGCTGCGACAAACTTAACTCGGCTTGATGATTATATTCAGCTCCTATACGCCACACAAAAGGCCACTCTTAGCCCCTGAGTACACTTCACATAGAAAGGGGATAAACTAAAGACAAATAATAATTCTCCCATCACTCTCTCTGTCACCACATTGTTCTTGTTCATTTTTAGAGCCGTCAAGTGGCCTCTGCTTTGGTGCCCTCAGGTATGAGAAGCGACTCGTGCCCAGCAGTGCACGGGTCCTGCTCGCATGCGACTCTCCTCCTGCTTTTTATGTTATGTAAGGAGGCTGGAGCCAAGTCTACAGTTGCCAGGTTCTGTTCCTGCTCCTAATGCTACAAAGCTACTCTGACGCCACTCTCCATCACTGCTTCTCTCTCTTAAAGCACACACACTCATCCCTGACAAGCCTCCGCTTTAGTCTTTTAGTGTGTCATGCCTCACTTCTGTCCTCATTTCAAATTCACAAAAACACAGAGGCTCTTTTCTAAAGCGACATCATCAGTGTGGCGGCAGAGGCTAAACAGGCGTTTGCCCTTCATGACCTTTTACAGTTAAATCAATCACAGCTGAAAACCCTTTTGAAGGATCCGAGGTATGAACTCACTGTGGTCATAAACCGCAGCCAGACAGTCAAGGTGAGGAGAAATGAAAACAAACGCCGAGGTCTCCAGACAGTGGAGTCTCCAAAGAAATATGTAACCAAAAAGAAACCCACGTCTTTGGTGGAATTGTTATTTTCTGTGGCCCGGAGCCATTTGAGTTGTCTCAACCTTGAAGTGTAGCTGATGTTATGAGGTGTTACCTCCCTGGTTTAATTTCCTGTTGGCTCACCGATCACAGATATCATCAGCACCGACAGCAGCCGGAGGAGGTCTGAGGGAAACATTCATATAACACTTAAAATCGATAACAGAGAGTGTGCACGCACCTGCAGCCTCACTTCCTGCCTACACATCGACATCCATCTGTTCCTCTCAAAAGCAAGGCTGGCCCGTCTTTGTCTTATATCATTATTTGCCCTGCAGCCACAAGGGACCTTCATTTATAGGTGATGGAATAACTGATAGGAAGTCATCAAACAAGCTACAGTCACTCCGGCTGCAGCCAGACAGCACGCACCTTTACCTCCTGAGTGTGTGTGTGCGTGTGTGTGTGTGTGTGTGTGTGTGTGTGTGTGTGTGTGTGTGTGTGTGTGTGTGTGTGTGTGTGTGTGTGTGTGTGTGTGTGTGTGTGTGTGTGTGTGTGTGTGTGTGTGTGTGTGTGTGTGTGTGTGTGTGAGATACATGCACACACTGAACAAGGTCTGTAGTCATTATTCTGTCAGGAAAAAGATGACAAATCTCATTAGTGCCAGTGGGCACATCAAAGATGTTCAGGTTTAGGATTTTACTTTCTCCCTCGCTGTGTGTGTGTGTGTGTGTGTGTGTGTGTGTGTGTGTGTGTGTGTGTGTGTGTGTGTGTGTGTGTGTGTGTGTGTGTGTGTGTGTGTGTGTGTGTGTGTGTGTGTGTGTGTGTGTGTGTGTGTGTGTGTGTGTGTGTGTGTGTGTGTGTGTGTGTGTGTGTGTGTGTGTGTGTGTGTAACTAAGGGGAAGCTTAACATGCACTCTGCATGTTATCACTACTGTCATTCAGCTGTGTCTGGCACATTCTCAAAAAGCAAAGGACTACACTGCGGGGAAAAAACATAATGACGAACAAAAACGCGAGCAGACAGCGAACCACAGACAACATGCCACTACAGGCTAGCAGCGACAACAACAATGTGTTATTCCTGCAAGATACATCAAACCACAAAATAAATACTGTTTTTATAAATCAGAAAACATGTTGCTCGAGTGAAATTCTCTGCAGCGGATGTTTTCTCTGCAGCGGATGTTTTCTCTGCAGCCTCCCCCCCCCCATCACAAGTCTTCACCATCACAGCCCCCATCCTTTTATTTATCTGTCCTACATTCTGCTACCAGCATCACAAACTCTTCTCATGTTGCAGAAATGTTTCTCCACAACAACAAGAAACAGCACAGAGATATGGGTTAATTGGACAGCTGGAAGTTGGAGCGTATTAGTCTCTTTGCTGCCATGGACAGTAATCAGTGGAAACAGTCAAGTGGGGGATTTGGTAGAATCTTCATGGCCTAAAAACACTCTGCTGTGATGTAAAATATTCAAGAAGGACTTCCTTTGAGAATCACAATCCCATAAATCACATCAAAGAACCAACTGGTCCATGCACTACAATTTCACTGTCAAACAGAAACATCAGAGAAAGAACGGAAAACACTATTTTTTGCACCTTTTTTTGAGGAATGTTCTTCTAATGTCGCCTCGTATCACGTTATTTGTTGTTCACTCACAAAAGCTCATTCTCATTTTCCATTATTTTCTTAATTGCAGCTCCTCTCCCACTGCATGTTTTTGTATCCTTCAATTCAATTTACAAATAGCATACAGCATTTCCTTTCTCCAACTATTGGAAGTAACTTACTTGTGTGCATTAACAGCACTTTACCTGTGTCGCTGTCTGCATTGGATAAAGTAGTAATCTCCTCCTTAATCATGTTCCTACCCAATCCAATAATGAGTTGATTTGTTATACATGAGAAAATAGACACATTTCAATTGCTTTGTACTGTATTTAACAGATTAACATGTAATACCTGGATATAAAATCGTTAATGTCAACAAAAACAAAAGATAAAAATGAACCCTGAAGTCACATTTCTTCTCTTTGAAGTCAAAATGACAACAACTGTCCATACAAATTGTGGAGAAGACAACCCGCTAAATAAATTGGGTATAATAAGCGTAATGTAGTTACTGAACTTCAAATGATAAACCTTTACACTGCCGGACACTGGGAGCTGTATAGTTACAGGGCAAATGAAAGGCTCTGCCTCACAGATAAACAATGATTAAAAAACGAAATGAATTGATGCATGGAGGAGGTGTCCATGAAGCAGAGATGCCCACACACTGTCCTGAGAGGAATTACAGCTTATGTGAAAGAGTGTGTGTGGGCGGACTAATGGGTGAGCAGGGGCTGTAACTTTTACACAGTATAGTTACTTAATAGAATGTTTATTATGTATCTAACAACCAAGCAGCATAATAAGCTCTATCTCGACCAGCTACATTAAAATGTTGCTTATTTATTTGATTATTACTGGTAATACACTTTTTCACCAATGACTTCTCCATGACCTTTACCTAATTGTCCATGACCAAATAAATTACTCTTTCTCAGCGGTACCACTGAAAATGGTTTATTTTAACATGGAACAGGAAAATAAGGTCTGAATGTGAAACATGTTTCTAAAAGAAATCAAATAGTAGGCTTACTAGCTTCTACAGGCTAAAGCAACTAAAATCTCTTCAGCAAAATACCTCGGCAGTTAAATGCCATTTTACATTTCATTACTATACGATACAGTATTTATTATCATTATAGTATTACTATTTCGGTTAATTTAATTTAATTATATTTGATGCAACTTTAGTTACACTTCCATGACTTTTCCAAAACTTTGGGAAAAATATTGTTTTCCATAACTTTTCCAGGGCCTGGAATTAGCATTTTTAATTTCATGACTTTTCCAGGTTTTTAATGACCGTAGGAACCCTGACATCTATACTTAGACTTACTATGTTTATATGGGTTTATTTAATCTACATTTGTATTATCTTTCATTGTATTTTATTCTAAAATGGATTAACTGTCACAAAACCCAACTTCCCCTCAGATAAATAAAGTTCTGAATTCAGATGTTACTGTATTGATAGTCAATAATCAATAGGATATGAACAAATATAAAACTGACCATTTGAGGTTTTTTTTTGTTTTACTTAAAGCCCCTGTCACACTGTCCCGAAATTGACACCCGATGGACACACAATAAAGGAAATGTTCTAATTCGGCTGTGATCGTAGCAACATCGGGCCATTCGTGAGGGCATCTAAGCCATCGTATGACCGCCGGTGGAGTTTCTCAGGCTCCGGCAGCAACTTCGTGAGCGGCAACTTCGTAAGGCACTCGTGAGGGCATCTTGTCAAGTCGTGTCATCTTCGTGTTATCATCGGTGCATTCTCCCTCACTCTGATCGGGGTGAATGCCCGATGGCACCGATGATAACAACGATGGCCTTACGAAGGGCAAAATTGACACACGAATTCAACAGGAAAATGAACCTTCGCAAGGTCCTTCGGCTGTTTTTTGACATGCCAAAGATTTTCCCTCCGCTCACGAAGTTGCTGCCTGAGAAACTCCACCAGCGATCATACGATGGCTTAAGATGTCCTCACGAATGGCCCGATGTTGCTACGATCAGAGCCGAATTTGAACATTTCCTTTATCGTGTGTCCATCGGGTTGTTTTATTGCACAACAAAATCATGTAAACATATTATGTAAATAACCCAATTTGTGTTCTGTGAAACTAAAAAGGATATAATATATTATTTTGAAGGACAGTTGACAGGAAGTTGTTGTTGTTATGGAAACAACATGACGGAGAAAACGTAATATTTTCTACATATAAAGACGGATAAAGTAAAGAACAAAGTCTGAAGTGAATTTACACACGGCATCTATTGCACGTCTGTCCGTCCTGGGAGAGGGATCCCTCCTCTGTGGCTCTCCCTGAGGTTTCTCCCATTTTTCCCTTTAAACTGGGTTTTCTTTGGAAGTGTTTCCTTGTACGATGTGAGGGTCTAAGGACAGAGGGTGTCGTATTGTCATACTGATATTCTGTACACACTGTGAAGACCACTGAGACAAATGTAACATTTGTGATATTGGGCTATATAAATAAACATTGATTGATTGATTGATTGATTGAAGATATCAGTACAGTATCATAGTACTTTAACATAATTGTTTTTCGTACTTTCGTTGTAGTTGTATGTTTTAAATGTAATGTAAATGTTGCCTTCGTGTGTGGTTCGGGCCATCTTCGTGCGAAATTCACAATTCCATATTCGTGTGTCCATCGGATGTCAATTTCGGGACAGTGTGACAGGGGCTTTACCCATTTATTAGAAGGCAGGACTTTTTATTTTAAGAGAGCCTTTTTACATTTTAGGAATTACTACTATGACTTAATTAGCTCCTCTGAATACTTCAGCCATGCCTTCCTGTTTTTCATCACTGCAGATGTAAAGAAAAGTCCAGATTTTAAACCCTGCTGAGAAATGTAGAAGCTGCAACACGTACATGTATGTATGCCCAACCTCCGCTACAGTTGAAGATAACACGGGATGAAACCTGCCAAAGCGTCTTTTATTCAAGAGCTGCACAAACTGTCAGCACCGTGTTGAGACGCTGACATTTGACACTTTCTCTCCAAGTTAGAACATTTTATACTTTTATAGCTCTGACTTTGAGACGTTGTGCCACTCTTACTTGTGACATGTTGTGCATTGTTATACTTTAAAGTTCTATAATGTACAGTTTAAGGCATAGTCAAACTAGATATAATAAATTAAATCACATCTTATCAATATATTTATCAATTTATTTTTCACTGAACATTTCTGTACCAATGATTCCTTCCAACAGAGGATTGTGAATGAAAATATACCTGAGAATAAAGCTCTTTATAGCAATGTGTCCATTATAAATGTAGATATTAAGTATTTCACATTTACTCCTCTGGCAGACATCATCAGACAAAGCAGCTTACAGTGCTGCTCAGTATTCAGGAATAAGACACCAGCAGATCAGGTGAAAGTGTGTCATTGAGTTGATAAGGTAAAGAGTTTAACGAGTGTCCTGGAATCATTTGCTTCTGATTAAAGGTGGGGTAGGTAAGTTTGAGAAACCGGCTCGAGATACACTTTTTGTTATATT
Organism: Pseudochaenichthys georgianus; assembly: GCF_902827115.2. Classification (NCBI taxonomy): domain Eukaryota; kingdom Metazoa; phylum Chordata; class Actinopteri; order Perciformes; family Channichthyidae; genus Pseudochaenichthys; species Pseudochaenichthys georgianus. Next base: position 6,895,751 of record NC_047506.1, on the reverse strand, counting down.
CCATGGAATGCTCTTAACATCCCAATGAATATCTGAAGTGCTTTGACAAAAAATCCATAAAAAACGTCATCTGTGGAAGCCGTAGCGCTGTAAAAAGCACGACCAATCATTCTAGCCGGCCCGGCTAAAGTAACTGGATGGCCTACCTGCCTGTCAGCCTTCCACCTGTGCACAAACTTATCTCGTGCCCTCATTGGTCATGTGCGCATTCGTGTGTGTTGGAGGAGGGGCTCTGTGAGGAAGTGGCAGATTTTTTCCGGCTGTGTATTTTCAAATTCTAGCGCACTCGAGCTGGTTTCTCCAAAATTACCTACCCCACCTTTAAGTAAGAATTTCCATTTCATTTTTGTTCATTTTGTAAGTCATTTTTGTTCGTCCGTATGATGGATGTGAATTCTTTAAACTCTCATCAGCTTGTTGTCTCCAAAATGCATGTGCATGTGTTCACCTGTGTGTATTGTACTGTGTCTTGCATAACAAAAAATGCATGTTAATGTCAGAATTGGTTTTATTACCAAGTAGGTTTAAAACGATGGGGTATTTGCTTTTGTATGTTTGCATCTATATACTTGTACTGCATGTGTATATAAAAAACAGAGCGGAAACTGAATTTCTCTCTAGGGGGATAAATAAAGGATCATATTTGTGTCAAATTTTTTCTCCTGTCCAATAAAGTTTGCACAAAAAAGCAACATAACTAGAATTTGATTTTTCACACAATGGGCACACATTAAATGAAGCATAAGCAGAGAGAAATTAGTGAAGTTAATGAAACATAATAATAATATCATGTAAAAAGTACTATTCTACAAGTAAAAGTCTAGCACTGAAAAATGCTACTTAAATAAAAGCATTTAAAAACTAATCGAGTAAAAGTATTCGATGCAGAAAAATGTATATGATTTTTAAACTATTGTGTATTATATAATAGCATTATTATTACCCATTTCTCAATGAATGAGGGATGTCATAAAGGAATATTTAATAGCTTTTTTGCATACATTTTGTAAGGAATATTTTTTAATATGTAAAGTAACTAGCAACTAATGTTTTCAAATATGTTGTAAGAAATGCATTACAGTATGTTTAAAGGGACATGAAAAGAGAAATCCGAAGTATTTCCAATTTGTACTTAGCTACAGTCGTTTTTTCCCATGCCGAGTGATTTACTTAATTGCTCATTCGAAACAGGCATTCGAAGAGGACAACAATGTGCCATAAATTATGTTTCTCAGCTTGAAAATAAATGTAATAAGCCGATGCTAACAGTGCAATCAAAAACTAACAGCACCAAACAGAGAGAAGAAGCTTTAAGACATACAGCGTTTTGTTGAGATCTACATGATTGACATTTGACCTCTCAGAGTCTGTCACATTCAGTCTGGCTTGTAGTTAACACAAAGTGACAGAAGACCTCCAGCTGCTGTGAACAAATTAAACAAGAGAGAGAGAGAGAGTCTAAGGTCAAAGAAATCAGAAGCACTGAACCTCCTAATTGTGAGTAAAGATTTTAAAGCGGTCTGACTTTCAGAACTGTTTCTCTGAATACCCTTTCTCGTCTGGTTGTTAGAAATCTCGCTGCGTCTCTTGGCTGTGTCTCAGAATAGCTTCATAAATGTGTGAATGGATTTTCTGAGCAGGAGCGCTGCACAATTTGCTGTGAGTCCGAGGTGTTGGTGACCTTCGAGCAGACAAGGACAAACACAATCACAGATAGCAGCAAAGCCTTTAAATCCTGCTCGTTTGATCAAGGAGAGAGATGAGACGTATAATACACTCATCCAGATGAGAAGCTGAGGTGATGCTGCCGTGTGACTCTAAAAGGGACTCTGAGGATAAGCTGGCTTGTGATAGGGGCGTCAGATTATTATATAAAAACAATTTCAAGGGACAAAATAATATCTGAGAGGCCGAGGTCAGGCCTGGTTGCTTTTGTCTGTGAGCTATCAAAACACACATTTCCGAGATAAAAAAAAGTGATTATAAAATGTTATATAGGTTTGTGTGCATGTAAATGGTACGCAAAGGATAAAATGCCAGTTCCTCTCCTACACACTCCCCTGAAATGCCTCCATTGGAGTCTTTTGTTTACTTCTGTAACATAATGACATCAGTATTTAACACTTGTGCTTCTATTGGCTGCTTCAACACATTGTATGTGATACTAAGCACGCAGTATGAGAAACATAAAGACCTTTTTGAACATTAAAGCATGGAGACATGTCACAGCAGAGGCACACAATTGCCCATATTCATGTGACTGAACTCGTCCAACCCATTATGATCACAAAACAATAAACCAACACTGTGGGGGAAACTTCTGAAGCAATTGGAAACAGGACTCAAAGAGACACGAGGAGAGCTGGAGCTTTGATGGCACTGACGGTTTATTTGGAGTTACGGTCGGAGAATTGACAAAACAGGTGGCGTGTCACGAGTTGCCAAACCAATTCTGAAGAACTCTTCGGCAGCTCGAGGTTTTATCTAATTCGGAGTGTAATCATCAACATTCTTTATCAGTGAGACGAAACAATTATGGACCCTGAATCTAACTAGAGCTCTCGCCCATAGAAAAGAATGTGCGCCAGGGAACCTACGTCCCCGATCAGTAAACTACCTCATGGCGGCTCGTGCTCTGTCAGACTGGCAACAACAATGCGCCCAAGCTGCTCCTCCTTAAGAGATAGCAGCAATACCCAAGGCCGCAGACCTATGCCGTGGGAAAGGAGACAGTAAAGAGAGAAAACGATGAACTGGGTCGAAGGTTCAATACCTAAGCAAATTATTCCCTAACAAACACCAAAAATATAAACCATCAAAACCACTTGGTGACACGAATGGCTCCTACAACAACAACAACAACATTGCTGCCGTGTCAAAACCTCTAAGACAAATGTACTCGATTCTGTCTTATAGTGAAAGATTGACTTAATTTTGAGAGACAGCGCCCTGAGGTAGCAGTTACTCATCCACCAACAACATTCACTCCCGAGCGCTTCAATCAACATTGATTACACACGATCTCATTCCTATGCAGGATGTCTGAACTCAGAAACCCTCATTGTGCTCAGCATCAAAGTGTTACTGAAGGCTCGATCTGCCCGCTTCACTTCCATGCCTCTTTTCCTGATCTACTTCTCTGAAGATGATGGATACTTTTGAAATCTATGAGGACAGCTGGTCATTAGGCTCGAGGTAAAGCCAGACTCTCTGTATGACCGTGTTGAAAGGGGTGCAGGGGGGCAGTAAAGCAGGTTGCAGCGGAGAAATGAGAGCCAGGGGAGTGACTTGGAGCACTTTTGTTTGCTGACATTACAGAGGCACATTGTAATGCAGCAGATAATAGCCTGCAGGTCAGACTGGGGGGGGGGCAGCAGCCGGCACCTGCTGCCATTCATTCAAGGTGACAAAAAGCTGATGTCACCACCTTGCTGTGGCTCTGCGGTGTGTCCAGCCTCTAGGGGGGGGGGGTGTGTGTGTGTGTGTGTGTGTGTGTGTGTGTGTGTCATAAGGTGGTGCAGGAATGAGTCCTAAAACCCTGAAGTGAGTCAGCATTTTACCACATGCAGTTTAGTCGTCTTGAAGTCAACTCTTTTTAATACAAATGTTGTTTCAGATGCTTGAAATAAGGTCTGTGGTTAACACAAGCTTTAGAGACGTTCACGTTTTATTCCACGACATAAACCACGTTAGCAAACAACGCACTTGTACATTTCAGAAACGACTCAATGAGACTAGCATCATCACAAAGAGCTTTAGCTGCCCTTAGCTTAGCAGGGGTTACGTGAAGTTATTTGACCTTGATGTTATTCTTTTATAGCCTTAGCTTTTTACTTAGAGAGAAGTGGAATTAATATGTTGAGATTATCCTGTTGAAACAAAAAACAATTTTCAACTGCCAGGTCAGCCTATGAAAGATAGTAATTACTGCACCACTATAAATGAAAGCCCCAGCTGTAAAACCCACCCTGCATATTAACTCACATGACAAATCACTCTGCATGCATCCAGCCATTACACAACAACACCTGCACTGCAATCACTGCATGAGGCAGGCAGCTTTTGCTCTGCGCGACACCTGGGACTGTGCATGAGGTTTACAGCCCCTTTCCAGACGATGTGTGTCACCTTGCTTGTTGAAAGGTAAAAACAGAGCTTTTAGGTTTAGAAGCGGTCTCCAGCTGGCTACAAACAGCAGAGATAGAGGTCGATGCTCTCTAACGCTGAGCAGTCTACCCTTCAAACACTCAGACAGCCATGAGAGCCCCCAGAGACGTTTCTGTTCTGTATCTGGCGCTCACTGCTGCTTCCCTTCCCACAAACACACAGACTGAGCATTTAATATTTAATTCATATCAGTGTGCTGCTTCAGTAAAAGGCCCGACTGCCTTCGCACCTGAGCGTCAAGAGGTGAAAAACACCTGAGAGGAGAAGAAAGAGAGAAGCCACACAGTTCACCATCAAAACAACGTCATGTGCTTTCAGGATTGAATTGAATTGAAGGCAGCCAGATCTCGGTGTCGACAGATGAATCACTTCCCATTCATACCTGATCTAGGCTGTTTTAAAACTCTGAACTTTCCTAACAAACTAGACAAATTAGCCCAGACACCATTATATGTGGGGCAGAGCTGTTTAATGAAGCCTATAATAATGTAACTTTCCTGTTTGTCACTTTTTGAGACAGCCCTTTGCCACAGTATATCATTTAGCTGTGGTTCAACCAGACACCAGCCCCTCCTGTGTAATCTAAGCATAAGGGAAATTATTCATTAGCGTATGGGAGAGAAACTCAAATTTGGGATTTTAGCCATTGCAGACCATTGACGTGCACAATACCTATAACACACTACAGGAAAAGGGAACATGCATAATAGGGCCCTTTTAAGATTGGAAACGCTGTTTTTCTCCTGACTAATAAACTAAACTTTATGCAAAAGATCAGTAGCTTACCCCTTGTAGCTTCTTGGATAAGAGCTCCAAGTTGATGAGCGCTTCCTCTCACTTTAAACCTTAAGGGTATGTGCATAAAACCAGAAGAAAAAAAACCGTGCACAGGATTAATAGACAAAAGCCCAACATTTGCACACCTCCAACTATGATCTGCTCCAGCTTCAGCGTGGGCGAGCTGGAAAGGACGAGTTCAGTCATTTCAAGAGGTTCATTGGGTTCTTCACCGTAGCCACCCACCTACTCCAATAACCACAGCACACACACTCAGCCCCGAAGAGACACACTGCATGTGTACAAGTGGACAGCAAAGGAACAACCCTGTGGGCAGCACAATATTACCCTCCAAAACCGCTTTATCTGAGGGATAAATTAAACAAAAGACAAGGATGTGTTCACACTCAAGAGACCATCAGCTAGGTGCATTTAAGAATGAGGTTCATGGTTTTATAATCCTGTCTGCAAGTCAAAGAGATGTACTTTTTTCAATAAAATGACCATTTAGGCTGATTTATTTATTTTGGCTGGATGACTGACTTGCTTCTTTTTTTTTTAAATCAGATCTTATTAGCCAAGCTTGAAAGAGAATAAAGAGTATTGTTTAAACCAAGCTGTAAACATTTTTGAAAATGGGGAATGTAATAAAACGATGGCCACTGTTACTGGAATTGTTAACCAAACATAAAAGGCAAAGTCCTCAAATCCTCTCCCGATGCCACAACAGAGCTACATGGCAGCCGCTAACGCCTCACCTGCAGAGTGAGAGAGCCAGAGGCAGCGTGAGCGAGCCAGAGGCAGCGTGAGAGAACCAGAGGCAGCGTGAGCGAGCCAGAGGCAGCGTGAGCGAGCCAGAGGCAGCGTGAGCGAGCCAGAGGCAGCGTGAGAGAGCCAGAGGCAGCGTGAGCGAGCCAGAGGCAGCGTGAGCGAGCCAGAGGCAGCGTGAGAGAACCAGAGGCAGCGTGAGAGAACCAGAGGCAGCGTGAGCGAGCCAGAGGCAGCGTGAGAGAACCAGAGGCAGCGTGAGAGAACCAGAGGCAGCGTGAGCGAGCCAGAGGCAGCGTGAGAGAACCAGAGGCAGCGTGAGCGAGCCAGAGGCAGCGTGAGCGAGCCAGAGGCAGCGTGAGCGAGCCAGAGGCAGCGTGAGAGAACCAGAGGCAGCGTGAGAGAGCCAGAGGCAGCGTGAGCGAGCCAGAGGCAGCGTGAGCGAGCCAGAGGCAGCGTGAGCTCACGGTAACACTGGTTTTCTGCTTGGATACACTTGGGTCAAACAATAGAGGTTCACATGTTTAAAGTCAAAAATAGCACCGGTTCATCCACTGGTAGTGATGCGGTGTAGTCAACATTCCTTTTGTTTGGCTGACAAGATTCAACACCATTGCCACATCATATTTGCACTATTGAAAGTGAAAACATTTGAATTCAAAAACTGAGAATAATTTACATAATGATGCCCTCCCATGTAAATCTCGGTAAATTTACAATCTGATCATCGATTGTATCCGACATTAATCTGTGAATAACTCCTTACAGGTCAGAAATGTTGGTGTTATTGACTGACCTTAATTTGCAGTCCTAAATTGAAGGAATATTGCGAGTGTCAGAGGATCTCACAGGCAGACAAGTTAAAACATGCCTTTATCTCCGGCAGGCTGGACTAATGCAACACATTTGTCTGTCGAGGAAAGCTTTTGGACAGGTTACAACTCGTACAGAACATACTGTAGTGCTCCGACGGAAGAAAAAAAACAGTAGAACCCACATTGCTTCGATCCCAAAATCTTTTCATTGTAGCCAGTCTGTCACCGAACTAATTATAATCGTTTATTGAATCACCGACTGGCTCTGCTTCTTGTCTGACATGTTTAAAACCTAAGTGACTGGCGGTTGTAAAGGCTTTATTCGTCACATCTTTTACCATTGTTTTTCCCTGCAGAATTGTACCTGATGTCATCCTGTCAAAGCTTGTATTTGTTTACCTTTAGCATACATTTTGATCATGTAATTTCACATTTAGTGCTTGTTTTAAGAATAATGCTATACATTAGACTAAAAACTGTGATATTATGAAAATGTAAGAGGGGTCCGAGACTCTTTAGAGACAAATGTTTGGAATCGGACATCCTTGAAACCCCGATCTGAATATTGATACTTTAAAGCTTAATGAGGCTCTGTGCGCTTTGCAAAAAGTCAATGCATTTGTTTGTGGCAGTGATCACAGGCAAATCTGAAATAGGCCAGCAACCAGACTCAGGTTTAATTATGTTAAAGTAAGCCGAGAGCAACTATTCTGGTGCAGCTTTTATACCACCAACACACAGTGGTTGGTTCTAAGCTGTAGAAAACCACTAGCAACCTCAACATGTTTGTAAACTGCAGGGCTATTGACATACCAACTTATGAAAGGTTTTAAGATGAAGTCAATGTGATGTCTGTCTAAACACACCCTAAAGAAAGGAACATGTTATCACTAATCTCGACACCGTGTTGCCCAACTGTGAAATAGAAAACTCATTACTGCCATCTAGTGGGAGGCCAGAGCAATGTCAAGGCAAATAACAATTTTATTGAATTAATATATTAACATACAAAAGCATTGAATACAACATTCTTCGAGATGACCCATTTAAACAGCAGGGTAAGACACTTCATCTGGAGTAGACAGCTCAACACCCTGTAAACACAAATTAAATTAATGAAACACTCAGATGCTGGTTAAAACATTATGCCTCCACCGATCTTACCGTGTTCACGTCTTCAATGAGCACTGCTTTCCCCTGCATCTCAATGTCGCTTTCCGACATGTCCGTGTCATTGTGCGAGCAGTACTCTTCACTCTCAGTATCGATAGAACTGGGCTGAGAGATTTATCAGCATTAGGACAATGTTTGCTCCATTAAAGGCTTTTTTGTTTTTATAAAAAGGGTATAGATTTCACAGGTGTGGTACTTGTAGCAATAAATTCAGCCACTTTGAAACACCTTCATTTCCGCTCAGAAATGGGAGGAAAATTAAATGTTTACCATCCTTCAAACACAAGTTTGCAGCTCAGTTAAAAACTGGAAAGAGCCGAGATCATGCGCTGCCTTGACCTTTAGCACTAACCTCATAGTCGGGATCCACCTCGAGGTCCTCGTCATCAGCGAGCTCCTGATTAAGCGCCTCCACCCAGGTCTGACTCTCCTCTTCTTCTTCATCCTCATCCAACTCAGCCTGCTTTCTCTTGCTGCCCTTTCCACAAGGTTTAGTAGGAGAGACTCTGATTTCTGTGGGGAAACAAGCATATTTAAGAAGGTGCCTGGGGAGAGTCATGGTCTTGCATGACCATCAAAAGGTCAAACCAAAGGTCAAGCATGACTGTTACACCAACATTGATTTGAACTCGATTTGACAGGGGAACCTTGTTAACAAAACGATTACATTTGCCATGTTAAAAAAAAAGCAAAAACTGACAGCTGAGCTTTCTTTCAAAGTCAGAAAATGCTGCACTTTTCAGGGAACAGAAATCAAGCACTGGTTTTCCTGAGTAGTTAGTTAAATGTTAACTTCTCCTACACTTGTCAACAGTGATAGACCAAGATCATCCCAAGTAGCAGGGCAAACAATTAGCAACATTACTAGCCAAATAGCCAGTAGGTTCAAGTCACTAGCCAGCTTCCCCAGGACACTTAAGATTAGCTGGTAAAAACAACAACAACCTTAACACGCTTTAATGAGGCCAAAGGAAACATCCTTCCCAATGAGAACAATTAGCAATACATTATCGTTGCATGAGTTGGGAGCAGTGGTGTAGATTTACACAAGTACAATTGTGAGATACTTGTACTTTACTTGAGAATCTCCATGTTATGCTACTTTGAACTTCAATTCAGAGGTAAATACTAGTGTACACTTACTTCTGGTACTTACATTTTGAATTCAGGACTTTTACTTCTAACAGATTATTCTTACACTAGGTACTACTTTTACTGAAGTACAAGATAGGATAACTTCTACCACCTCTGGATTAGAATCAACTCATAAGAGCTTAACAAAATAAAAATGGGGCAACGTTTTTGGTATTGTAATTTAGTGGTCAACAAACAAGGCCTGCTTTCCACAGAGTAAGCTTTTTTTTTCTTGATACCTGGTGAGAGGGAGAGCCCGATGCTGCTAGACACCGGGTATCCCAGTTTACTCTGCACCCAGCGGGGCAGCACGGACAGCAGCAGGCGTGTGACCCGGTGAAGGCGCTTGCGGCCGGAGAGGCTCTGGCGTCCGGGGCTGAGGACCGAGGGGCTGAGGACGGCCTTCTCCTGCGGCTGCCGGTAACCCAACACCCACCAAAACCCGCGGTATGTGTAAACCTGTAAGTAAGAGCCATTTTAGAGTGCATGTAAAGCTAAGTTGGATGCAACGGTGACTTAGCTGCAGCTCTTACCACGATGCCGAAGGGCCAGAGGAGGCCGCGCAGCACGGAGCGAAACACGCCACCGCTTCTCACCACGCTGTCCTCCTGCAGAGACAAAACAGGTGAGAACTACCATATACGAGTTGTTACGTTAATTCATATGTTCTCTAGGAGTAGCATCTATAACACTTGTGGAGAACACCGAGATTTGATGCGTCTTTCCACCATTACGTTACCTCAGTAAGACTGTTTTCGACCTGCTCCAGCTCCACGGTTTCTGTGCGGATTTCACAAGTCATCCTGGTGGGTCTGCCGGCCTGCGATGAAAAGGCGTTAAAGGGAGTACTGGGTGGTGTATGTGTGTGTGAGTTTTGGAGGGTAATATGTAGGTTAGTTGCGTCTGTTTAGCCAATCAACAGGGACGAATGCACCTGGCGCAATCAGAGAGGACCAATGGAGAAATCCCGCCAATTAAGCTGCAACCGCCAGAGAGATGGTGGTCACATGACCGGTTTGAATTCAAAAAGAGGTCACATCATCCCAGAAATGCATAGTGAACATTCTGCAAAAATAACTATAAAACCTATCAACTAAGATAAGAATAAAGGTTCTAAAATGAATTAAACTAAATTATCTAAACTTGAAAACAAACATCAGGGTTTCCCACACATAGACTATACTTGGGCGGGCCGCCCAGGTATATTAACGGCCGCCCAAGTATATTTCGCGACCCATTTAGTTTTTTTTAAATGTATTTATTTTTTAAATTTTATAAAAAAAATTGTATTCGTCCGTGACCACGACGCCACCTCCGATCGATTAACTTGTGGACAATGATCCCTTGCTCTCTTGCTCTGATCTCGCCTCCTTCTGGCCTGTTAAGTGGCCTGCCTCACACAGGGTGACTGGATGTCTACATGATGTGGCCTGCCGACATGGCCACTGTCATACAGATCATAAATCAAAGCCCTTGATTGTTCTCTGTGTGTCATTCAAGCTCGGGATAACCTCAGCTCAGGTGAGGTAAAGGACCCTCTGAGTGTTTAGAAAGTTAACTTAGTCTAAGTTGTCAGTGGGTCTCAAACGGTGTGGTCACCATTTATGTAAACACATATTTCCATTTGAGAGGGTAGTGATTGGTCTAATGCAGTGGTTCCCAACCTGTAAGGCAATACATGATTGTCACTAAAGCCTTGTCTCTACATTACAATAAAATATAAAAAACAATTGATTAATACATTTTAATAAAAATTCAAGTTAGTATTAAAGGCATAAAAAGAAAGAAATGTATAATTTTCATTTGGGGGGGCTCTTGGGAAAAAAGGTTGGGAACCCCTGGCTAATGGATAGTGAGGTGGGCTGAAGATCGGAAGGCTGTGAGTTCAAATCCCGCCAGGAACACCACCACTAGTGTGCCCTTGAGTAAGGCACTTAGTCCTTAGTTACTCCAGGGAGAATGTCCCTGTAATCGGTCATTATAAGTCGCTTTGGATAAAAGCGTCAGCTAAATGAAATGTAATGTGATTAGTAAAATATGCATGAATAAATAAATAAAAAGTTAACTAGGTGAAAAAAGGTAAGATACACTTTTAAAACTTGTTGAGAGAAAACTAGTCTTTGCTGCTGCCTCAAAGAGGAGCAGGGGGGAGAGGAGGGAGACAGGAGAGGCTGATTCAGGAGCACAGACACACTCACAATATAAATGAACCAAAAATAAATTAATAAACAAGTTTCAGTGTTTTTATCATATTGGAAAAGGTATGTTATTGGTTATGGCCATGATTTTATGATTATTGTAATGTATACAGTTCTGTTTAATATAGGTGTTTCCATAGATCTAGTCTCTTTATTTCCCCCTCAAAATGCACCAGATTGATGCATTTAACTCCAAAAAAAAAAAAATCTTACCGGGGGGCATGCCCCTGGACCCCCTAGAAGATTTGAGGTCGACCCCCACTAAAAATCACATGGATAGGTTCCTAAATACATTTATAAATACATTTATTTTTTAAATAGTAACCCATTTCCATATAATCATGTGTGGGTAGTAGATTTAAACTATAGGGCTATCATTATGGGCCCTGCCTGTACCTGTTCGCTCTGCCATCGCGTGAAGGGTCTGCTAACAAGCGACCAACAGAAAGGTTAATGTTAATGTTGTTGCACGTCACCTCAACCACCCCCCCCCCCCCCCCCGCCCGCCCGCTGCCACCACCCGCCCAAGTATATTTCAGATCTGTGGGAAACACTGAACATGTATGTTGGTAAAACAAAACTTGTCTTGATAAAACATTTTAAGAGATGAGAAAACAGTTTACTGTAGGATTTCCTTTCCCACAGGTTGCAGCTTTATATGTGTATACAAAAGGTTTATATATGTGTATAAATAAGGTTTTTATTTATTGATTGATTAAGTCCAAGTGATATGGACTATTATACAAATAAACTGTACCCTTTGAGCGATAGGCTTTATCAACTATTTTCAGAAATGTTTAGACCAAACCTGACTATAATTGAAAATATAATCAGCAGATTACTGCTAATAAACATAGTCAATAGATTTAGCTTATTGCAACCGTAAACATAGACATAACCATGAAAAGTAAAATGGTTATTTGGCTAAAATTAGTAACATGTTCTGTCCTGACGTTCTGAGAGGTAGAGAGATGATGCATCTGTCTGCTTGTTTGCATATGAAGAGGTTTAAGAGCGAGGCCCACCATTATGCTCCCTCAAGCTCCCTAATTGGTAACCGTTTCCGCTTCTGGCTTTCGTCACATTTTGTTGATGCATTTGGTGGAGGACAAAATGTGCAAAGTGGAGATGTATAAAAGCTGCCTGTTGTCCCCCCTTTGCAGTATACAACCGAGCCTGTTTGCAAAGACAGTGAAAGACGTTCAGCGATGGATCACAACACAGTCACACGGACCTTCAGTTATGGAGCTATTGGCAGTAGGACTGAAGCTCTGGAGGACTGGTCCACATCACGCAGACACAGCAGCGCAGGGATCCGTGCACTCCTGTGGGCTACCAGCAGTGCACGGTCCCTCGGGTGTTCACTAGGATCGGACTTCCAGACCAGCCGGGAGAACATTTATCCAAATATCCTGACACCTGACAGTATCCCACAGTTCACTATACCAAGTCTGTCTGTGCAGAACAGCTTCAGATCATTCGACAAAGAGACAGACGAGGATAGTGCAAAGACAAATGATGGCTTAGGGAGTTCTGGGACTGATCTGGAGTCATCTTTATCTGCGTCTCTGGCCTGCTCCACGCTCTCATCAACCACATCTTCCAACAGCCTCACTTTGGTTCTGTCAGATCGCAGGGCCGAGAGGAGTCTCTCAGACCCGTATTCCCGCAGGAAATCTATTCTTCAGAGGGAGGCTTCCTATGATTGCTGCTTCTCCGAGGCCCAGCACTGCCTGGACCCTTCCAGCAGAGCCGCCCTCTCCCTGCCACACTTAGCCAAAGTCACCACCCCGTACGGCTTCGTCACCTTGAGCCAGAGCCCACAGATGGCGAGCGAGGAGGCACTTCTCTGCCAAGCTGGGCTACGGCGCTTAAACAAGGGCGAGGAGACTGCATGCGCTTATAGCAAAACTCCACTGACAAGGACAGTATACAACAAAGGCAACTCCCTTTACCTGTCAGAAGACAAGAAGAGAGTGTTAAAAAAATCAACAGACTCACAGAACAAAGAAAAATCAGTTTCTTCAGAGATAAAGGCTGCCTCTAACAACAACACAACAGTTTCATCCTCTTCTACACCCAAACAACCAGATGGCAAGCGTAAAAAGCGGTTCTACAATGTTATACGGAAACACTTCATCTCCCACCATTAGAATGTAATCTTGGGACTGATTTGTAACAATGCAAAGTGTGTTTTAAACGTTTAAACTGTGTATTTATTCATGTAAAAACATGCCAATGTACACCAATGTTCTTGTGAAATACAAAGCATTTGTCTTGTGTGAGTTGACAAAAATGTCAGAATGATAAAGCTGTGAAAACTTTGTGAAAAATGTCACTTAAAAAATAATAAACAACATAAACAGACTGCTTTTATATTGTGTGTACTATGTTAATATCTTATTTATTTAAAGTTCCTGTTTCATGTGTTGAGTAGCTTGGAGAATCACCTTTAAGATTCTCATTCCGGGCAGAGTGAGTACTTCAGATCCACCATAGTGTTTAAGGTTAATGAATTCCTCCACCGCTTTCAGGATCTTAAATGTCACTCGCTCTCGGGCTGTCGGCTCCTATTCAGCCCCTTGTTGAATACGTCTGTGTAGTTTCCACGCTTAGCTGGATCTCTAAACCTGCATGAGTGTGTGCTGGTTCGTCCCTCGGGCAATTGTTGCTCCTCAGCATACGAAGTGCGTCAGTGGAGAGACCCTTAATGATGGTCAACTAATGCATCCTCGAGGAGCCCTGCGCACTCCACACTCCCACACACTGAGATTTAGTGGGTAAATATCATTATGATGCAGAGTGCTCTGCACTTGGAGCAGTGGAGGGCAATGAAAATACAAGAATAGGTGTGTGGACACAAGAACATCTAAAATGATAATCACTCGCCATAAGGTTTGTTTATTTGCATGATATAAGCGATTCTACATCCACATTGTGGGCCTCATAAGGGTTTCCGCTACCATTTAATTCACAGCTCATTTCAGTCACTTAAGATAAAGAGATTGATGATTTTTTTTTTTTTTCCGAACATTAAGCAATAAGACAGTCCACATTTAAACCCAAAAGCAAGTATTATAGTTGTACATGCTTTATTTAGCCTGTATCTTTGATCTGTATTGTGTTGTGTTTATAATATTGAATTTACCCCAGGCTATTATATCCCAATCATTTAAATGGGGTGAACAAAATGCAGAAAATTCAAACCTTCTGAAAGCTATGGATTTGTTAAATGTATTTATACAGGAAATAAAATGCAACAGGCACTCGATTCTACAAAACAATAATGGAAAGAAAAAATCGTCAAGACCAAAAGAAATAAGATAAAAAGGTAATATAATAATAATAATACATTTTATTTCAAAGCGCTTTTCCAGGTGCTCAAAGACGCTTTACAGTGGTTTGATAAAATATGATAAAATAGAATAAAGAATAGAAATAAATAAATATTAAAACAGCAACACAGCATAATTCACAAAGTCTGAAGAGGTGTGTTTTGGTCAGTGTTTTGAAAGTGGGGGGGGTCGGTGCAGTCTCTGATGTGTTGTGGAAGGGAGTTCCAGAGGGTGGGGGCAGCGATGGAGAGGGCTCTGTCCCCCCAGGTTCGGAGCTTGGTTCGTGGGGGGATAGAGAGGAGGTTCGCTTTAATAATTCTTTAAAAAAAGTACAACCTGTTAACACACACTTTAAATGTAATTAAAATCTTAACATGTTTAAAACTGCATTTGTTTTAACTAAGTTTACCAAATAAACTTGCTACTGAGTATATATCTGGAAGCCAAGAAAATTACTTTATTATATAACAAAAGTCAATCAATATCAATCAATACATCGATCAATTTAATAAATGTATATTGATAGAGAAATCTAAATCAAGGAGAGTCTTTTTCATTGTCATGAAATATTTTTCAAACATTCCCGTCTCCCTCCGGAGGGATTGTAAGAGGTCTGGTGACATTTTGGATTTGATTGACACTTATTTAATGACCATAACCATTTTTCATTTCTCCTCTGTAAATATAAGTCCATCCAGTGCTTCCTTTTCAAAATGAGGAGGTTAATGGCCCATCACTGCAGCTGACATTTTGATTTACACAAAGCTTGTTTTCAGCTCTATATTTTGAGATTTGTAAATACATCAGTCACAAACATCTTGACACGTTGTCATTGTGATTTAAATGAGACAGTGTTATGATATAAATATAGCAGAAATGATTGTGGAAAACCCTTTGAGAGACTATCACCCTTAGAGGATGTGAAGGATGGGAGCACTTCAATAGAACACAGGATGTACACTCCAGCGCAACAGCACACACAATGGCAGATAATGTATAATAGACACATGCGTGGGAGTTTTTCTGTGGATCGCTGACGTCACAAAGGTGTTGTATCATCGCAAGATGGTCTCTTGTGCTGTTTTGATTTGATTTTCCAGAGCTGTGCTACAAAATTAAAGATGGTAATGTTGAATATTCAAAAAGGTCTTTATTTTTCTCATACGGCCTGCGCTGCAGCAGCTCTTTTCACCCTCTGTCCAAAACCAGAGCCCTGGTCAGTCTGCTCTGATTTGTTAGCTCTGTTGTCATTGGTGAACCGCTTAGAGATGTCCCGCCCCTTATCCTATCAAGTATAATGTGTTGGAGCACTAGCCAATAGAAGCACAAGTGTTACATGTTAAACAAAGGGGTCCAATCGAGACGTTTCAGACAAGGGGGGGGGGGGGGGGGGGGGGATCGTGAAACTCCCTCTGAAGGGAACTTTTGGATTATAGCCTTTGCAGACCATTAACATGCACATATTACACACTGCAGGAAAGGAGCACAACCCATAAAGCATAGTAGGCCCCTTTAACATAAAGACTTCCCTTTCCATCTTCATAGTGTGTAACTACTCCTCTCATGTCATCATAGGTCATAGCAGAATGTATCTCCCATTGTTGCCATATATTGTCAAGGTTAAGCTGCTTGTACTTTATCTGCTAAAATATGTAACCTTTCCTTTACATTCAGTGAAAGCAAACACTCCTAAATGCAAGCACCGAGTCTTGAAGAGGGCGTTGCATTTGTTGAGACTTAAAACTGCGTCATACAAAAGAGAGAAGTTCACTCTGAGCACACACATGGCGAATAAACTGAGAGAGAACGAGACGTCAGAGCGAAATGAAGGGGCTTTCTGCAACTGCTCTTCCTCGTTCTGTCAAATTGAGGTTAGCACAGAGAACAGCTGTGCCCTCAAAACAGACCCCACTTTTCCGGTACCCACCTCAAGTACAGAAGTAAAAGAAAAATATGTGCAAAAGATAATAAGGGCAGAACATTTACATTCAACTACACAGACGAGAGGCAGAGCAAAAGTGTCAGAGGGAGTTACTGAGCTAAACGGGAAGTATTTCGGAGAGGCACTGAGTTAGCCACATGTAAGCTACACACACACACACACACACACACACACACACACACACACACACACACACACACACACACACACACACACACACACACACACACACACACTGCTTTCAGTGACAGCAGTGAACTGTGAGAGAGGTGGAGGTGAGGTTGTAACTTTATAGATTCCTCATGGCGTCTGAACCTGGCAGCAGAGCGGAGGAACAGCCACCAGCACTGCCTGTCAAAAAGCACAGGTAAGAGGAACACACTGACTCTTAATAGAAGTTTATGAGTATTTAAAAGATCCTGTTATTGGGTTATCTTTAGATCTAGTCCATAATCCTCGATAAGATCCTTATTTATTAGGTAGGACCCTAATTTGCTTATGCCAAACCTGTGTTTTTGTGATTCTGTGCATCAGTAGCCGTTCTTCCAGATGCTCCAGTGTTGGGTCTGATTGCCTGATGCTCAGCCCTGTTGGACTCCAGCATCAGAACTACACGTACAACGACGTCTTCCCTGAACCCACCGATTGTCACTCAGCCCAGTGCCCCATACACTACGGTAGGTTTACAGAAGGTACAGTGACTAAAGGGCGTGGGAAAGTGCTCCATTGTTCTAAATGTCATTGAAACAACAAATCCATCATCTACTGGTGCGTGGTTCTCTAATTCGGATACAGCTCAGAGCGATGGGAAGAGAAACTTCTTACGATAATATGAAGTCTTCTCAGTTCGTGTTTCTCATGAGAAATGAAAGAGAGGAAGTTCAAATGTGAAACTCTTACTTTCAATAGCGTTCATTTAGTATTCTGACAGATTATAATGAGTGGCAGACTGTTAATGCTGACACACACTCCTCAAACGTGTGCATGTGTATTGCTTCTGCTCACTGACCCAAATCTCTGTGTTTCAGATCCCTCCCAACACCAGGTGAGATGTTTCTCCGATGGCACCCCGCCGCCTGTCCCAAAGAAGAGGTTAGCTCGCACCCTCTCCCTCCCTTGCTCCAATCTGCCTCCACTCTCCCCTCTGTGTCCCCCGTCTCCACTGCAAAGACACCCTCAAAACTTCGACAACCCCCTGTACATGCTGGCACCCATACCTGACATGTTTTTCAGAGAGGAGACAGAAGAGTTTAAACCTGTCAGTGGGAGTAACGTCTCTTTACTGCACCTATCCCAGCTGTCCTTTGACACCCCGGATGAACATCTGCCCTTCCTATTCGGTAGATTTGACGACCAGAGGGTTGTTTCTCAGGGGATTCAGAATCGACATCTACTGTTTTTGAGAAGCGTGGCCCAGAGTGTGGAGGCTGGGATCCTGCTGCAGCGAGAGGCCTCAGAGAGGAACGTGAGCTCGTACCAGCCTCAGGATTTCCTGCTGTGTGAGGGCAGCGGGCCAAAGCAGATCGGAGACACGCGTTTCTACTGCCTGCACAGCCCCAAGCAACCCGGGAGGACGCTTGGTTTAAGGGTAAGGTTACAACTCTTTTAAATAGAGTACTGTACGTTCTGTATGATAATAAAAAAAGGTCAAATGTTCTGTTGTATTATTCTCTGTTCACTTTGGGTCACATTGCAATTGAGGTCATCTGCAAAGCGAAGTGGTTTGCACATTGCTAGCAGTAAAACAAACTTGATCTTTATCACGATTAGCAAATGTGACACTGACTTGCGGTACCCGAAACACTTCCTCTAGTCTAAACTGTCATCAGGTGTCATAACTGTAACAGGAAGGCGAGAGAAGATATATTTTTCTTCATATTTCACAATACATTTTCTTGCAATGCATGTGTTTTTTTATTATGACTATGGATTTTTCCGTCTTTCTGTGCAGGTCCACAAACAGCCTGATGAAGCCTCCTCAGCTCACACCAAACACCAGCATGTCAACGTTCAAGATATGATTGCTTATTTCCAAGCAAGCAACGCCCTGAGGGAAGATTCCAGTAAACTACCAACTCAAGCTCCCTCTCATCCTCTGAAGTCAGACTGCAGTGCTGCTCCACCAGCAGGTGGAGGCAGCACTGAGTGTGCCACAGTTCATGTGAACATTCATCTGCCCTCTGTTCAGTCTCTCCTGCAGAAAGGACTCTCAGTGGGTGTTGAGAGAGACCTTCCTCACGCCACTCTAGAGGACTTTGTCCAGGTTAACAGCTCACTGCAGAGCACTGACTGTGAGGCCTATGACAGACAGGTATGTGCTCTGTTGCTGCAGATATTACTAGGCTCACAACATCTGTATGACATCGGAGCCACCGCGGCTGAGCTCAGACCTCAGGGCATCTTTTTAGTGTGGCCCTACAGGGATAATGAAGAGGGAGAAGACGAGGATGATTCTGAAATGAAGAGCAGTTTCACTACCAACAGGAAGGTCAAAGAAGGAAAGACGGAAAAAGGGATCCAGATGTTATGCAGGACACACGGTTCCCCTCGTGTGGTCTTAACCCCGGTATCATCTGCTCCAATACCCCACCTCTCCACCTACATAAAAACCCAGATTGCAGCTCTGATTGAATACTGCCTCCACTCACAAGAGAGCCTGGCTTCAGCCCTGGCCAAGTCCTCGTACCGCAGAGGGCTCCTCTTCCTGGGGTCTCTGCTCCACTCTGACAGCAGGGGGCCGCAGATGGCTGACATGGTGGCCCTGCTTCAGGTTCTCCTCTGGGGGCCACGAGCCTCGCTCTTCAATCAAAGCGGCTCTATGACCACCGCCGTGCACAACTGGCTGACAGTCAAGCGAGCGCTGCTGGTGATGAAGCTGGCAGAGAGAGGGCTGATCCAGGATCAGTCTGCACTGAGTTGGGAGGACTGTATGTGCCTGCAGTATCTGTCGTTCACAGACCCGGAGACAGTCCTGAGTGTGACCAGTCAGCTGTCACTGGATGGATCATCGTGAAGTTAAATCATTATTTTGCCCACTCTCGGGTATTGACAGTCCAAGATCATTTCAATTGTCAGTCTGTATTATGCAGAATAGTCAAAAATACACTGAGAAAGGTGTTCCAATCCATCCTTTAAAAATACAAAACATCGATATTCTTCATATAGCTTACTGCTCTTCATCTTCATGTGACATTGATTTAATAAAATGCTGCACTTATTTCTGCTGTAATATTTAATATTAAGTGGGCTACATTTGTATTTCCCAAGCAGCTTTTTACTAGAAGTGAAGGAATTAGGTGTATTGTAAAAAATAATTAAATAATTAAATTACTCTACGTTTTTTGTGTGTATTTTTCGCGCTAAATATTGCACTCAAAATATGATTGATTTGAAACATGCTAGCTCTATATCACATGTAATATTAACATTTGTTTGGTGTTAAATATCAGTTATAGTTACTCATACATAGCAATACCTCTAGATGAAATTGAATTGAATAGATGTTGAGTCCATGAGATTTCACACACTTATATTTGTTAGGGAATAATTTGCTTAGTTTGACACAGTTCATAATGTTCTCCTCTCACTGTCTCCTTTCCCACGGCATAGGTCTGCGGCCTTGGGTATTGCTGCTATCTCTCTTAAAGAGCTTGGGCACATTGTTGTTGCCAGTCTATGACAGAGCACAGCCGCCATGAG
The DNA here is from genome assembly GCF_902827115.2 of Pseudochaenichthys georgianus. Classification (NCBI taxonomy): domain Eukaryota; kingdom Metazoa; phylum Chordata; class Actinopteri; order Perciformes; family Channichthyidae; genus Pseudochaenichthys; species Pseudochaenichthys georgianus. The sequence continues at coordinate 6,875,743 of NC_047506.1, read as the reverse complement.
GTAGTTTACCGTTCAGGGACGTAGGTTCCCTGGCGCACATTATTTTCTATGGACGAGAGCTCTAGTTAGATTCAGGGTCCGTAATGTTTAGTCTCACTGATAAAGAATGTTCATTATTACACTCCGAACTAGTTAAAACCTCGAGCTACAGAAAGAGTTATTCAGAATTGATTTGGTAACCGCTGTGTCAACTCGTCGTGACACACCACCTGTTTTGTATATTCTCCGGCCGTAACTCCAAATAAACCGTCAGTGTTTGCCATGAAAGCTCCAGCTCTCCTCGTGTCTCTCTGAGTCCTGACTCTCCATTGCTACAGAAGTTTCCCCCACAATATTGTGATCATGACTGTCCATAACGACTCCATTGTATGCTTATTCCTAATCAAATCAAGATTAGTGATACACTTAAGGTCTCAGTATGCATCAAAGGAAGTGCTTTCAGACCGATATGCAACCACAAACCTCTTTCAAACACCAAGATGGAGTCATTAAATGTATCTGACTAAATAGACGATTATGCCCTCTGCATCAGATCAACAGTTGTGAAGATGGGAGTTTTTCAGACACCCACTACTATGTTGTAAAATAAGTTGACGCCATGAATGCAGCCCCAGGGAGGCTAGGTGACAGCAGACGTGTGTCCATGTGTAAACAATGTGGTCAGAAACCTTATAGGATTAGATAAACCACAGACACCCCTTTCTTAGGAGAGCACTTTTATTTAGTTGTTACAACATACAGATTTCTATCAAGTGAACTAAAGCAACAAATGAGAATCATGCGCACGTTTAACACAAAAAAGGAATCAACTAGTACTTGCTATTGAAACATTTCTACTGACAGGAGTAGGATTAATTTAAATGTACCATAAATATCACACTGTGGAGATGATCATCGGAGAAGGGGGGGGGGGGGGTTGGCACTACACGTCATGGATACAGGTGAGGACACAATGCCCGGATAGTAAGTGGGCGCTTACTCTACATTCCTGGTACATTAACATCTTACCCTAGTGCAAATATAATTGAAACACAGGCGAAGCAAACAAAGGAAACCTCAAGCAAACTGTATTTAGATAATATATTCATTTCTCGTAAGAATCATAAAGCTGTGTAGCGTATGGATTGAAATAAGAACAAAAAACATCTGCAACTGCTCATTTAATCGTCATCAGAGGAGTCTCGCTCGATGCTGTAAGCCATGAAGAAAGCGTCGGGGCGGGAGGGGACGAGGGGATGACCCGGTCTCACAATCTCAAAGCCCAGGAAACTGAAAGTACGCAGCAGGGAAGCTGGGGAGGGACAAGAGGATGTAAATAAAGGGCCGTGATCCAGAAATGGCACCTTCAAAATGCCGTCAGGCTTTGAGTAAACAAAGCAATTCAAATTAAGAGTCTAACATAATAAAAAGCCAGTAAACAAAAGTCTCACCTCTGTCGTCACGGCTCTTGTGAAAACAGATGAACGCGTGATCAACCTGCAGCTGCTCTTCTGCAAATTCCAGCAGCAGAACAAAACTAGAGAAACAAAGCAAACAGACGGGTGAATGTTTCACAGGAGGAATGTTAATGAAGTTACAAAATATGTATTCATTATGGTCGAAGCACAAGAGTAACATTTAACAAGAAAACCAAAGCATTTAAACCTTAACTTGACTTAAAATACTTATTTGATCAATCAGGCTCATCAAATGATCTTTTACACATTTATTTGCTATATTAACATTCAAGTTTTAGGTAATCTACTGAACGAATTAAAAAAAACCTTAATGGTCTGTTGTTCCCTTAGGTGTAGACACAATCTATCAATTTCTCCGTATTATTTGGAATTAGTACATAATGTACATTTCGTCGCCCATCAATCATATAGATAGAAACAAGTTTAAATGTTTGTACAAGAGATTTCTTTTAAATGTTGAAAAGCCCACGGACCTTTCTTTGCTGCCCTCGGGCAAAGCTCCAGGAGGGATTTCCACGTAAAGATTCTCTCCCTTCAGCGCCGCCCTCCAGACACAGTGCTTGCCCTCCGAGCGACGGGGCTCAAAGAGCAAGAAGCGCACTCTGCCGTTGGCAGGGGGGGGCTCCTCAAGAACCAGCAACTGAGTATCCTACAAGACAGAGGACAAAATGTTCAGAGGACAGAGTATAAAGTTGCAGAATGCAGGATACAAAACAACAGATAACGCCAGAAATCTAGGTGTAGTCATGGACTCTGACCTGAGTTTCAACAGTCACATTAAAACAGTTACTAAATCAGCCTACTATCACCTAAAGAACATATCTAGGATTAAAAGACTAATGTCACAGCAAGATTTGGAGAAACTTGTCCATGCTTTTATCTTCAGTAGACTCAACTACTGCAATGGTGTCTTCACAGGTCTCACTAAAAAATCTATTAGAAAGCTGCAGCTGATTCAGAACGCCGCTGCTCGAGTCCTCACCAACACTAAGAAAGTGGATCACATCACTCCTGTTCTGAAGTCTTTACACTGGCTTCCTGTGTGTCAAAGAATAGATTTCAAAATACTGCTGCTGGTTTATAAAGCACTGAATGGTTTAGGCCCAAAATACATTTCTGACCTCCTGCTAAATTATGAACCATCCAGATCTCTCAGGTCTTCAGGGACTGGTCAGCTTTCTGTCCCCAGAGTCAGAACTAAACCTGGAGAAGCAGCGTTCAGTTATTATGCTCCAAGTATCTGGAACAAACTCCCAGAAACCTGCAGGTCCGCTGCAATTCTGACTACTTTTAAATCCAGGCTGAAGACTTTTCTTTTTGTCGCTGCTTTTAATTGAACTATTCACATCTTAAACTGCACTGTAACTTTTATCCATGTATTTTTTCTTTTAATGTTTATTTTATTATCTTTTCTTTTTAATGACTGATTTGAAATGCCATTTTCTTAATGTCTTTCATTTTTTGTAAAGCACTTTGAATTGCCTTGTGTTGAAAAGTGCTATATAAATAAACTTGCCTTGCCTTACAAATAAATGCAGTTAAGGAATCTTGATGAAAATTACAGAAATGCTGTGCTGAAAGCCTGAACGGGAGAAGCAGTAAAGATAAAAACAATCAGGCGAATCAACTTCAGAGCCATACACATACAGTAGATTGGTGGCTTTGATAGACAGGATGAGCCTCAGGTGAAGAGCGGCTTCACATCTTTCCAACTTTTAAAAAATCAGCATTATGGTTTAGTTATTTCTGCATCCTTTTGATCAGTTTATTGCATCACAATCATATCAAATGTTGCTTATTTTGGGTTGATTTCAGTGTATTGAACCAGATTAATCAAACGCACTAAACATTTCATTACATGTCACTTGTTAGACGCTTTTATCCAAAGTGACTTACATACTCAATACTGTGGGCAATCTCCACAGGAGCGCTTTGGGGTGAAGTGTCCCAGGGACACAATGACATGCTGACTGCAGTGGGGTTTGAACCTGTGCTCCCCTGCTCCCAGACCCTCCCATTTGACATTCCTGCCCTCCCCCAATAAACACGTTTTATTTTATTTATAACGTTTTTTTTTTAATTATAAACTGTGAACTTTAAGGCTACGATGTATGTGATGTCAGATAGTAATAGAAGAGTAATACATGCAAAACAGGTATGAAATACTATATGACAGTAAAACAAGAATACAGTTTGAAAGGGGAGCGATTTGTAAAATATCCATAAAGAAAAAGTAAATCTGTTTACAGTTCCGTTTCATCTGGGTGTTGAGAGATGTATCCATAGATCTCTTCATTTTGCTCTCAAAGTGCACCAGATTGATGCTTTAACTTCAATATTAATCTTGAAAAGATTGAAAATAGCAGAACTGCAAATAAGTTGTTTGTCTCTCTCCTAGTGGTATTATTAACTTATCTGCGTTGATAGTTCAAAGAGGTTGCTCTCTGCATTTCTAAAAATATTAAGAAAGTGCTTTTTAACTCACAGAATAGAATGGCTTAGCTGAAAGATTGCGATCCCTCTGGTCATTCCCTCGCCCACCTGGGATCTTCAGGGGTGGGAGAGGGGCATCAGGAGCACCACAGAGGCCCCGGACACGGGTTACTGCAACAGCGGGAGCACCTCCTGGGATTGGAGATACTGGAGTGCGAAACAAACACACACACAGAAGGAGCCATTATTAAATGGAGCATTCACTGGAGGTTCTGCTACCCGACTCTCGATATAAACAACGGGGGTTAGACATTAAACTGTTGAGTTACTCATCTTCAAAACTACGGTTAAACAGTGGCTAAAGTTGAGTGAGTCCTAAGAAACTAAACATAAGGCAGGTGGGAACAGTTCAATCAGTAACTGTCCTCATCGCCAGCACAGACAGGAAGCTGAAATAGTTTGAGTAACACTTCCACATTTGAGATGACCCATGTGAATGTCAACAAGAGGTAAAATATTCACTTCAAGACATTTTTGTTTCCATTTCACAAAGTCCCAATCCTAATCCCTGTAACCTTTGGAAAAATAGGCTAGTTGTTCACGTAAGAAGCTTGACGTCTTTACTTCCAAAACCAGATTTGTGTGGGGTAACTTTAAGCTTGTCACATGATTTCTAGAGGAAGGCCGCCAGAGGATCAGGCTCTTATTTGTCTAAAAATCTGCCTACTTTAGTACTGCTGCACTAACAATGTCCCCCCAGGCTACCACAGACAAACAACCATTTAGCAGGTGAGATGAGCTATATTAATTCAGAGGCCAGACAACGAGCTCTGTAGAATTAGCTTGGCTTACCGGCGCAGATGTCTGTTTGTACGGTTGCATTCATTTACAGCATTGTGGGTAGGTCTAGTCTCAGGGTTCATATCGGGAACCTATCCCATTAGCAGCACTACCACAGCGATGCAAACGCTCTCACACAAACTCACTGATGCTCACCTACGCAAATGTCACCTCCATGCTATATGTGGAGCAGATGTGTGAAAAACATTGTCACTCACATAACTCAGGCTAACCAAGTCATTATGCACACCCATGTTGTATTGGCTAAGGCAGCTGCTCTGGTCACATGAGCGATGATTCTCTCAACTTCTGCTGCTGCATAAGAGCACCTTTGTCATGTATGAATATCATACAAAAACACTTATCTCTAGGGGGGGATATCATAATGCAAGCATCATTGCTTCAGATGGACAACATGCTGGCCTCATCTAAAAATAAACCACAGAATCAGTTTAAGTATAAAAGGGCACCTGCTCTTTAAACTATGGATAAAAAGAGAAAACTGTATCAAATGATCGCAACATATTTTACAAAATCTATAACATCTATGCTGTTATTGCAAAAAAAATCTCCTGGGTAACAGTCATCGCTGGACTCAAAATTACCCATACCACCCCCCCTCGCAGTGCAGTGGAAATTTCCTACGAGTCCACCACACAAACAGCCTCGACAAAAAATCATGTTAGGACACGAAATAGATTAAAACACCACAAAGGTAATAACTCACAGGTTGTGTACAATTATGCTACATATTTGCAGTAGGGTCAACCCCACTCTATAATCTTATTTCCAGTCAATGAATACATTTCAATTGGAAATTCCCCAACAAATAAGCAGTCTCCGGCTGGAGTCCAATGGCTGACAGAGGCTCACACAATGGTTAATATAATACCACGTTAAGATAGCACATAGCAAAGGTTATTGTATATGTCAATTAACTATCTGCACTGTTGGAAACAAATTGCTTCATTTTAACATTTCGTCGATGCAAAATTGCAACGCTTGCAAGCACCTGATCCCGAGAGCAAAATGGGAAGAAAAAAAAAACCATGAAACCACAAATAATCAATTCAGCCATAATTTAACTACGAACAAGCTTCATGTACATAACATTATATACACATTTGTAGTGTGCCTTTATTATTTGTATGCTTTTAATTCAATTGTGAAATATTGTATTGTTGTTTGTGTTACTGCAACGGCTGAGATGAAAACATCCCTCTGATGTAACTGCTAACGTTCGCGCTAGCCGTATGCTAACACCGCTAGCAATTAAAACCGTTAACGTTCAGATCAAACATAAACAAACACTACATTACCGACACAATACAGTTATTAAAACTTTTTACACATAAGATTTTTAAATATTTAACATCGATAAAATGTCATGAATGTATAAGACGGCAACATTAAATGTTAGCTAACTAGCATCTCATCTTTTAGGTAACGCATGTCAATGGCATTTCACATTAGCTAGCAAGCTAGGGCATGGATATCAACAGCAGTGATGATTATATTTGTGTCTATTTGCTAGATAAATACCAATGTTACTTGAATGTCAAACATTCGGGATAAATGACAGGAATGAAGAGTGGATATTTTAAGACATTTTTATAAAAAGGTATTAAACCAAACGCGGTTGACGATGTAATTTGGATACCTGAATAAATAGTGCTGTTATGTAAACAAGAAGCCCAAGTAATAGTACTCCAGGAAATATACGGCTCCCTTAGCTAGGCCGCGGCTTTTAAATGTATCCTAGCTTGCTAGCTTATGACAACAATTCACAACGACTACAACAACATACCTTCCACTTTCAGGTTTATTACTGGATTGTTCAATAACAGGCATTTCGGTTAAGTTTCTCTCTTTTTCTCTAACAAAACAATGACTATTCAAAATCGTCTGTAGGTTAGATTTAACCATAAGGCCAGCGTCCACACCAGCGGCTCTCTGTCTCTCCTCTACCCTAATGCTGCGCGCAGAGCCGGCTGCAGTATTTCAGAGGGGAGGGTCCTGCCCTGAATGACGTACTGCTCTGAAAATATGACGCATAATGAACCACTTCACTAATAAATAAACAAGCACATTTATCTTAAGAAAGCATCAGAATGAGAAATCCTTTGTTTGTGGGAAATTAGAAGTGTGGATGAGAGGCACACATAAAACTAGGCTCATTTATTAATTTTACAAATAGTGTGTAATGATAAGAACTCCTTTATTTGTCCGACAGCAGGGAAATTAAAAGCGTTGATAACTCGTAAAACTAAGCACATTTATTAGTTTAACATACATTGTGTAAAACGAATCATTATGTCAACATTGGGTTTTTTTTTTTATAAAATTGTGTGCATTTAATCTTAAATTTCCTGGTACACCTATTGATCATATGGTATATTTTACGTATAGTACATGTGAAACAAGTCATTCTATTTGAGTCTTAAATATACATAACTATTAAACAAAAAAATAGTTAACTTGTAAGAGGAAATCTCTAGTAGGCCTAAATAATAATGTATACTTTTTTTGGATAATCTGCCTGACTCCTTTACCTAACTGTAGGACTCGTGCAAAATTGTAAAAATATTTGTATTTTACAGGTAACAAAACTGTTATTAAACTGTTGTGTTTAGTGAGGTTGATTTGGATAACCTATTTATCCATATGCAGCATTTAAGTATTGTGGAGCTTATTGGAGTGGAGCTAATTTGAGCTATTCCACACACTATTGAGTTTAACGATTCAAACATGCATTAATAGCTCATCATTTTTGTTAAAAAGTAATATCTTCCTTTATATATTGGTAACTCTAACTCTTCAAATATAAAAATACAAAATTACCCTTTGAAATCTAATTGAGTATAGTATAGCGCACAATGGAAACAGGTAAATGTTAGTACCTCACATTTGCAACTCAATACAGTGTAGTACATGAGTAAAAGTACTTCCACATGTCACTTACTGGTACTAAACAGACTTATAAGGTACAAAAAAGAAGCCTTATTTTGGATGTTCTCAAAAGAGCAATAGTTTTATTATTTTTATACCATTAGGCATCTAACTAAATGCAATTAATTAGTATAATAGGCTAATGCTGTTTAATGCTCTTTAAACTTGTCCACCCATAGCCTGGTAAGTATAAACAGTCTCTGTAAATGTCATTTTCCTTTTTTCAACAACTGTCATCTGTGCCTGTCAATCAAGGAGCAAAGGAGCAGGTTGTGTTTAACGCCGTCTCTGGTGCCTGCAGAACTGAAAACACTGTCAAAACAACCTCCTTCACTTCAATACTGAGACACAACTGAAGGCTCAAATCAGGTACGTTTCTTAATGTATCAAGATGCTCATATATAACCTAACTCATTTAATATCATTATTGTGATTAGCCAAGTGACTATTTAAAGCTGGCTTATTTAAGCCTATGAGACACTGGACCATTTTTAAGACTGTGCACACAGCAATACAGGCGCATATACTTAGACTTTCAATTGTCCTTATGCATGTCAAAAACTAAATTTCTTATCTTTACTTACTTTAATTTTGTGACCAGCTATTAATATAGGAGTACAGGAATTAAGGAGGGAGAGTTGGAGTGTCTGAAACACCATAAGTAAGACAAATATCCATAATTTAAAAATAAATACATCGTGAATTGTATTGCAACAAGCCTCTGACTTGTTCGTGTTTGTCCACAGTGTCGGGTTATGACCGTATTTTGTCCATCGAACATTTGAGTGATGTTCCTAACCCATGGAAAGGTTTTACCATGAATCGCTGCCTAGTGCTGGCTCTGGTTGTTCTGCTGGTGAGCTCAGGAGTCAGCGAACTGCACGGTGAGTCATGATACACAACGTTTTATATGTTAAAAATATGTTTGTTTTCAGTGGTGGACTGTGATAAAGTACATTTACTCAGTTACTATTTTGACATACTTGTTCTTTACTTTACTAGTGTTTTTATTCGATGTTTCATATACATCTGATTTACTATATTTTGGAGGCAAATATTGGACTTTTTACATTTATGTAACACTCATAGCTTTTAGCTATTTTGTACATATAAAAACACATCATATACTTACATAATACAATGCACTGTACAATCTACCCAGTATTTAAAAAAGTATCTAGATTTGGCTCAACATTGGCAAACTGTAACATTAAAACAATATATATTTGTTTGTGTTAAAAACTGAATTATAATGTTCTACAACACCATGAAAAGAGCTATTAACCGGGTTCTTTTTTGATAGTTGTTGCACTCTAACCTTATTGAATAAAGTAAAGGATCTAAGTACTGTTTGTTTCGTCTTTATGCAGTAATACAGTATGCAACTTGCATGGATACTTCTCTATTCGACATATATGTATTATTGTTACAGTGTATTATTTTAATATTTTTTACACAACAAACTCTTTCTCCTCTGTTACATTCAGCAGGAATTTGTTGTGTTTTATATATCTTTTTTTTCTAGATGCAATGGATTCTTTTGTTGAGGAGACAGGAATAAGGTCTTTTGTTGGAAGTCTGCAGGATGGTTCAATATTTCAGGTATAGTCTTTCTCTTTAGCAAAGATTACCCAAACCTATTGGTTTCTATGTTGAGTGATTTAAAGGGTAAGATTTTTGTGATGTTATTTATATTTCTTATCTACTCAGTGGTATAAATCAATAGAGGCCTTGTTTATACTGAATCTCTGTGTGCAGTTTAAAGATACTTTATACTGAACGATGAGACTTCTTGATGTTATCCCGTTTGCATGATGTGAATGAGATCCGTACAGTCAATAGTCAGCACTAAGCTATTACCTTTTTATCATCAAGCTTACAGAAGTTTAAAGAAAAGATTGTCAAAATATGGAAATAAAAAGAGACCCTAAAGCATTTACTTCATTTATTTTCATTTAATCGTTTATTTGAAGAGGGACGATGCATATTGATGAACATTTAAAACAAATAATGCTTTAAAATGTAAACATGCTGGATTTTAGCTTTGAGCTAATTTCCATCCGTAGTCCCTCACATACAACATTTCTACACTTCTTAGGCCCATCATTTAGAAATGTAGACATGCATACAGTGTTGAAGTGTTTGTAAATCGCTTTGGATAAAAGTGTATAATACAAATTATAACAATGCTGCTAGGCCAATAAGTTCAATGCATTAGCGATACACACTTACTATTGGTAAGTATCGGTCTCACTGCATTGCAAGTATGACTGCACCTCATTGCATCACTATATACGTGACATTTTTAAAGGGTACAAGTAAAAAAAAACTGAACAAAACTGAAGTGAATTCATAAAGATATGTTCTGCTTTCATGTGGTGGTATATTGTGTGTATTTGAGGAATCACTTGTGAACTCAGACTGTTTTTTTCCTGTTGCCTGTCTGCAGATCTCACTATGGGACAATTTCATGGGGTGGTGGGGAACTGAAGAACTCGGAGCGATAAGAAGAAGAAAAAAGCCGATTGGCAACAAGTCGATCCTGAAACCCAAACCTAAAGTATGATTTGAAAAAATAACTTTCACAACAGCATGTTTCCAAATTGAGAACACAAATCATCTTCATTATACAGTACCTTGAATTTAATAAAATAAAGATGCAGAATGCTAATCAATTTTTTATTTCATTTGTCAGACAGGAAACATTAAATCTACCTTTTAGCATCACTGATTTAGAACTGTAATTTACTGCCACAGTGTAACAAAGTATTATATTGTCTGTAAAGTTTGCCTTCAAAAACATTGTAATAAAACATATTTACAGAAAAATATGGTGATACTTATATTTAACTGCAGATAATACATTGTCTTTATACTGTATGTGAAAGCATATAGCATTAAGAGACCTCTGTGAATGAACACGCACATTTACTAAAAGCAGAGGTGGACAAAGAACTCAAAACCCTTATTGAAATAAAAATAGTAATTTGACCGTAAAATTACAAAAGTAATAGTCAAGTATATTTAAAACACCAAAACTGGACAGTACTCATTCTGCTGCAATTGCCCATTTGCCCAGGAATAAATAAATGATAGTAACGTGTGATATTTAAAGTTAAATATGCAAAACATATTTTGTGTCTTAATAAAACTACAAGATGAAAACATACTCAGCGACATCCGCACTCACTCGCCAACATGTTTGGTTGGAGGCAGATGTAAGTCCCTTCTGGTTTCACTTTGATCACAACCAGGGTATCGTAGGCTGTGGGCACACAGCAGGGGGCCCGCTCCTCCACGTTCCCATTCTCGATGTAGGAGTTGAGCAGCGAGGCGTGGTAGGTGGGGTTGCTCAGGGGGAAAACGCACGGGCCTTGGCAGTTGTTGATTCTAGCCGTGTTGGGACCCAGGAATGCCTTGAACAGGGACACGGTGAGACTCTTCAGCCCGCACGTGTTGGCGTTCACTGGCTTGCCAGTGCTGTCTCTGGTGGATCGCAGGCTTCTCTGCATCTCGTATCCACGGGCCACCGTCTGCAGGGCCCTCAGCAGAAGGAAAGCACGGTACTGGCTCACTCCTGTTCTAGAGGGAACACAAGCACCAGTTACAAAGTGAGTTTCACACTGCCAGGTATCTTTATTAATTATAGTGCTTCTTATCTATTAGATGATTTATTTATTTATTTCATTTATTTTCTAGTATATGAATGTGCAAAGTAACCCAAGCTGTCAGATAAATGTAGGTGAGTAAAAAGTACAGAACAGTACTTGAATACATGTCTACATTGTTAAGGACTATGATTTCCAGGGGCTTTAGTTATTTTGCATGTGACAAGACTGAAGAAGCTCAACTCATTTGAAAAAAATACATTTGATCCACATATTGAGTGAGCTATGAAACTAAATATCAAATATTGCATATCAATATTCCATGAACAATAATTAAAAACAATTATGCTTTAAAAAGAAAAACTATGAAATCCTGAAAGAGAAGAGGTGCGATTAAATAAGTGTAAACTTCTTCCTTTTCGGATGTGTAATTAAGTAGATTATTTGTTTATACATAATTTAGAATCAGTAATATTTTTGTATATTAATTTGACACTGATTAGTTTTGTATTGTATAACAATTCTCATGTAAAAATGTTTTATTAATGTTTTACACATTCGAAATAAATCCAATCAAATCAAATATTCCATAAAATTGTATTGTCATACTGATATTCTGTACACACTGTGAAGACCACTGAGACAAATGTAACATTTGTGATATTGGGCTATATAATTAAACATTGATTGATTGATTGATTGATTGATTGATTGATTGATTGATTGATTGATTGATTGATTGATTGATTGATAAAAACTAGTTGAGTAAGCATTACTAAAACCAAGGGATACATTGAAAATAAGTTGATGTAGTAAGCTTAAGATAGTGATTGAAATGTCTAGCTTAAAGCTAGAGCAATGGATACATGCAAATAAAAGCAACGGCTGAGTATATTTAGTTACTAAAAAAGTAAGTAAAGTAAACTTAAGGTGTGGATTCGATGAAATAGTTAGTTAACCATAAGGGTAATATATAAATACCTGAAATGGATGAAAAAAAACATGTCAGCTTAAAGTAATACATTAATGATTCAAATATCCACCATCTGCCACCTTAAGTTGTTGAATGAAAACCTTAACCGACCAAACATTGATAGACCAAATATATGGGAAACATACTGTATTGCTATCATATTATTCAATGTAAAATGAAATCCACCTTAACTTAACACTGTTGAATCTGACAGGAGGCTTGATTAGGGGTACTTGAGTTCATCTGAAGGGTCTGTAGCTCTGACAACAAAGCTTGGGAACATCTGCTTTAGGAGTTTTCTTGAGCACATCACCTGCTGCAGGCTCCTTCTCTGGAAACGCACTGAGTTCGGTGAGCCTTCGCAGCCTCTTTGTGGCTCTGCAGCCGACCTCCCCCTCCGTCTCTATGACCTCCGTCACCTGCGTCACAGTCTGCTGCAACCTCTGCTTCACCTCCTGCAGCAGAGCAGGAGACATGGCCAACTCCCCAAGATGCACCTGAAACATGGGGCCCCGGCTGGTGAAGGAGACGATGGTCGGGGAGGGGGAGTTGATCAGTTCAGCAAGCAGGGTGTCACTGGAGGACAGATCGAGCGGCAGGGGGGGCAGGGAGTCTAAGGAGTCTAAGGAGTCCAGCTGCAGGACGGGGGACTCAGGGGTGTCCTGAGGCGGGACGTCACCCAGGAACCTCTTCAGCTCACAGAGAAAAGGGGTCTGTGAGGAGGCCGGGGATGAAGTGTGGTATCTGAGAAACAGAGTGAAACATGTTGCTGAGCATCTCTCTGGCAATGGTTGAGTAACATGTCAATAAGGAACATGAAAGCCAAGAAAACCTTGTTTCTGTTCCTCCTTCCCCAGAGAAAAGCAGAAGTGGAGTCATGCTGGTGGTACTTCCTGATTTTCCACCAATAAGAATGTCTCGTAGGCTTTGGTCTGCAAAGAGAGGAAATGTGAGGCGAGGGCACATGAAAAAAGAAATGATATCAAATGTCATATCTTACACAGGTCATATCTTGCTAATGTCTTATCTTATTACTACCATTTCCTACGCATGACATATCTTACTGATGACATGTCTTACTGATGTTACTTCTTACTCATATCAGGCTTTTTTGTTTCAATAGACATCCTCCATCTGTGGTGAACGCCGCCCTCTGATGCTTTTCCTGTAAGCATTATGTACTGTGTTTTCTCTGAAATGCACACAGACTAGAAGAGAACAGTAGTAGAAAAGAAAGAAGAAGACAACCATGATCATCTACAAAAGATTTAGGGACATCAGGACAGTTTTAAAACAGGCAATATTTACAGAAGGCCTGTCTGTACCTGTGTGTTAGGATGCAGCGACGGACTGGAGAAAGTGACGTCCAGGTTTCCTCCTGTGAGCGGACTTTCAAACACCAGGAGCAGCATGGGGTTCGGCGATGGAGACTGTGGGAGGTCAAAGGTCAACAAGAGCGCTCCTCTTTCATTTTCCTCTGCCAAAATCACTGATGGAGAAATCAAGACATGCTGTAAAGATAAAAAAAACAACAACATTCAGACAAATGATTGCGTTCAGAGAGCAATAATACCTCCAGTTGGAGGCAAAACCTCCAATCCATCCCTATGGTTTCTGCGTGTTTCCTTAGCAAGCTGCAGTAAGACTGATGAGCGTGCAGATGCCGTGCAGACTCCAAACTGATACACACTGGAGTTTGTGAGTTCATCATCGTTACCAACACTTTCACGCAGCGCTGCAAATATGTCATCCACAAGGCACGGTGCATAGTGAGGGGCGGGATGAGAGACTGTGGTGTGCTCTGAATAAAGAAAAAATACAACAACATTACAAACTAAAATAATATGTATCCTTGGAGATTATTCAACTGTGCAATATTTACATCAAGTTTACATACTAAAATGTACATTTAGAGCAATTATCTGGTTTTCAGCATTACCATTATTAATAAACTGCTATTGTATTATTCATATTTTTACATATATATATATAGTTGTTTTATATTTTGGACAAATGTGCACATTGTTACTTGGACTTCTCTCATTTCTATAAATGATTTTATTTGATTGAAATGTTCAAATGAAGCGACTGTTATACAATTACATTATTAAACATATATTGTGCTAAACATATGTTTACATGTTTATTGTTGTTATATATTATGGAACAATATGCACATTTGTACTTCTTTACGTTTAGATTAATTGTTTTGAAACATAGAATTGTATTTTATTTTACATAATATATTGTCTGGTTTTCTTTTAATTGCAATTTCATATTAAAATGGAGCAACTTTTAATAAATTCAATTTCCCGCTGAGGTTAAAAAGAGTATTTCTAATTCTGATTCTGAAAAATAAACGAGAACTTAAGGCATGCAAACAATCCAAAACACACTTATTGACCAGATAAAAACACCACAACGTAAAAATAAAGGCATTGCAGAGAACTGCATTCATTATTACAAACCGCTCATCATTGTGCAGAGTCTGACCTGTGAGTGAGGGGCTGTGGGCCGGGGGCCGTCCGTGGGAGAGCCTGGAGCAGCAGAGCATTAGCGCTGCGACACAGAACACATCCACAAACATCTTCATTCTATCTGTCTGAACATGTCTGGTCAGACCTATCTTTATCACATGTTATGAATGTTTCAAGCTCGGGAGGTAGGGAGGTATATGCTCCCACCTTCTCTTCTCACTAACGTGGTCACGTGCTGTCAAATATTTGGCCTTGATCATATCACGGTGGATTCTTTTTTTAGTTGTTTGCTGCACAGAAAAATGCGTCTTTCACCTCACAAAGGCAAGTTGAAGTCTGATAATGGGAGCGAATGAAAGGCAAAGAAAAGGCAATATTGTTGGTTTGGAGCTTAATGTGTGTAAACTGAAATGCATATCCAAGTATATATTATACACAAAAGAGATAAGAGGAACGTTCACACCAAGTTCTTTTCCCACAATAGTTCATGAGAACTCAGTTCATGAGAACTCTTTTAGTTCTGATGAACTAAAGCAGATCGCGTTCCAGGCCCAGTTCCAGCACAAAATGACTCAGGGTGCATCTGAGATTAGAGAGGGTGCAGTGGTAAAGTGCTATTTTTATAAGTGGGGAGTGGACCTAACACCCTCTAGGGGGTCCTCATCTCCTCTAGGAGGGTCCTCACTTCCTCTAGGGGGGTTCGGGGGCATGCTCCCCCGGGAAGATTTTTTTTTTAAATATTGAAGTTAAAAGCATCAATCTGGTGCACTTTGAGAGCAAAATGAAGAGATCTATGGATCTATGTGCTCTTTGCTTGATTCATGCCTTCCCAGTCCCTTATCACGTAGCCTATAAGAGCAGTAAGACCAGTTGTTGTAGCCAGTTGTGGTGAAGGCATCTGACTTACTTGAACCGAAATGTCTACATGCATAGCAGAAGATGGCATCTTTTTTACATGAATATTCCAGCCAATCTCTGTTTTGAAACCATGAGCTGCAAAATGAGTATAGCCTACAGGCGAGTTGGGCACTTTTTTAAATATACCTGGGCAGGCTCTGTTTTGCCGAGGTCCTCTGGCACTTGCGGGCCGCTGAGGGGTGGCGGTGTTTGGGGCAACAAAGACTGGCTGCTCCGCCTCCGTGGGCGAGGCGGGCAAAGCCGACGAGTCGGGCGTTATTGTCCACGACAATGGCCGCGGGTAACGTAATGTCCCCATGATCTGAACTGTTATTACCTACAGTAGATGCAGTGTTACTGCTGGCGATAAGGGCTGGTTGTTTTAACCATTTTCTGATGTCCATCACTGACACTGATAGCTTTGTAAGAACCTTGCGGATGACGAACGCGCAGCGGCACAGGTCACACGCACCTGACATAATAACGTTACTTACCGTTTAAATTGACCAAATAAATGCAGCAATGTTATTTAACCACAATTCCAATTTATTTTATTTCAACTCAATTCTTATTATACTTATTATTATTACTACTATTATTATTATTATTATCATTATTATTATATATGTAATATTTTTCACTTTTCTTTTTTTTTTTCACTTTTCAAATGAGGGTGCATAACGACTCAACTGAGGGTGCAATGCACCCTTATGCACCCCCGTAGAACCGGGCCTGTCGCGTTCACACCGCAATAAATCCCTGGGGGTGGATTAGGCAAATGAAGTCGCTGACGTCACTTCTTCTTCTGCTTTGGGTTTACTGGCAGGCCGCAAACAACTTCACGGCGTATACTGCCACCTATGACTGCCACCCGAAGTCCCCGGAGTTGGGGACTGGCTTCAGTAGAAGCTGCTGGGAGTTCCGAGTAAATCGCCAGAACGCCGACACCTCCTCATCTCCACCGCTCCCATGTTTTCTTTTGTGTTGCCATAAATTAGTCTCTCTAGAGTCTACGTTTATGCGCTGGGCTAATCAGACATAGGAACCTTTTTCTCCCACGAAAGTCCCTGCTCTCTAGCAGGGACTGAATGGGGGGTAAAAATGGTTCTGATTAACTAATTTAGTTCAGGGGGCTTTTTGGTGTGAACGCAAATACATCTGAGTTCTTCTGATGAACTATTGTGGGAAAAGTACTCCGGTGTGAACGCGCCAAAGGTGTTTTAACCCTTCATGATTGTAGCAAAGCTTCATTTAAACTGAATGTAGAAAAGACACAGATGAGTTGAATGTTGTTTTTCATAAAAACACCTGAGCTGAGCAGCTACATTAAAAAAACAGCAACAAACTCTATTGTGTTTAAATCAAATAAAAAATACAGAAGTGTAAAAGATTTAAAAAATAGCTGTGTGTTGCATAGAGCCAGATGAAAGTTAGTTTAAGCATATGGAAGCAGTTTGAAACCGCTAGCCTGGCTCTGTCCATAGTTTACAAAAATGTGTCTACCAGTAGTCTACGTCTCACTATTCAACTCGTTATTTTGAAGACTGCAACAAGGACTTAAAGTTGTACATGGAGTTATTAACAGGACTATTTCTTGACTGGATGCAGGGACTTTCTGAAGTCTTGAAGGCCACCAGTAGAGACTTCAGGAAGTTCCTGCTTACTGGTTAAGAAATATTCAATGTTGATGACCCTATGTAAAACCACAACAATCTAACACTGCATTATTTTGTGTACACAATAAATAAAATGTTTATTAGTGAGATTTAGAGGTGTTGGTAGGCTCATTTTGTTTTTTCACTTTTAGCCGGAGCTAAGCCAACCGTTTCCTCTTGTTGGGCTCTCAGGGCTGTGGGAGTGGATCACTCTTCTCATCCTACTAGGTGATAACAGAGCTGAATAAAACATGTTTATCTTTTAAATGGGTCTAATTGATCTGCTCTTATTCATGCTAGAGTTGGAAAACAAGTGAATAAAGTCCTGCTCCCATAAAAAACGTAGACATGAGGCCCGACTCCTTTCATAGTCGTCATTCCCACCATCTCTCTCACAGCTGCACTCCTGTTGTGCAGACAGTCAAGGTCTCAGATGTTTAGGAGCCGTGTATCCCGAGAGATAACACCAAGGCTCTTTCTTGTACATCACAAACCTTCATTGTGGAACGAAAAGAACAGTTCATTATGTTCTAATGGCTGCAACACCCGCCAGTATTGGGTATTGTCTGGTTGTGTGTAGGCCTACTGTGGGAATCGGGAATCATTCAACAGATTTTCATTAAAAACACACATCTATAATCAATACTTTTGTAGTGTCGTTTGAATGTGTAATGTAATTGTGTGTTTTATATTATACCTGTGTGTTTTTTTACTTATGAATTTTAACATATGTAAAGTGTCTTACTTTTTAAAAGCTCCAGTTGTAAAAAATAATTAATTAGTCTCATCTACATACAGCACTATTTGGACCATACTAATTTATCTTCAGTGTTGACGAAAACTTTTTTTTTTCCATAAGGAACATTTGGTACGAACGAGTGCAAATATTCTTATGTTTATGGCAGGTATGGCTATTTGTGAATCATTCAATCAAAAACAATGAAAGCTAATTAAGTTGGCAGCTAAAACACATTTTAGCCTTTTTTAAATATACAGATGAATTCTCATTACAAGGTGTCATTTTGCTTGCAAAACTAATCAAATAACAAATCGTATCGTTAATAGTGGCTAGAATATTTGAAAAATATTTGTTAGACATTTAAAAATATAAAATAAGTACAATTCGATCAGACAAAAATCCCACTAAACACACAATGAATTCAAATATTAGAAGAAACATTTTTATTAATAATCATAAAACGCAGGGGAGAAAAAGAACCATGTTTTTCATTCGTTTCATTATAATAACATCTTAGGATAAAAGCACCAACATCGAACAGTAAGAACTCATGTAAATGCAGGGCCTTTTGGGAAGTAGGTTTGCGTTATTGCACCTCAAACCTGCCCTGGCTGCACCCATCAGACATCGCTGTACACATCCTGTCACATGTCCGCCCACCAAACAATGGGAAGAGTCCCAACAAAAGGACCGTGAACCCCTTTTGTTTGACAAATTTAGACGAAGGCATTTGTGAGATGACGAAGAAGCTGAAAGCCATTTCACAGCATCTGGATTCTAAAGCTTTATAAAGCTGGATTCAACCGGAGGCGCTGGATGTATGTGACAGCGAGAATACATCTGAGGTTTGAATTGTACCTCGCTTACTCAGGCATTGTCCTGGTCCTGAGTTTGGTTACAAATAGGACTCAATCATGCCACGAGATGGAGCATACGTTTATGACATGCAGTAGTTTTAAGAGAATTGTTTACATAATTTCAAGCCATGTGGGAAGTTCCTGAGTTACGACCTTTGGCAGGATTTAGAGTAAACAGCCTCCACTGCAGAGCTCTCACAGATTATTAATAATGCATCAGGATGGAGCATGCGGGAGAACTGCATAGAGGCTTTTATTTAAACCATGCTTACACCAAAGGACTTGAATAACAGCACCTCATCCCTTTGACTGATTATATAAGCAGCTATAAAACTGGTTGACATCTGTAATGATTGTACATTTGTTGCCGTCTCCATAAACTGTTCTCACTTCCACATACATCACGCCGACACTCCAGATTCGAGAACATTTCTGGTAAACTCGTGTTGAAGATTATTAAACCATAAAACCCTGCAGCACAACAGGAGGAGAGTAGTATTTATCAATAGCTGCAATGTCCTTGTTTTAAGTGAAGGAGAGCACCGTGCTGTCGGTCTGAATAGTAGTATTACAAACTGACAGGAATCTGAAGACACCATTCAAAGCATAACATGTGACTGCAATTGTATCAAACACCAAGAATAAGAAAATCAAAACAGCATCAACAATAATTACAAAATACCTCTCAGTGCTGGTAACAGTCGCAGGTGAGAAACACATTGAGTGCACAGGACAGGCGGACAATAAAGCTTTGATTATTAATCTAATCTTCCCTTAGATATGCACCGGAGAGTGGGACAAAAAGCACACAAACCGAGTGTTTTCCCACTATCAGAGAAAAGGGAAGCTTGGATGCTCTCACTCCCAACAAAGTGTTACACATACATCCTAACAAGAGATTTACATCTTTCCATTGACACAATACGCTCACATCACAAGGTAGGGCCTTGTGTGGTGCGATATCTAGCGACGGACAGTTTGTGTGGACATGAGGATTTGTATGCACCAGTGAAGTTTTTTTCAGAACAGAATTGCGATTGTTTGGAAACAGAAGCACCGTTTTTTCCTGCAGAAATTGCATTGGTAAAAATAAAAAATATACCAAAGAGGTGAAAACATCTGATAAAAGTGAAATCTAGTCGTGTTTAAGCCACAGCACCTTTGTTTGCCTGCGTTACATACGCACAGCTTTTCAGTTTCTATTTCTATCACAAGGTCCAGTGATGTCAAAGCTCCTCTCTCATTGGCTTCAAGCCTCCTGTTTAACAGGCTGAGTTTAAGGTCACAATGCCAAAACAACCCTTTTCACTCATATATATATTTACATATATATATATACTTATATATTTAGACTGTGTATATAGATACATATTTTGTATATCTTTCTGTTCATGATAAGGAAAACCAATGTTATGCACAGAAACAGTGAGTATGTTCACTAACAGATAAGCAGCTCGCCCTGAGGCTGACTGATGTTTGAAACTGTGGCGTGAGAAACGTCCTCGCACCGGTTCACTCCGAGCAGCTGCTGCAGAGTCGTTCTGTCGGATTGGGGTCTACAGCTATCCATTAGGAATTCCAAGAACCAGACATTAAATATCAGATAGAAAGTGCCAGAAAAAGGCTTTAAAAGTGTCCCCGTGTACAGCAACAAGTATTCGATTTGTTTTTGATGTTTTCACCACAGAATAAATAAGATACATCAGATACAGTCCAAATGTAGCACCATTGTTTTCAGACTGTGAGTCAAGCACCATTGTATTCTAAAATGCCAACACATTTCAGGATCAAACAAAAAGAACAACAAAACAAATACCAAGGCAAATGGAGGCCGACAGCATAAATATAATAATCTAAATTATACACAACTATACAGTCGGAGAATGAATCACATTCACAGTACAAATCTTTTTATACAAAAAAACTAATTACACAATCAAAAAAGCAAACAAAAAGGTGTGAAGAGAGTCCAGTAGTTTGTTGTGGTTATGGTTTTCTCAGTGTGTGAGGATTCGCATGCACGAGTGTGTACGTGTGTGTACATCAACTATATGCAGTATAGTTAAACAAACGTGTCCACATTTTATGCCCTAAACAATCACTTAAACCTGCATTTCCCAACAGCAGAGATACATATGAATATGATTAGCTTAAGAAGGGTTAAAACATTTCTGCTTTTTTAAGCTGTGTTCCCTCAAAGTAGT
The DNA here is from genome assembly GCF_902827115.2 of Pseudochaenichthys georgianus. Taxonomy (NCBI): domain Eukaryota; kingdom Metazoa; phylum Chordata; class Actinopteri; order Perciformes; family Channichthyidae; genus Pseudochaenichthys; species Pseudochaenichthys georgianus. Next base: position 6,854,654 of record NC_047506.1, on the reverse strand, counting down.
GTAACTTACCAAATTGACTAAGGAGAATAAATGTGAATAAATACAGAAAGTGGCTAAAAATGTCAAGATAGCACCATTTTATCAATCGAATGTCATGGGGTCTTTCAAAGAATAATGAAAATGTACTCAGCTCAGCGTTATCTCCACCCAATAAAGAGTTGCTAGTTCACAATATTTCCAAATCTAGGCTGAAATCTTAAGTTTTTTCAGATTTCAAAACATGAATGGACTTCATATGTCCATATTTTACATTCATTGAGCTTAATATGCTTGTTTACCGTCACAACAGTAATTTAATAAAAAAATGACTGTCACTGATTTGTTAAATATCTGATACTGAAGATAATCACACCTGAGAATTATTTAATTGGATTTTCTCAAGTTAATAACAAAGAAATGGCATATGTGTTTCTTTGCTTTTAAACAGAGACTGAACAGTACATCATATTTTTAGAAAATGTAAAAATGCAGAGTTTAAGGGGTGTCAACAAACCAGGCTGGACTAGCACATTCTGCTACATGAGTAACTTTATCTTACCATCCAGTGTGAAGTTAGACCAAAATACTAAGTTCCTAACTTAAATTCATTATCAAATATGTTTGTGTATGCTACACAATTTCACCCAAGGAAGAAAACGGATGAGAGCGTGCAAGCAGGAACACTGCATGACATCTGAGCAGAGTTCAATTAACTGGTCTGTGTGTGTGTGTGTCTGTCTGTGTGTGAGTGCACTCGGAGAAAGTGACACTTTGGAGGGAACAGATCAGAAAGCTTAAGTAAACAGATTCATTAGCTAGTTGCTATGATAAGTGGCCAAGACAAAACTGACACTGTCATACTATGAAGCACCTTTAATTAAAATCAGACAGCCTAATGCCTCAGTTCACCCAGTGCTGAGCAGCAGCTAGAACTGATTTCCATATTGTAAAATCACACAAACACGACCAGTACCGATTCTGCTCAAGGTGACCATAGCGGTGGTAAGTGGTGTGTGCGTGTGTGTGTGTGTGTGTGTGTGTGTGTGTGTGTGTGAGATCCCAGTACAGAAGCCAGTCATGGAGGCGGTTGGGGTAGTGCAGACGTTTTGAAGCACCAGTGATGAGGAGAGTGTCTCGGTCCACACCTCTGACATTTGCATAGTTTATTTCATTTTGAGGTAGTATTCAACAATGACCTGAAACATCGAAGAAGACAGAAACAGAGGATAATGAGTGTTTGTTATAAGGGGACAGATTCATCAAATAAGACACACAGTAAGTCAAATCCTGTCACTTTCAAAATCCATTTATCTCCAACCAACGCTATACGGAATTCGATCTGCCACAAAACTATTTTAAAAAGAGACGGTGGCGTCGTGAAGTAGCGTGGAGTCGTGGGAGTTCGTCATTGAAATCATCTTGTCCCTGTTATGATTATTTCATTATTCATCAACAGAGATTTTTACAGAACCGAATAATCTGAAAGGTTATCTCTTTGCCAAAACAAACAGACACGGTGAGTAAAACCGGTATAACATTTGATCGTTTAAACTGGTTAGACCATCAGTTTAGATAATCACAACGCTGACACATGCTTTAAGGCAGGGCAAGTAAGTTTGGCCGTGGGCCAATTTTTTGCTGAGCCACAAGATGGTGGGCCAGAACATAATCAAAGCCTAATTCAAGGAATTGTTCCCCGGTTCAGAAAAAACTCTGATATCGCTGATGACCCTCCCCATCAACACTCTGATGCGCAGTCAGATCCGCTCATTGGTTCACTGATGATATAGGCGCCCAATCCAGAGCCTCTGGCTAGACCCGCCCAAAGGGAGGCTCGTCCTCTCTCGCCCCATTTCAGTCCCAAAGCCAGGGCTATTATCTGTATTTTAACAGACATATCTTTTAAATTGAGGTGCATTTATTGTTCTCTTCAAAGTTTATTTTTCTCTGAAATTTTAGGGAGGACGGTCCTCCCTTTCCTCAATGGACGAGCCTCCACCGAGTAAAGTAGAGGAATTAGCAGTGTTATTTAACATACTTTTATTTTAATAAGTATTGTCAAGTTCTCTGGGTTTTTGGCATTTATTTGAGTGTTTGTCCACATTTGAGAGGCTTGAGGGGCAACAGAGGACGCATGGACAACTGGAATCCTTTTTCCTTTTCTTTATTTCAACTTTTCAAGGACACATTAGGATTCTTTCAGGTTGAAAACCTTTAAAAAATATCAAAGGACAAAATAAATCAATTAGCCCATACAGCATGTTTTGCTTTGCAATTTAATATATTATAACCTAAATTAATCAGTAACCAAGTATTTTACTCAAACTCAATGTATTTAATAGTTAAAGTACTTTAATTGACCTGGTTCCCCCCCAACCACACATTTGCCATATGTGACCCGCTCTATCGAAATCAGTCGGAAGTCGCAACGGCTCATTTAAAAAAAAAAAAAAGTGGATTTGCGTAAAAAAATAGTTTTTCGGGGTTCGGGTGTTTTGTTTGATTTTAAATAAACAAAGTCTTGGCTTTCAGAATATGAAACGTTTATTTCCAAAACACATGAATACATGTTTGAAGCTTGTAAAGGGAAGATGACAGCTCTCCCTCGCCACTCTGCTCTTCCACAGCGCCGCTTCCCCTCCCTCCGCTGACATTATGAATGTAAGCGGATATGTCGGGACAGAATTTGACTGGCAGCTGATCGATCGGAGCATCCCTAATTATTACCAGACATTTTGACCAGCAGGTTTTGAATTTACCGGTTTTTAATGAATTTTACCAGATAAAAAACGGTAATACCGGCTAACGGAAACCCTGATGTGCGACTGTCGGTCCTATGTTGTAAAAACAAAAATAATAATTACGGGCCAAATAGCATTGCTGGCGGGCCAACAATGGCCCGCGGGCCGCCTGTTGCCGACCCATGCTTTAAGGGGACAGGACACCAACACAACCGTTCAAAGTTCTCTAGGTTTGAAATTGTTGGAAAAATATTGTTGTTTTGAAAGTACACAATGGAGCAAAATAGCAATGAATAGGTCAGGTAAACTTTTGGACATTTCACTGCAGAAACCGACATTTTAAAACCTGAGAGTGGACTTACCTTGTTCAATCAGAACAACAGCGTAAGGCAGCTTTAGAACAGGTATCCTGTCTCTCTCTCACTCCCTATCAGTCTCACTTTCTCTCCTCCTCTGATTGCCCTTTGCTCTTACCCTCTCCATCCTCCCCCCTTCCCCAAACCCTATCTAGGTCTGGAGCCAGGAGGCTGGGAGGTGGTGTGGGTGCCATGCGTGCCCTGAGTCCTCCACATGCCCCCGCCTCCACCTGAGCTGCTGGCCTGAGGTGGAGGAGGCAGCCGGGGGGGGTAGTGCACTGGGAATGGACGAGAGGAGGAGAGGGAGGAAGAGGAGAGGGAGGAAGCAGCAGCGACTGAGACAGAGGGGGAGTAGGAGATGGAGGCTCTCTGGTGGTGGGACAGACGGGAGGAGTCGGATCGAGATGAAGGCGAGGCGTCAGAGTGGGCGGCTGCTGAGGAGGTGCTGTGCAGGGGAGGAGGGGGAGGCAGGGTGAGGGTGGGGGGAGAGGCGCTGTACAGGACCGACTGGGTGCGAATGTGATGGGACAGGGAGAGGGGGAGAGGGGACAACACCAGGCGGGTGCAGGCCTGTTGGGGGGTGGTGTGATGCTGGATTTGGGAGGAGGGGGAGGAAGAGAGACTGAGCAGAGAGCCGAGGCCTCCAGAGGAAGGCAGCCTCACCCCAAACTGATGGGAGGACACTGTGGGCCCCACATGGTGAAATATACCTGCAAATCATAATGCAGAAACGGAGGAGGGGGGAGAGAGGGGAGAGAGTGGAGACAGAGCAGAGGTGGCAAAGACAGCGAGAAAGAGGGGTGGGGGTTGACAAAGAGAGAAGCAAGGACTGAGCCGGGTTGTGCAGAGCAGCAAGCAGGTCTGAGACCAGCACACAGAAAGCAAGAGTCAGGACACTGTCACCCAGCATGTGGGAGCCAATTAGAGCCAATTGTACTAAAGCGGTTCTTATTGTAGTAAAAATTTAATTTTTTATTTTTTGCTTACAGGTGAACTGACTCTGACATACAACTCCAATAGATACACCCACAGAAAATGACAATATAGTGAAGTATTAATGATGTGTATTTAATTCATGGTCAATCACAGATGTCAAAATAAATGATTTGTTCAGATTTGTACTTTTTCTTAAAAAAATTCTCAAGCATTTCTTATTTTCAAAGTGCAACATTTTCCAAGGGTGTTTCAGCATTTAAGCAGCAAGCCCATCTCAAAGCAAGGTAGCACAGTCAGTCAGTCAGTCACCGAGTCAGTCAGTCAGTCACCGAGTCAGTCAGTCACCGATTCAGTCAGTCAGTCACCGAGTCAGTCAGTCAGTCACCGAGTCAGTCAGTCAGTCAGTCACCGAGTCAGTCAGTCAGTCACCGATTCAGTCAGTCAGTCACCGAGTCAGTCAGTCAGTCAGTCAGTCAGTCAGCGAGTCAGTCAGTCAGTCAGTGAGTCAGCAGGACGGAGCGGGCAGCAATGGACCTTGACTTACCTGCTTTTATCAGCAGGCCCTTTCCCTGATCTTGGACTCGTAGTTTATCAATCGACCCCAGGCTAAGAACAAACCCTCCCTCTGTACTCTACGTGATCAGCTTGATCTGACTCACCTCCAGCCGCTCCACCTGCCAGCCCAGCACTGGAGAAGCTTCCAAGGACGGAGTTTCCGTTGACGAGCCTCGGTGTCCCACTCACCGTGGATCCGCCCGTCTGGGCCCCGAACAAGGACTGCAGGACTGAGGCCCCTCCGAGTGGGAACTGAGACCCGAGGTACTGACCCACAGAGGGTCCTGTGGTGGAGGAAATGGCTACGGGACCACCCCCCACCTTCCCACTCAGGATGCCTCCACCACTGCTGGCAGCGGCAGATATGAAGAGGTTCTGACTGGCCATGCTGCTGCTCATCTTCATCTCCCGGTCTCGAGGGCCCTTCTGTTTGTGGAGGGTATGGCGTTGGTCCGATCCCCCTCCTCCCTGGGACCCTCCTCCACCGCCGCTGCCTCCACCCCGGGGCCCTGTCTCCTGACTGAGGAAGGGGTTGGGATTGATGTAGCTGGACGACTCTCCTTCACCTCCTTTCCTCCCCTGCTGATGATGCTGTTGTTTGTGGTCTGAATCTGAGTCCGTGCCCCGGCCAGACCCCCCCATGCCGAAGGGGGAGCCCCCCTGCCTCAGGTCCGAGTGAGGCTGCTTGGGGTCAGAAATGGGCGAGAAGGTGGCTTTCCACTTGCTGTTGGAGGACAAGGAGGAGGAAGAGGAGGCGTCACTTCCTGTGCTGTTACCGCTGCTGCTACCAGACTTCCTGACTAGTGGAAAAAAAGAGAGAAGGAGAGAAAGAAATATTGGCATTAAGCAGAAGAAGTGCAAGATTAAAAAACAAATATTCGAGATAAGAATTTAGAAGGTAGTCAATTGAAGCTAATTTGACCAAAAAGCTGAGTAAATGTATTAATTATCTCTGCATCCAATCTCTTAAACTAGTTATGTTTCCACCAGCAGTATATGGGATTATGGATGAGGATACATTTTACAGTTTAGTTTTGTCCGACTCACGATATTCAGTCGTATTTATTTCCATGCCTCTACGAGCAAGTTTACTTCTTGATAAATATAGCAAACACTGAGGAATTTATTTCCTTAAAATATTTGTATTTGGAATGACATTTTCTTTTCTTACCTCTTTCACCGTCCCCTATTCTACCAGGTCCATCTCTGCTCTCCAAAGATATAGTGGCAATTTTTCTTTCAATTCTAGAAGAAAAAAATAAACTGTCAAGAAAAAAATGCAACTAGTTTTATTGGTCACTAGGATACTTAACAAAAAGTGGGGAAAGCCTCAAGCTGTAGTGGAGACCAGCAGAGTCATCTTTTATAAAGGCAGTTCAGCAGGGACACGTTGTTACCCCCGTCGTCATATTAATGACGAGTTTCTTACCGTGAACTGGAGCTGTCAGCAGGGTATCCTGAGTCGTCATCGTCAGAGCTGGGGGCCGAGGAGTACCGGCCAGCTCCTTTGAGCTCCAGGGGGCACTCTCTCTTCAGGACGGGGGGCTGGTCCATGTCAGGCCCAGTGGGGCTGCGGCTGGACTGCTCTGGAGAGGAGATGGCAGAGATCTCCAGGGGCTGGTTGATGTTGTTCACCTGAGGGACAAAGAACATAAAGGCTTCGAGTAATGTGAAAGCAATCCAATGTCCTTGATCCATGGGGAAAGAATGGTGGTAATGCACTAAAGAGGTATTTTTGAGTAAAATGTTACAAAATCTAAGCTAGAAATATTGTTTCAAAATTCATGATTGAACTACAAATAAAATAAATTATCATACAGGCAGTCAAATTAACCCATATTAATCAAAGTAATGTGATACATGTAATATTACATATGTTCACTGTTTACTATAATGTGTACACATATTTACTAATTCTTGTAAGACGTTAATTATTTGTTCAAAATGTCTTCTTCATGTTCATTCATGGTTTGGATAATATTCCTTTTTAATACATTTAAACTCTTGAAAATCTTTTTTCTTCTGTTTTATGATATTAATTTATTAAAGTGGTTGTATGAGGAACACCCTCACATCACACAGTGGATAGGGAAAGGATCCTTTTCAGTTTTATGAAGATTGTAGTGCATTTATACCCTACTCAGGTCCTGGTTAGCCGCTTTTCCACTGTTGGGCCATCGAAAGCAAGTGGCATCTTCGAGCCAGCAGCCGCTGTAAATCTGCCAAGGCCCCAAGCCACGAGAACAAAAACCACTCGCTTAACTTCTATCGAGCTGATCCCTTAAACCGCCTATTATATGCAACCTCTTAGTATACGACACACAAATAAATAACAGCACACTTGTCATTCACCTGACATACAGGAATTACAGTAGCACCATCAAAAAAAACTGCATAATAAAAGTAGACCATGATGGGGTCAGTTGAATTACTATCACTGTTAAATTTGCAAAATAAAATAATAACTCACCGCCTGAATCTGCCTCCTGCGACTCGAACATCCTGAAAGTAAACATTGAGGTCCCGCCGCCATCTAAGCTACTTTCCAGTCTCCATAAATACATTGCTTTAATTGACATTGGACACATACTTTGGGATGATATTTGGATATCACAGCTCTTCTGTAAACTAAGTCAAATTAAGAAAAGTAAGATGTGTCACACAGGTTTGATATTTGCTCAGCGATTCCAGAAACACTGCTTGTCAACTAGATTTTTATAATGTATGTTCTTTTTGTTTTGTGATACATGGCAAATGAATCCGAAGTGGACGGTATAAAGTCTGTTTGGTAAGTTCATTTACATTTAAAATGCCTGACTGACTGAATGAAGGCTTGAAATGTTTCCTACTGTTGCTGATTTCTTATGACTCATAAACAGACAGCAATTCGTTCTGAAAACATCATTCGACCTTATTCTGTCATCATATTTAGCTCGCAAGAAAACGCTCTGCTTCACAGTTAACACGTATTTATTTTTGTTATTCTTTAGTGATGAATCCCATCTTCCCCCCAAAAGACAGATAAGCGCTGCCTATGCCCCCCGACTTTGCCCCAGGCCACTCTTAGCACTAGCTGGCCTGTGTGCGGAGCGACAGTGGAAAAGCGGCTAATGCTAACGAGTAAGAATAGGGAGGCTTTCTGGTTTGGCGTGTGGACAGTAGATGTTTATTTTCAATTCATTGTAAGTGTACATTCCTGTTTTGTATTGTCTTGACCTTTACTTTAGTCATGGACTGTAAAGTTGTCGGTGTTTAAACAAAATAAATATTATATCACATCATGTCAGGTCCCTGTGTGTGTTCTCTCTTCATGCTGTTGGGGACTCACCATGGAGTTAATGTTGAGAGGAGACCCTGAGGAGCGGTTGGAGGCGAGCCCGGGGAAGGACCTCCTCTTCGGGGACCCCCCCGCCGTGACTGACGCGGTAGAGTTGCGTTTCCGTCTCCCCCTCTTACGGCCCTCCTGAGCGCCGAGGCCGTGAGAGGAGTGTGACGACGATGTGTGTGTGGGTGTGTGTGTGTGCTGTGTGCCGGGGGACTGGTGGTGGTGGTGGTGATGGTTTCCATGGTTACTGTGGTATCCCTGCTTGTTGCCAGTGTGATGGTGGAGGCGTAATCCTCCGGCCGCGCTGCTGCCCGACGAAGAGGAAGACGAGGATGAAGAGGAGGAAGAAGAAAAGAAGATTCTCCTCCGCAGTTCAGTGTCCTGTGGCTCCGTGTCGGATTCACCTCCGTGGCGATCCTGTCCATCTTCCGGAAGAATCCGAGGAGGTCCGTCTGCATATTGGAGCACCCCCCCAGTCCCCAGTGGAGGGCTCTGGATGGGACCACCCCGTCCCATTGGTCCTGTCAAGGGAGCGTTGGGATGCGAAGGTGATGAAGAAGCACCATTATGGTCCTCAGGGTGGGGACCGCCATTCATCAGCCCTGAGCCCGATAAATATCCTAAACAGAAACAAACAGACAATTAGAAAGATGCACAGGAAGAACATGAAGTCAAAAATAAAAATATGATATGCATTTTATTAGTAAAAAATAAGCTACTAATCATTGTGTGGTCAATATAATACATTAAGTAATTAAACGTTATCCTTACCGTTGGTTTGACCCGACTGAGATACAGGGCTCGGAGTACTCCTCTGAAAAAATAAAGATCAATTAAAATCCAAAGAAACAATATCAAACTTAAATGACTACAACTGGGTTGTATTCCTGTATTCCTATTAAGTTTGATAAAGTTGCAGTATATATATATTCATGTCCTTACATAGTGTCATCACTTTATCCACTGGGAAAGTCTAAAAAGTGGCATATGAATGATTTAATTAGGGCCCAAAATGTGTTTTGAGTGACCTTGACAATCTGAGTTCAACTCCAAGTCTAAAAAGGGAAATCTGTGCACAATTTAAAGAAGTGTCCTCAAGGATTTTCTAAGATATTGTGTTCACGAGAATGGACGTATGTACAGACATATGAATGCAGAGGCATAAAGGTCACACAAAATCTTACATTTAAAAACTAAAATCGATGTATATTAAGGTGAATTAACTACAATTATATCCGCCATATCTCTAACCTGCGCATCCTACTGAGCTCACCAATTCTTCACAAGTGAACCTTGGAGCAGCCAGGCACTAACGGCCCCTACACGCGGCGGCGTGTGCGTTGTCACTTGCCGGCGGGCATGTCTGAAGCTAGACCAACAACCAATCACCTTTATCTCCCTCCCAGGACACACAAGCAGCGGTATGATTGGCTAGAGCTTGTACTGGCATATGATTCGATTGGCTGACGCTTCCGTCGAAGCTTCAAAAGTAGAACATTGCTCTACTTTTGCAGCGAGCAACGCTTTGCTCCCACAATGCAGTTCGGGCAGAAGCGTTGAAGCGTCAACGCACGCCGCCGTGTGTAGGGGGCGTAATATAAAGGCACTATAGCAGTACCTATTATACTACTACACTGGATGTACTCACCAGTCTTTCAACTCGACTGGGCAGCACCACGCTGGCCAGAGGAATGCTGACCGGTAGTTTACTCGGGTGGACCGTGCTCAGAGGAATACTGATTGGAAGGCTTTTAATGCTGCTGTCACCCTGAACAGATGGGCTCCTCTCTTTGCCCTATGTGAGAATATAAGAGTAGATAATGGTTAACATTGAGAAGCGGCAAGAAAGGTTTTTTAAAAAAAACGGATCAACAGTGCAGGTGTACATAAAATAAAAAATAAAATGTTACCCTCTCGAAGCCTTTATTCTGGGCATCACAAGGATTGGGAGAAGGACAGTTCAGTTTGGCTCCCAGCGGCGAGTAAACACCTCCCAATTCCCTAAATGAAAAAGGAGAAACAGGTTAGCTTTTTGCTACCCTGGGGAGCAACGTAGAGACATGTGGGTGCTTTTAGTGCCAACCAACCTGTGCATGTTCAGTCCTGGACCTCTCAAGTGAGCGTTGGGGTCCTGGTTAAGGTGCCTCCGCAAGGCAATCTTGGCGGGGGAGAAGCGTGTGTAATCAGGAAGAGCGTAGGACGAACTCAGCTGCCTCTGCCGGGCATCAGAGATGGCGGGTGCTATCTCATGGTATGGAGAGATGGGAAGATAGCGAGACAGAAGTTCCCCCTTGGTGTTGGTCCGGTCAAAACAGGGCAAGCTGGTGCCGTTGATCTCCATGCTGACGCCGTTAAAAGCCGGGATCGAGCACATGCCGTGCTTAGAGGGGTCCATGTCCATGGAAGAGCGGGAATCCAGGTTCTTTCTGTATGGGGAGCCGTGACAGGGGCTGTAGGATTTGAGCTGAAGCAACTCCTGCTGCCTTTGAGTTTTCTCCAGCTCCACTATGCTGATCTACAAACAGACACAAGGGGGAGCCATTACACTAAAGAAACAGCACTGCATTACATTCCTGATATGTCAAGAAATGTTTATGACAGGAAATCCTCAGCTCTTCCTGAAAGCTATCATTTATACAGTTTAGGTGACAAGCATAATTCCTCTTGAATACCTATTTGAAGAGCGAGTTTTATGGGCAAAAGATAGAAGAGAGAACAGAGCAACTGTGGGGGAGTATTTCAGAGGTGGAAGAGAGATGGAAGCATTAGGTAATGAATCCAAAAAGTTGAGGAGGACTGTGTACCTGCAGCTCCAAGCAGTGTCTCTGCTTTTCAGAGATTTGTCTGCGTAGCACCTGCTTCTCCTTCAACAAATTCTCCAGACACAAAGAGCCCCAGTCCAGCTTCAGCTCCTCACATCGAGACTTCAGCTGGAAAACAACAAACATACACGCTTGATGTTATTGAATCGTGAGAGAGAGCGGGAAGGAAAGTCAAATCTAGATTCATATGGGCCTGAAGGGCATGGCTGTGGAGTGAAAACCACAGCTGAACTGGGACTGCATCCACCATTACACAAATGCAGAGCAGCAGGAATGGTGACAGGTGTGAGCCTCTGGGGATGATGTAGTAGTAAGGGTGGAGGTTACAACAACATAGTAAGCCCTGAGCGCTCACCAGAAGCAGGCTATGGTCTCTCAGTAAGACCATGTCTCTCTCCAGCTGCTTAGTCTGCTCTTTCAGCTGACGGTTGTGGGCTGAGATCTCCTTCTGGGCTTGCAGCAGGTCCTCCACAGTCAGGGCTTTCACCCCCAGCTGATCACCACATACACACATCATATATAAGCAAACACAATGCCTAAACAACAACTTAGCAGTACAAATCTTTAAAGCGTTATGCAGCCGTTGTTTGGTATAGCGTAAAAAAGCAAAGCAAATGTGGCAATGGTTCTTCTTTACTACGCTTTTATGGAATAAAGTGACAAAGCAAAGGGGGCTTTTGACACCACTGACCGTTCTAAGTCAATAATAAGAAAAGCATCATTGTGCATTTGTGTTTTCCCTGTGTTCATTGTTAAAGCACTTCCTAACTGTTTCTGATCACTGTAACCTCACATCACCGTTGGGTGTAGTAAGAGCTTTCAACACAGCACTGATCAACCCAACGCGTGAGATATTATGCGCTTTAACAGACTTAAAGTTTTAACCAGACGAGCTTAGTGTTAAGTTTATTCTCATTACAACACAACGCTGCAGGTAAACACCCAAAATAAGATCTGCCTCGCTGTCATTAAAGATTAGCTTAAACCATGTTCACCTGGAAAGGGATATAAGTAATTCAGGCTGTCCCTTAAAACAGCTGTAATTAAGGGCTAATCTTAGTACATGATACCGTTTTTGGGTTTTATTTGTATCCTTCATTTTATGAATGACCTTAAAGTAAAATAACTTTATAAGCATGGATGCATACAACTGCTATTTAATACAAGAAGTTAGTAGTAATATTACCGATTGTATCTGTATATGAAGAAAAATTGAGTAACGGCTCCTACCTCGTCTAGTTTGGTCTGAAAGAGACCTTTGATCTTGTCCTTGTGAGTCTGACAAACAGAGTGGAGCTGCTCCGCCTGCCCTGACAGGTCCCTGTGCTTTTGCTAGAGACAGAAAAATAGAAGATTACATGTAAGAGGTTGCGTAAAAAAGTTAAAAAACAAGGTTTAATTTGTGTTAATGCTAGGGCTGCTCGATTATGGCAAATCATAATCTCGATTATTTGGGTCAATAATTGATATCACGATTATTAAAAACATCAATTGAAAAAAAAGGTGTAGTGTGTTTTTAACAGTTGATTACCCTGAACTTTAAGTATAATTCAACTGAAAAACCAATAAAAAAATATATTTATTTTTTATAAATAATAATAAAAAATAAATAATCGTTTTATTTCGATTATGTTGTCTTCGTAATCGTTGCAAGCCAAAATCGTAATTGCGATTAAAATACGATTAATTCAGCAGCACTAGTTAATGCAACTTAATATATGTTGTCATGATATGGCCGTTAAATGCCCAAGTGAAACTGCAGCAGAAGCCAATAGTGCCTGCAAAGGAAGTGTTCATCACCTTCTCCTCTTCTAAAAGCTCCTGCAGGTTGGAGCGGTACTGAGGAGTCTTCATGTGGGTCATAAACTGGAGGTATTGTACTTTGATGTTATCTGTAAGAAGATGTAGGTCAGGGACACAGAGAGAGGAAGAGAACAGAAACACAGGGATTATATTTAGGTTGGAAAAAAGGAGTTCAATATAATAATTTTACAACTGTTCATATCAAAGCCTAAATGTGAGACTAAAAGCAATAGTTAACACTATTATCTTACATACAGATTTGTACAGAGTCTGGTATAATATTTATGACATATTTTGACAGACAAAATAATGGAAGTGAGTTTTCCTCAGCTCACCAAGCAGGTGCTGCAGCCCGGGAGGAGTGGGGCTCAGGATCAGTTGAGAGGAGGGATAGTGCTGGACCTTGGGAGGTAGCTGGTAGAACGGACTCTGAGGGGGCCGGTAAGCCTCTGTGCACACAAGGAGAATAATAATTGTTAAAACTGAGATCTCTAAGCTTTCTGTACTTTGAGGCACATTGTGTGTGTGTGTGTGTGTGTGTGTGTGTGTGTGTGTGTGTGTGTGTGTGTGTGTGTGTGTGTGTGTGTGTGTGTGTGTGTGTGTGTGTGTGTGTGTGTGTGTGTGTGTGTCTGACCCTGAGGGGGGGCTGCAGAGAGGGTCTTGGCGTGCAGCAGATCCAGCGCAATCTGATTCTTTTTGTTTTTCTTCTCCACAGCCGGGGCGGCCTTCTTGGGTCGACCACGTTTCTTGTTGTTCAACTTGCGAACTTTGGGCAGGAGTCGGGCTCTTCGGGGTTTGGCAGGGGGCTTGACCACGGCCACCAAGCGAGGACGCTCGTCCTCACCGCAGGAGTCCTGCTGCGATACGCATGGCAAACACACCGTACATATTCATACAAGGAGAAAGAAAGCTTGCCCTGCTGTGTGACCTTTGATCGCCTCGTATACAAACCAAGAGAAAAAAGTCAAGGACAAAAAAGCGGTGATACATGGTAGGAACATTTCAGCTGTGAATCTAATTATGAACTCTCGTAAATTCAATGAATGAATGTTTTTTCTTTTTTAAAGTCATCAATCACTATGACCATGTACAAGTTGGATGTTTTTTGTCAACACATTGACAATGTTCCTATCTAAGCAAATCTTGACAGTAGGATCCCGCCTTGGTGTAATAAATCAAATGTTTTGGTGCAGGTGAAGAAATTCAGGTTCAAGTAAGCTCAAAAGCACTCGTGGATATAAACACAACAAATAATTTGAGCCCTGCACTTCGTCTATCTCGCCCAGAGAAATGCTTTCCAAACAAAGTCTTGTGCATGTCCTACCTTGTTTTGTTCTTTAGGTTTTGTAGGTGTGGTGCTATTGCTTTTACTGTCCTTCGTGTCCTTCTGCTGACGTCGCCTAGCTGCTTCCTGCTCTTCCTGATAAACCAAGATGAAACGATTTCATTGTCTGATACAGAAAATAAAGTGAAGACAATGATTGAATACAACGAGGAAGAAGAACATGACTTACCCTGAGTTTAGGATTTTTCAGACTAGCAAAATAGTTTTCAAGCTGAAAAACAGGAAAATGTGAATGTGAGAATATTATTTTCATAAATTGTTTACGATCAAATATCTATATATTTCCCACTTTTGCCTCCAACCTGACGTGATTATGAGATGTTTTTGGATTATGATGATTACTGACCAGTTATTAACTTTAATCCAGACATTAAAGCTTGAGCAGCCTCATCTATTTCAGGTGACAACACAGAACAAGGATGTCACTGGCACTGTAGTTAGCGTGCCAGCTCTCTCACCGGGTTTCACGCTGGTAAACAGGGATTACATTTAACCAATTAACACACACATCAGTGTTATCTGATGCATCTGATGCAGTGGTGGTGCTAGACTTTGCCCGTCATTTTGACGGACAGGATCGTAAAATGTCTGTCAAAATCCATTATTATCCGTCGGTCTGTACATAACTCTGATGGAGGATGGGGCGGGGGGAAGAGAGCACGCTCGTGAATTGTCAACGGGGTTATGCATGCCCACTGCACCTCACGGGAACGTGCACAGTGTAAAGCAAACACTCAGACATTTCAATGATTTGAAACGGTTTGGAAACGATATCATTTCCTTTTTGGCGGGCATGCATAACACGGCATAACACCGGAGCCTCGCTGCGGGGAAACTTTGGTGCTGTTCTGAGTTTGTTCTAATCTGTCAAAATGACGGAATGCTTTCAGATTTTTCCGTCATCGGAAATATTCGGTTAACGCGACCTCTGATCTCATGTGTTATCCTCTGTTTTCCTCAAGTGAATCACTCCTGGGACTGACTGCTCATTAAGACAGTGAGTCAGCCCATCTCAGGAGTTTGGTGCGTTTTTTGTCTCTGATGCATAATGTGTTTGTACCGCCTCAGCAGTCATTTGATTGGTTTGTCCAGATCTCCTCTAATAGACGTTCTAGTGTCAGCATTTGGATCCTTCTTCAGGAGCGTCAGTGCTTACTATAGTGCGGTCTATGGTATGCAGGTAGTAGGAAACTGGCTTCCCAGTCCAGGACACAGAGCCCCTCAATGGAGAGAGCTCCACCACGCGCATTATCGTACCAATATCTGCAGGAGAGGAAAAACAAAGCGCTGCATGTCAGATACACATCGAAGGAAGTATAAGACATTAAATCTGTGTTTCCACTAAATGTTGCTACTTACCGCTCAAGTTTCGACTGTTTATTCTGAAATTTAAAGGTGCAAAAGGTTTGGAAGATACAATTTTTCCACCTGTGGAAATAAAAAAAACAAGAGAAAACAGATTCAGTAAATACATTTACAGATAATCCATCCATCCATCTTCTCCCGCTTATCCGTGGTCGGGTCGCGGGGGTAGCAGTTCCAGCAGAGAGCCCCAAACAACCTTTCCCTGGCGACATCAACCAGCTCTGACTGGGGGGTCCCAAGGCGCTCCCAGGCCAGCGAAGAGATATAATCCCTCCACCTGGTCCTAGGTCTACCCCTTGGTCTCTTCCCAGCTGGACGTGTCTGGAACACCTCCCTAGGGAGGCGCCCAGGTGGTATCCTAACTAGGTGCCCGAACCACCTCAACTGGCTCCTTTCGACGTGAAGGAGGAGCGGCTCAACTCCGAGTCCCTCCCGGATGACCGAACTTCTCACCTTATCCCGAAGGGAGACACAGCCACCCTGCGGAGAAAACCCATCTCGACCACTTGTATCCGCGATCTCGTTCTTTCGGTCATGACCCATCCTTCATGACCATAGGTGAGGGTAGGAACCAAAATGGCCCGGTAGACAGAGAGCTTTGCCTTCTGGCTCAGCTCCCTTTTCGTCACAACGGTGCGGTAAAGCGACTGCAGTACCGCTCCCGCTGCTCCGGCACTTCTCACGCTGCTCCGGCCCTTCTCACGCTCCATTGTTCCCTCACTCGAGAACAAGACCCCGAGATACTTGAACTCCTTCACTCACATTTATAGATAATATTTGGAATATAAAATACATTTTAGATACTGTTGTACAGTTGACACAGATAGTATCTATGGCTCACTAGATACATCTAACAATGTAACACAGTGATGTCGAAGGGTCGGGGAAAAGCGTCTGCTGGATTCTATCAGCCATTGTGGTTTTAATGAACAAGAACAGCTGAATAAATGTTTCCAGGAAGCCACTCTTTAAGTGAGGCCAACAAAAGGCCTTGAATTTTTCTACACAAATTAAATGTTGTCACCTGATCTTTAAAAGCTTTTTTTGTCAACTTTTTATTAGTTTACTCCATAGGCCTCATACCATTTGTTGTGGCTGATCTTTTCCTCTGTACACGTCAATGATTGACATGTAAAAACACACACTTACACATAGCTCACTGTGGAGAATAAAGGATCAGTAGAATGATAATCCCACATGTTTCTATCTTTTTTAATTGATTGGGAAAGGCCAGTTTGTATTGACTGCTCTTATGGTTGAGTGAATACATTGTAAGAAGTACAAAATATTCCCTTTTGAAAATCTAATCATGGTTGCACACGCATATCTTGTATTTAGCCGTTACATACTAACCTTCCTTCATGTTAGCAAAACGCTCCTTCAGCTGGTGATCTACCTCTGGACCAAAGGCAAAGTTATTCACAAAAATAATACTGCAAGACAGACAGAAAAGAAAACATTTTAGATTGACAGTCGGCAAAAAAAGAGAGATGAATGTTATGGCAAGGTTCTGCAGACACATCTATAAAAGGTGACTTCTCTAGTTTCACTAATATATCTCGGCCATGTCAAACAACACGAACGCTTAAGCTTAAGACTTTTCCTGAAGATCCGTTTGCTAACTTTTTACCTTTAGGCATTCAACTCTGGACCTTTATAAACTTAGATTTAATAATAAATAATAATAATAATAATAATAAGTAAATATGTTTAAATTAGTAGCTTTTATTGGGGACTGGGCTTTTGCATTACATGTTCAACACACCCAGTCCCTCTGTGTATAAATTCAGCTTATAAATAGTCTTATTTATATTAATATTTATTGTAAAATGTGTCTTGCAGACGGTTGCGCCGGTCCGGTTTGGTGTAACACCTTGTGGTGGCAATTCTTTCCTTCCATTCTTCAGAGAGAAAGTCCCCTCTCTCCAGCTAAAAGCAACACAACAGACAATAATTAATACCCGTGGCTCTGCACAACAATATTAAAAGGTTTTGAAAGTGTGTATTATAATATTCAACTTACTGTGTACTCCCCATGTTTCTTTCCGTACCATCTCATCCACTTCTTAAACTCGTTATCCATGCTCTGAGAGAAAGAATTTGCATATTATTATCCAACACAATGCTGGTGTTGGTGTGTTGCAACAGGGTAATGATAAGAAGATAAAGAATGAACCAGGAAATCCACTTTGGAGACGGATTGGACGCAAAAGGCAACACACAGCGGAAACCTTTCGGCTTCGCTTTTATTTTCCAGAGGTGATTTGCACTGCGCCAACACCGCTGTCTCTCTGGAATAGCCCTCTGGTCCTGCCATAATTATGTGGTCACCTCTGCATAGGTAGCTGGAATGTCTGCTTTCTCTACACCGAAGTAGTGTTTACAGTTGGTTGCTGCTGCAACTTGGAGCACTACCTGCCCCACTCCTGCAAATAGGAAAACAATAGGGTCATGTCTTGCATCAAAAGGCATTACTTATATCTTGACAATAATTCTGTTGAAAACGATTTTTCCCACCTGCATTGGCATCCTGACCAACTCCTACAACTCAAAACATAATCATTGCCCTGAAAACCTGTCATTTTAAAAAGTCAAGCTGCGCTCAATAGACATTTTTTTTTATTCAGTCAATTCACTAAGATTCTTTTTAAATGGCAGCCCGAAAGGACACAGCACACTGCAGACAGAAGGTTTGCTGCCATTTAAAGGCTCAGCACATGAAGATGATGTTACAGAAGTTTCCGCTATCATCGCTTCAGCTCTCAGCCTGCAATGGTTTATCCAAAGTGGGAAAGCCAAACAAAGTGAAGGACCTGGTACCAAAAATGTGTTAAAATAAGTTGTGTCAAGTTGCATCATGCAGATACAGTGGAGGAAATAAGTATTTGATCCCTTGCCGATTTTGTAAGTTCACCCACTTACAAAGAAATTAACAGTCTATAATTGTAGGTTTATTTTTAACAGTGAGAGTATCAAAACGAAAATGTACTTGGTGAATTTACAAAATCTCCAAGGGATCAAATACTTATTTCCTCCACTGCATACAGCATAATTGAGTTCACAAAATAACAGCTGACTAACCACTGCCGAGGTCAACAAAGGTGTCGTCTTCCATAATTTCCATCTCGTCGATGATCTGAGCCACCAGGTCGAAGGAGGTCTCTCCGTACACCTCGGGGGAGAAGGGCTCATAGTTGTTGAGCTTCTCGGGGTCGGTCACTGAGTGGTTGTACACCTGCTGCAGGATGTGTCTCAGCAGCCCGTTGGAAGGTCGCTTGTTCATCTTCATGGGCTGGGTCGTCCCTTTCCACTATAAAATGCAGATTATATATATTTATTACATGGCTTAGTTGAATACTCGATTCTGATTGGTCAATTCAGAACACATGACACGTTGTTAATCCAGAACAGACAGACCGCTGTCAAGGACTTATTGGCCGTTATTAAGGACACTCACATCTGCAGAAAGAAGTTCGGTCGATTTAACTGTATACAGTTTGGCCGAAAAGCATGCTTTTCAAACCGACAAGACAAGAGGGACAAGAAAATAACGGAGACGTAACGGGGCAGAAACCCTCCTTTTTACGCAACGGTCCAGACATCAAACGGCGACACATATTCAGTTGCCAGTTACTTTGGCATCAGGGCAGTGATATCTAGATACTTTCCAAGGTTTGACATAACGAATTGTGCTACTTTTAAAGCAAGCAACAATGTTTTCAAATCTGTTATCAAAAAGGTTCGCAAAAAAACTCTATCGAAGCAGTTCCTGCCGTTGCAACATAGTTCAAACAGTAACAACGGACATTGTCCCTTACATATTCACACACTCGAAACAATCCGTAATGGCTTTTCCCACACATCAGAGTCACATATTGTACAGTGGGGCTGGCCGTTCAAGGACAAAGACAAATGAATACACTTGATTTGTTTTGTTTTAAAAAGATTCCATAAATGAGATCATTTGTGACACAAATATTGTAGCAAGAGTGATCATTAAAAGTATTTATTGTAAGACAGTGGAAGGTCATATGCAGCAATGATTCAAAGCTGTGATAGACTCCACACACACACACACACACACACACACACACACACACACACACACACACACACACACACACACACACACACACACACACACACACACACACACACACACACACACACACACACACACACACACACACACACACACACACACACACACACACACACACACACACACACACACACACACACACACACACACACACACAGAGCACTGAAGGCCCTTCACACATACGGACTCACCAGCTGGTGGAAGCTGTCGATGGCCCTGTTGTACTTGTCACAAAGTCTCTGCATACTCTCGAAGCTGTGAGAATAACAAAACACAATGAATACCACCATTTTGTACAAGATGAACTCCAAAATCCCAGTCCAACACCTATTTCAGTGTTTCACTCATATGTTTCTAAAAACACTAATAATTGTGTCATTGGTGGCAGAGATATTTACTTTTACAGACACTTTAAGATTGTAATTTTGATAGAAATTCAACAGACAAATAAGAAAACCGACATATTTAGATTGACATACTAGAACAGCTGTTATATAAGCTGCTAGCCTGACGGGATTAAGTGGTACCTTTAGTATGTTTCCCAGTTTTTTTCTTTTTAAATCACAGTCATAGCAACACAAACCGTTTATGTGACCTAAGACTGACCATTTTGTGTCGTAGTCAATGAGTACGTAGTTTTCCATGGCGAGTTTGAGGTCTGGGATCTCCTCACACACCCACCTACAGAAAGAACACGCATGCAAACATAATTAGATCATCGTCAGTCACTCACTGGCTGTTCATGTGGGAGTTGAGTGAGACGGGAGAAAGGTCACTTACCGAATGGTCTCGACGATTTCATTGGCAGCATCATGGTGTTTATCCTGAAAACAGAGAGAGGGAACAAAATATGAAACTTAAACACGACATAATACAGCCGGAAAAATTACCATGACGTTTAATCTTCATCTCTATAAATACTAAACATTATAACCTTCATGACAGTAGGGTTTATAGCAGGACTTTTTTATTACGCTGCACTGGATAAAGCTTAGTGTAAACTGAAAGTCTGTATATTTTCCCCGTGAAATATATATTTAACAGGAAGCACTTTACCGAAAATAAAGAATACCAAACAGCACCAGGAAGAGGAAAATGGTATGCATTGTTTTTTGTGATATTCCTCATCGAGTGTAAAATGTCATTTAAACTTCCTACTGCTATCATGGAAAACAGAAGTGTCCCAGAAAACAAGAAATGAATATAATAATGCAGGATATTGAATGACACTGAATGTCCTGCATGTGGCATCACAAACATGACTTGAGTCTGAACTCAGCAGACAACAGGAGTATTTACAACAGCATAGGGGTGGGCGATATTGAAAAATATATTATCACGATATTTTTCAAGCAGTATCACGATAGACGATATATATCACGATATTTTTTCATGTCGGTTATTATGGTTATTTTTCAAGTTACTTAACAGTACAAGCACCTACAAGGTAACAGAAACTAAAACAAAAAGGAGTAACAGACCAAAATAGCATTTCAAGTTTTATTTCTGAAATGAATCCCTGAATGAACAATTCAACATTTTGATATGGCTTCAGGCACAGTTTCTCAGTATAAAAATGAACTTTCTGAGGTAGCACTAGCAGTGAACATCAATAAACATGAAAAGGAGGGTCAGTGCCAAACAATTCAAATGTAAACTTTAGACTTGAAGTGCAATAAAAGAATTTAGCATAACTGAAGGGAAAAGTTTGTTTTTTTATATAGTTTTCTTTTCAAATATATATATATATTTTTTTTTTATCACGATAGATACGATATCTCTGAAAAAGCATATCGTGGAGACCTAATATCGTCACGACGATATATATCGTCATATCGCCCACCCCTACAACAGCATATAAAAACTAAAATACTGCATGTGGGTGCACACTTACATTCTCTGTCTTACTGTTGCATGAATCCCATGAATGTAGGAGATTCAGTTAGCTTCATCATCTCAATCAGTGATTAAGTGAATAATAAAGTTTCTATCAGGTTACTCAGCCTGTCACTCATTATTTTCAGGGGGGGGCAGGGTTTGGAGGAACAGAGGAGACGGTGATCGCGGAAGCTTTCCTCCTGCCTTCACAAACTTTACACCTATGCTTTACACACGTATTTATCATCTGAAAATAGCAAGAGGACATTCATACTCTGCAATCCAAGACTTATCTAAATCCACCAAAGACCTGACAAGATTGTAACGCGAGTATTTTTTTAAGACATAAATCCCTGTGTCTCTGAGCCGCAGCGACACGGACCGATTCAGAGCGGGTCCTTCTGCTGTTGCTTCTGGACTGGTGTTCTTGTGTTGGTGGATAAAGCAGACTGCTCCGTGTTTGGTGTCGCTGTCACGTCTGTTCCCTGATCTCTGCGTCGCCGACCCATTTGACATTAAAGTGACAGAAAAAAAACTTTATTGTAAAGCCGCGGCCGTAAAACCAGGAAGCAACATTACTACGCTATAATCGATTATGTTCCGTCACTGCATCGATGCAGAATCGTCCACGTCCGCATCGCGATGCATCGTAGAAACGATTAATTTCAACACCCCTAATTACTATGCATATCATGTAACTAATGTAAAGTATGCATAATTACAAACACAGGCCCACTGAAATAACTTAATTACACGTTATTGTTAACACAGTGCCATGGCCACCACAACTATCAGATTGGTCCTCCTGTGGCAGTAACATCTCTCAGACACAACAATGAGCACTAATGTCCCTGAATGCCGTTTAGACTTCTCAGGAACTCATCGTTTAACACCAAATTGTTCTCAGTATGTATGAAGCCGGCTCTGAAATGTAGCATTCTAATATAATTATCATGTATCATGTACGTTCAGTGTGTTCATATATACAGGGGTGTGTAGACACAGCACTCAGAAACACCTGGATTTATGTTTCAGGTTGCCGGGGTGGAATAACCTTCTGCCCAAGTCTTTGTAATGCTATTGGCTTCTTGCTTTGTGGAAACAAATGCAAGTGTGGGCTCAAAAAACCACAGCAATTTTGTTGTAAATTGTAATTCTAGGAATCACATTACTAAATAATTATTCATGGGGTCCAGACAATACATCTTTGTCTGTCTCCTAATGCTTGTCGGCCTAAAATCCATGTGAATCTCCTGACTGGCAGCATTTATCTCAAGTTATTACATGGTTCAGTTGAATACCCGATTCTGATTGGTCAATTCAGAACACGTTGTTAATCCAGAACAGACAGACCGCTGTCAAGGACGTATTGACCGTTGTTAGGGACGCTCACATCTGCACAAAGAAGTCCGTTCGATTGAACTGTATACAGTTTGGCCGAAAAGCAAACTGCATGCAGTGCATGCAGTTTGCTTTTCTAACTGACAAGACAAGAGCGACAAGACAAGAGCGACAAGACAAGAGCGACAAGACAAGAGCGACAAGAAAACAGCGACAAGAAAACAGCGGAGAAATAACGGGCAGAAACCCTCCTTTTTAAGCAGCGGTCCAGACATATACATCAGACGGCGACACATATTCAGTTGCCAGTTACTTTTGCATTAGGGCAGGGATATCTAGATACTTCCCAAGGTTTGACATAATGAATTGTGCTACTTTTAAAGCAAGCAACGATGTTTTCAAATCTGTAATCAAAAAGCTCCTCAAAAACGCTATCGAAGCAGTTCTTGCCGTTGCTACGTTAGTTCAAACAGTAACAACGGACTATTTTTCTTAGCGGATGCATGTCAATTTAAATCAATATATAAAACTAGGGCCGTGCGATTATGGCAAAAATCATAATCACGATTATTTGGGTCAATAATTGATATCACGATTATTCATTGACCATTTATTTTGTTTTGAAATGCCGCTCCTAAATTACCCTTATTCGATAAAGCCACACTCGCATTGCAGATGAGACAGATGGACTTTGAATTGGAATAGATACAAAAATAATCATCCTCCCACTCGGAGTGAAAATTATATATTTTGGGCTTTTTTGCTTCTGCCATAATTGCGGTCTTGTGTGTGTGCGGACTGTCACTCCTGTTGACACGGACAACATCAGCGAAATAGTGCACTGCCCACCAGCCACGCCCCGACACATGGGGTGACGCCGGCCTATCACAAAGCTTTGATGCGTTCAAGTGCATTATTCTGGCACAGGAAGATTATGTTATAGGACATTAACGATAAAACAGAATATTGTTGTTCTATTTTTAGACACATCTCGCGATCGACTGGTTGGGCACCCCTGGGCTAGACCATAGGTCCGTTGTGGTGGCAAAGTAGTCAGCTGAAGCCACATCTCTCTCAACTTCCCCGGTATTTGTCATATAGTGCAGGCAGCGCAGACCTGCTGAAATAATACGGAGACGGCATTGCGTAACGCTTGTCCAACATGTTGACAAGTTGCTTAAAGCCCTGGTTGCTAACAGTGCTAACTGGGCACATATCTTTAGCGATGTGAAATGTAATGGCACCTGTAATATCTCTGTGTCTCTGCGAGCTCGTCACGTAGGCCGTTGCTCTGGACAATACGTCCTGAATCGATGATGTGGTGGATGAAGTCGAGCGGGCATCTGCTTTTTGTTGTATTATTGCCCGGTCGTATTGCACTTTGTGGTTGTATTTCAGATGATTAAAGAGATTGGTTGTGTTAGCGTGTGGTGCCAACACAACCTGGTAACAAATCCTGCACTGTACTTTGTTTTTGCTCTACGTCGGACCAAAGTACTTCCAAATAGTGGAACAAGTTTTACCCTTCTTTTTAACGAGTTGCTGCTCTGGTTCTGACATCTTTGCTCGCGCTGAACACTCACAACACATGTCACTCCCACGTGGCCGAGTGGGCTTTTAGGGAGGGGCGAAAGCGCACCCAGCAAAATAATCGTATTTTGTCAATTATTCTGTTTTCATAATCGTCGCAAGCCATAATCGTAATCGCGATTAAAATACGATTAATTGCACTGCCCTACATAAAACTATTTTTTAAATCAATAAAATAATTTTCTAAATCCATAAAAGCAGTTCAATTAATATTGGGAGTCATGTCGTTACTTCGTTGAGAATGTGGCCATGTAATAAGCCTTCGCGTCGGGCTCCTGATCAGCCTGTCGGTGTGCTTTTCCCCATAATGACCGCGTCGCTGCACATTATCCCTTACTTAAAGGGGAAAGGAAACACCAATTACAGTTATAATATTCCGGTAGTTTATTCATTTTACAATGGATATTGATCGTAATATTTATTGTATATGATATTACTCGCCAAAAGAAAATTAATTATCCGCCGGCCGGGTGGGGAATTCCGGGACCAGGCCGCCGCCATTAGGGGAGTCCCAAATGGTGACGTCACTGGCTGTGTTTTCGCTCCACCTGAAGTCAACACAACGTAGCAGATATGGTAGCGATGGAGGAATTTTGCAATGAGATCGACGTTTTGAACGATGAATTTGACTATTCGTCGGGAGATGACATTGATGTGGAAGCATCTACAGTTACCAGGCATCCCATGGCCTATGCTTATGAACCGATTCGGTCGAATAGAGTGGCATACGATCCGGAATAAAAAAATTAAAAAAACACAATGCTAACAGTGAGCCTCTGAATTAGCCCCGAGCGAAAATGCCAACCTATTACTGCACCGAAAATCACTCCTAGCTCCCTTATTACTTATCCTAGCCGCACATCCAACACATCGTTTATGATCGCAAGGAGACACAGAATCTAACGGTGCCCACCTCAACACTGAAAGATACAAACTCGCGAGGTTATCCACCAAAACGTACATCAAAACAAGTGGCGCTAGGTACTAACATACGCCAGGCTAACGGCTTACCTTCCTCATTGTCTGGTCTAAACTGGTCTTCAATGGCATTACAACGATAAAAACGATGATGTAGTTAATCCATAGGTTAATATCCAATGGGGCTGTGTCCCCTTTGAAATGTTCTGATAATCTATAAGCAATACAACTGCAATTCCGTTATCTGCTGTCCGCTCTGTGCTCCGTGCGCTCTGGGTCCTGCAATACCATCCATCAATAGCAATACTAGCCTTTTTAGGGCTGTTTTCGACAGATGAGCGTGTGTATGCCAGTTTAATTAGTTGAGCTATAGAACACCCCCAATTCTCTATTGTGCGTCATAATAATAGCTACCATTTAGTTTGGACGCGATTGCGTTAATTAATAAGGTCACACTGTGTCAGTAAATACATGTGTGAGCTAGTAATCTGGTAGTGCTGCAATATGTACCTCTCTCTCGGCAGCTGAAGCAACTCGTTTGGTGGCTCGAACTTCACGTTTGTTGACACTGTCATTGTCTTGCGCGGCCGACGTGCTGGGACGGTCGGTGTTCCCGACTGCATACGTTGAGAAATCGAATATTGTGGGAACAGATCCTGGCTTCAAATCCAATGTTTTGTATTGAACCAGGCATCCAGACTGGACTTTGAGCAGCTTCTCATCCTTTAGTGGCAGCCTATGGAAATGTACTTCTTCCTTCTTTGTATAAAATCCATTTGTGCAGCCTGGGGCAATACAATAAACTCCTGACGACGACCGTTTTCTTGTAATGTAAACTACTGGTGCATTGCACGCCATGTTGTTTGTTATTGAGCTTTGGCCCAGGAAGCCGCACCCAATCAGTGACGTCACTGGAAAAGTCCCGGAGCAATGGAAGCGCCCATGGTCATTAGGCACGTATTTCAAAAAGTAAATTCGCGTATCTCGATCGTTTACATTGGAAATAGACTAGATAAATACATTTCCTAATGGTAATATTGTCGCATGGAAAGCAGTTTGAAAAGTGTTTCCATTTCCCTTTAAAACGGCATGCTGTGTTTTTAATTCAAAGTTTTATAAAAGTTGGAGTACACCTAACCAAGGAAAAATGATTAAGGATTCAGCACAAACTGAAGATTCCAAACCATTTCTGAGATTTAAATGAGACTGGTTCATAATGGCACTTTAGAAAAAAGAAATCTAAATAAAATAATATTTACATTGATCTCCTGCAGGAAGTCTATCAGAATACCTTTATTAGTTCCACAGAGGGGACGTTCACATTGTTACAGCAGAAAAAGAGCCAAAGACAGCTTAATGTTACATGATGTTACATGCATAAAAAAGTATTCAAGTTAAAAAAAAGTTATAATATAATAAAAAATAGAATAAAATAAATGTTACACAATTTACAAAATACACATCCTGTAACAGTTCTTAGGATTTAGCAGCCAGGTATATATAGTGCACAAATAGCACATAGTTGGTTGGCATTTAACAGCAAGGGGTGTTATAGTCTGTGTTGTGTGTGTGTGTGTGTGTGTGTGTGTGTGTGTGTGTGTGTGTGTGTGTGTGTGTGTGTGTGTGTGTGTGTGTGTGTGTGTGTGTGTGTGTGTGTGTGTGTGTGTGTGTGTGTGTGTGTGTGTGTGTGTGTGTGTGAAAAAGTACACGTCCCACCGTCCGGGACGTGTTATTTACAATATCGGACAAGTAGTTCTTTCAATTGACTTGTCCGGCGGACAAGTGACGTTTTTCGCCCCGATTTATTGACAAATTATTGATAAATTCAGTTTACAAAAGGCAGAACTCATTCGCAAATTGTCCGTGTCCGCCATTGTTCGTTTAGAAATGTTAGTTTCGGTTCTGCTTGTCGATTCATAAGGAAATGCATCTCGCCGCTTTCTGTACAGTTAGACGGGGGCGGGGCGGGAAGTGTAGCACAGTGGCAGGGCTGGGGAGCAAAACTCGGTTCCGAGTAGGAACAAATAACAATTGTCCGGTCCCGGGATTAATAAGAGTTGTGAGGACAGGAGGCGAGGCCGAGCCCCGCGGACCGCAGCTCTCTCTCTATGCTCCGTATCAGCTGATCGTGCAGCAGCCCAGCGTCTCCCTCTCTTTCTACACACAGCGGACCCGCTGCCCGTTTAACAGCCTCATCTTTGTCAAACTTTCTTATGTTCTTTCTCGAACACGTAATGAAGGTTATTAAGCGTTTTAGCTCCTGTGTTGTTAATATTGACCGCCATTTCCTTTATGAAGTGAAGCAGCCTCCCTGTCTGTGTCCTCGCGCTGTCCTCACATCCCTGGACCCCCAGACTCGGAGGAGCACAGGAATGTCAGTATTGTTTATGAAGCAGGGTATAGAAAGTACATTATTGAAATGCTATTTATACTATTTATTAACTTTTACAAACAGTGAGCAGCTGGGCAGCTGCAGCATGTGTATTGCAGGACATGTGTAAGCGTGCAAGTGTCTTTGAGTTGTAGAAAAGCGCTAGGATAGGCTATAAATATAATAATAATAATAACTTTATTTGTATAGCACCTTTCATACAGGGGATTGCAGTTCAATGTGCTTTACATCAGTAAAAAACAAGACATAAACTCAGTGTAAAACAAGCAGCAAGAGCAAAGCATAAAGTGGGATAAAATAATAAAAAATAAAAACATGGGGAATAAAACAGAGAAATAGTGCAATGTCAATCCCAGAGAATAGTGCAGTATAATAGTGTAAAATCAGTAAAATGCTTTGGTAAAGAGATTAAGCCTTTTAAAAATGCCTAATGTATTGGCTTCCCTAATATTGTTGGGCAACATGTTCCACAGTTTTGGGGCGTAGTTTACAAAGGCTGCATCACCGATCTTCTTATGACTCTTTCTGGTGACCTCTAATGGACCTGCATCTGATGATCGCAGTGTTCTGGCAGGTGTGTAGTTCATTAGAGAGTCAGCAATGTAGCTGGGTCCTTGTCCATTTAGAGCAGGGGTGGGGAACCTCCGGCCCCCGGGCCGTATACGGCCCGCGAGACCATTTGGTATGGCCCTCGAGGTAATTTATAAACACGCAAAAAATTAAAGAAATCTAGACCGCAAAATAATTAAACAAGAGAGTGCCTGTTTTTCCTGGCAACGGTCATGGTCCTTGAACACAACACGAGCTTAACGTGTCATCACGTGGGGTGCAGTTCTGACGGAGAGCACCAGAACGCCGCTCCGGGACTTCAAAAATTGCAGTAGACCTACCCATAAATCCGTACACATGCCGCAGTTTTTGCATGGCTGTGTCTTTAGTTGAAAGCCTAGTGGCGATCTGTTCATCTGTCATTCTGATCATACAGTCAATAACTTTGTTGTTATTAGCATCTGGTTAGCTAGCTATGCTAACGAATATAAGAAGCTTTTTCTCCAACCAGTGAGTTAAAGGCACATCTTTATATGATCATTATAGTTATAAAAAAACAAGAGAATAAAGTAAACAGGTATGAAATACTATATGACAGTAAACAAAAGTTGTTATTAATAAATAAGAATACAGTTTGAAAGGAGAGTGATTTGTAAAATATCCATAAAGAAAAAGTAAATCTGTTTACAGTTCTGTTTCATATGGGTGTTGAGAGATGTTTCCATAGATCTCTTCATTTTTGCTCTCAAAGTGCACCAGATTGATGCTTTTAACTTCAACATTTATGAAAAAACCTTCCCGGACGACCCGGACAGGAGGTTAGGTCCCACCCCCCACTTAAATAATGTCCACATGGATAGGAAACTAAATGCATTTGCACACATCTTGTGTCCATATCTTTCTGTTTGGTGGTCATGCTCCACCGTGCACGTGCATGCATACGCAAGTCATGGCAAGATATCTGTATTAAGAGGTTGCTTTTTCTTTGCACAGCATGAAAGAAAGGCCAAATGAATGGGCTGTGATTTTTAAGCAGAGGTCAATAATTTGTACGGCCCTCGGAGGATGTTGAAAAAATTGAAATGGCCCTTGAGAGGAAAAAGGTTCCCCACTCCTGATTTAGAGCTTTGTATGTGAGGAGAAGCACCTTAAAATCAATTCTAAAAGTTACAGGAAGCCAGTGTAGAGTAGCTAAGACAGGACTAATGTGTTCCCTCCTTTTGGTATTCGTTAGTAGTCTAGCTGCAGAGTTTTTAATGAGCTGGAGTCTTTGTACATTCTCAAACTGCACCACTTAGAACTAACTAAACAATGCAGAGATTATTTTTATATAATTGTATTCAATAACCGTAAGAAATTAAACAGTATGAAGTGATTTGTAAATAGGAATACAGATTTGACTTAATGTTTTCATAAATATATTTTCCTCCCAGTTTGTCATGGGACTTATTTTTACCTTCTCAAAGAACCGGAATCGAGAACCGAAAATAACCGGAATCGAAAAGCAGAACCGGAATCGTTAAAATCCAAACGATACCCAACCCTTTGTGTGATGCAGTCAAATGTTACCGCTCACTTACGTTAGCGGTGTCATAAAAACCGTGGGAAAATGTAAAAAATACGATGACGAAGAAGAAGATTCCAGTGGCCACAATTTTTGTCAATTCTGGACAAGTGAAAAATGTATTCGGACAAGTACATTGCCAAACTCACTTGTCCATGGACAAGTACTCTCTAAAAACTTTTTCTCACACTGGTGTGTGTGTGTTAGTTAACTAAGTTAGAGTGTGCTGAGCAGCTCTGTGTGAGTTAAAGGAATCGAGTTACAGGCAGAGCGCAGCCTGCCTGAGCCTGTGTGCTGACCCACTGACCCACTTTCTGCCATGCCTCTGGTAGAGGGAACAGAAAAGAGGGGAAAGTACGAGAGGAGTAAAAACCAGAGGGTAGAAAGGGAAAGAAAGTGAAAGGAAGAAAGCTGGAACAAACTGGTGAAAGTGAGGGCGCAGGAGAGAGGAGGGGAGGGCAGCTGTTTGAAGCCTGTACAGCGTCCAAAGCTAACCGCTCACTGCCTGGAGCTCACGGCTTCCCGCGCAATAACCCCCGCCAACACGACGCAAACTTACGCCAAAGCTCAAAAATACACGGGCAAACTGAGAAATGCATGGCAACAAGGAAATCTACTAATTGTGTCAGCACAGAGCAGTTTTGGCTACAGCTACATGATCAAGCTAACTGCTTGCTGTGTTCCTAAAAAGCACCATGACCTACAAATCTTCACTAGCATATTTGTGTTCGGCTAAATATGGAGAAGGTGTGCGAGTATATGAAAGAGACTGTGTGAGCGAGCGAATGAGAAGCTGAAGGGGTGTCATCTGATCAAACAAAGACGGCACACAGCAACACCAGCACAGGGCTGGAGCTAAAAATAAACTGACTGAAAGCGAAAGTCAGACATAAAGAACAGGAGACCTTCCTCTCTCCCCAATGTGGTTACACCATCGCATGAACGACTCCTCCTTACTACATCACCTTTTAAGTCAATTTCTCCTAGCGTCACTGTGACGCTCTGTGGTAGACGGGGTTTTACACTACGTGTTGCTCCACTACGTGTTGCTCCGCTACGTGTCCCTGAGCAGCCTACGAAAACAAATGACAGGCGTGCCACTCACACCCTGTTACTCTAACCAGGAAATACAACTCACACAACAGCACTATCTAAAACAAGACACAAATCTATCTCTCTTTAACAGAGATTCTTACAACAGTCAATTGTAGTATCTGATGATTACAATCATACGGAGGAACTGTTTTGACATTCATTTGACAGTCAGACGCCTTTGTAAATAGAAGGAGCGACATTTCCCAGGTGAGATCGAACAAAGACATTCAGCAGTTTCTAAGCTCAGAGTGTTTTTTAAGTGTTGTATAGGCTTGGATAGTGCTCACACCCAGAACCAGATGGACAGAGAGCCGCAGCACACCAGAAGTGTCCTTCATATGGAAGCATTTACTGATGCACAGATGTGGGGATTTAGTGAGAAATGGGGAGACGGGAAGAAACACAGAGCTAAAGAAAGAAAGAGTACTTTTATGGGCTTCATTCTTGGAGCTGGATTAGAATAAGAGCACGCCTTATATTGCAACAGCCTGTACAACGGCCATGTTGTGTGCATCACAACACTGACAGCACTGTGTGCATTCTCTGTGGGTGAGATAAGCAATCGTAATGCTCTGTGGGAGGGAAGAATACATCTACTGAGTGGGATCTGTTGCTACAGGTCTCCCTTGGAAAATAGATCAATGATCTCAATGGGATTTATCTGTATAGATAAAGGTTTGAAATGAAATGTTACCAGCAAGCAGTTTACACAATGCGTTTTTTAATTCTATTAATAAAGCGTTGCTAGAGGGAAGCAGTCTCTTATCCTCCTCCCTGTTGAGTTGACCATATGGACATGAGAGGAAGGGGGAAGAGAGGAAGTCTTTCCTCTTTGAAAACAGGAGGAGAGCACTCCATGAAAAGGCTAAGGACTCCAAACGCAGGACTATCAGTTGTTTTAATACAATGCACCACATACAGCGAGTCCCAGTATAAATAGTTATTAAGCAGGACCTTAGATTAAACTGTATACGTTCCTGACATGCCTGCTTCTGTGTGTGTCCTTAAAGAGCTTAACCTAAGGAAATGGGTGAGGCAGTGAATCCAGGAGGGAGGAACTGTAAGTGATATCAGATTGTGGCCTGGTGTAAAATGGAGGTTCAACTCCAGCAGCCAAACAGAGTGGAGCGGCTGATCACATCAGCAAGGAACTCTGAGACTCATTCAGATCATGATGTGATGAACAACAAAACAAACTAAATCTCGAGATGACAAGACTGCCAGTCTATCTGGGTTCAGTGTGGGTGGAGAAAGCGCTCAGACAGACCCCACTCAGACATTCTCAGAAATACAGCTACTCTCAGTCAGACCTGTATGTGTCACCACAATTACCATAAATGAAAAGCACAATTTTAAGTGAACCATACAACACTAAAAAGATCACAGAACAGACAACGGCTTCCCTTTCCGTTTGTCTTCAATGAGTCAACTGCAACCAGAAACTCACGTGCCGACAGCATTTTACATCAAATACAACTTTAAAGAAAAGAACTACCAGCAAGCATGGTTTGTAATGAGTAACTTCAGAAATGACAGATCAGGGATCACACTAATGTATAGAAATCAACAAACAAAACCACACACACACACACACACACACACACACACACACACACACACACACACACACACACACACAC
The DNA here is from genome assembly GCF_902827115.2 of Pseudochaenichthys georgianus. Lineage (NCBI taxonomy): Eukaryota > Metazoa > Chordata > Actinopteri > Perciformes > Channichthyidae > Pseudochaenichthys > Pseudochaenichthys georgianus. The sequence continues at coordinate 6,822,358 of NC_047506.1, read as the reverse complement.
ACACACAGTGTTTACTGGTGTCCGAATGGAGGACCTGTGCCGAGAGCACAGGCATGACCTTTTAATGTACTAACACTTACATGTGTTTTTAGCATATCCATGTTATGTGGGGCTTATGTGCCCCAGTTTATTTCTCTTGCAAGATGAAAATAATGAGACTTTGCGAGAGGGCTTTATGTTGTTAATGCTCTATTTGAAACTGTGTTTTAAAACAGTGCAAGATAATGTTGCAAGACCAATGTGCAAGTAATGCTGACTAAGTACACCATATACATGTCAAATAAAATACATGACCTGGTGTCTCAGTATGAACATGACGGCGGATCATAACAGAGACACATTGGTACTGTGTGTTCAATGTTGAGGTACTTTTATTGTTTGCTACTAAATTCCTAAACTCTACTTTCATTCAAGTACACGATCCGAGTACTTCTCCCACCTCTGCTGATCAGTCATGAGAGCTGCCTCATGTATGTCACCTTCCTGTCCCGACCAGTATGAGTGATTACCCGGACGAGCGTGCCATAGCTCCCTTCAGCTAGCCAATGTTAGCAAAGAGCTAGCTAACAAAGCCCATAGAAACAGACACTAAATCTCAATATATAACCTGTATGGATTTGAGGTTCAACACTTACGTATACTGGTAATGGCCACGGATAGCCAGCAGGTTCGGCTCCAACCGGCGATTTGAGCTTTAGCTCCAGCTTTTCTCCCATTCTCCACTTCACGGCTTGGCTGTGGTTAGCTAGCTAGCTACTGCTCTCTGTTAGCCAGACTGTCGTTTAGCGAGCGAGCTACAACGTGAACATGTTGTAAGAAAGAAACGTGGAAACGCGTGAAATAAAAAAAAAGACGCCGGCACTGGTTGCGGGGCAAACACCCACACAACACGGTGAAGTTGATAACTGTATCCGACTAGGGGTTGTATTTTGATTAAAATGCCTGTTTACGTCCACTGGCAATAACACATCGTCCGTATCGCCGCCATCTTGCCCGGCATGAATAAATATGGCAGGGGGCGACTGGGGGCAGAGACGACATGACGTCACTGAGACCGTGATACCAGGTGGCGTTAAATCACTTTCTGTCAGCTAAATGTAGATAGAATTATGTTGAGTTGGACGATAACGCTTAGTGTTTAATTTTGCAAGTTATAATTTAAGCCTTGAGGAAATGATTTCATTTCAATCTTTATTTCGAACAGATTAAAAAAAAAAAAAAATAACAAATGTGAGAAACAGTATGGAAGCCCATTTCCGCCACTTGAAAAAAATAAAATCCCCATGAAAAGTCGAAATTATGAGATAAAAAGTCATAATGAGATAAAAAGTCATAATAATGAGATAAGAAAGTCATAATTATGAGATAAGAAAGTCGAAATAATGAGATAAAAAGTCATAATAATGAGATAAAAAGTCATAATTATGAGATAAGAAAGTCGAAATAATGAGATAGAAAGTCATAATTATGAGATAAGAAGTGCGCATGCGCTGCAGTGGCGCTGTCTTTAAAGGTCCCTTCATCACCTTGCTGCTCTCCACCATGCAAACAGCATCTATCTAGCCCTAAATAAGGTAACTATTACAGGTGACTTTTGTAAATGTTAGATGTTACATATAGCCTATATTGCAGCTAAACTACAACAATGCAGTTCATAGCTTTGACATTACCTGTTATGAACTATAATATATGCCTATAGTTTTGTGGTAACGTTCACGCCACTAATGACAATAGTGTAGGCATACTGCTGCTGTGAGTTGCTCTAACTCTAACCCGTGAACGTTACCACACAACTATAGACATATATATTATATATATTATATTCATAACAGGTAATGTCAAAGCTATAAACTGCATTGTTGTAGTGTAGCTGCAATATAGGCTATATGTAACATCTAACATTTACAAAAGTCACCTGTAATAGTTACCTTATTTAGGACTAGATGCCGTTTGCATGGTGGAGAGCAGCAAGGTGATGAAGGGACCTTTGAAGACAGCGCCACTACAGCGCATGCGCACTTCTTATCTCATAATGACTTTTTATCTCATGACTTTTTATCTCATGTCTTTTTATCTCATTATTTCGACTTTTTTATCTCATGACTTTTGATCTCATGACTTTTTATCTCATAATTTAGACTTTCTTATCTCATGACTTTTTATCTCATTATTTCGACATTTTTTATCTCATGACTTTTCATGGGGATTTTATTTTTTTCAAGTGGCGGAAATGGGCTTCCATAAAACAGAATACCGTATTGTTAAAATACAGTATCCACATTCATGATACAAAAAGTCTTCATATTAATGATACCATTTTTTTTTTAAATCATATGATTATGATGTTATGTTAATATATATATATAGCTAATGTTCATTGTTTTAATATAAAGATTTTTTATAAATATTCCACTTAATTGTGTATGCATTGGGTTTGAACTGTATGTTTTTATAGGCTATAAAGGCAATTCATGTTTATTATGTGTTATATATTATAGGCTACGTCAGGTGGACATGGCTCTCATAAAGAAATACATCTAAACAAGACTAAGACTAATCAGCCTTTCATAAATACTAGACCAGCATAAACTCTCTGTACCTTAAACTTTATTGAACATCATTTAGAGTGCTCATCATGAGATTAAACTGTGACCAATGCGGACTTCTGCTATTATAAAGGCACGTTTTAATCACATAAGGTAGGCTACTACTAGAATACAAATGTAACAGAAAATTACAATTTAATTATAGGCCACATGATATAATCTGAGAAGGTTTATGTATTGTCAAAATCATACATATTTGGCTAAAAGCTGCTTTTACTAGGCTATTCAACACACATATTCACAATATCTATCATGTTATATAATATCTAAATTTCCCTCCCTCGCTCATTGCAGACCTTCGGTCACGCATCAGACAGCAGTGTGTGTCAGTTCAACACCTGGGTCCTAGAACTAGCACGTCTATATGAAATGCACAAGTTTATTAATGTTGATTACACTTGGATGTGAGCTAATTTAAAATATCAGCTGTTAGTACTGAATATGGGCTGCACAGTCTCTTACAGCTCTGTGTATCAGTGAGAGTTTACTCCTGGTTAGGACTGTAATACAAGTTGTAATCATTCTCTTTGAAAGCAATTAGACATAGTAGTAAATACTGAACTCAGAGCACTTAAGTAAACAAGATAAGGCATTCACTCTAGAAGATGCATTTTGATGCTAACAACTAAAACAAATTGCAAAGCATTTCTGGTAATGTATAATTGAATTGCCTGAACATCTTAAAGCTCTTATGTATTGCACAGTATTGCTGAAAACAAAAGTTAAAGAATACATTGCTGGAAACACAGTAAGGTAATTGAAATATTGCCAAGTAAGACGTTCTATTAATATCACACAGATGTCACACAATGAAATGCAGTTCCCTAAAGAGTTGAGGATGTAAAAGAAGTGGGCTGAATCCCATTTCATTGGAACAAAATAAAGCACAAAATGCAATGATACACGTAATTAATAATGAATCCAAGAGAACAAAGAAAAATAAATAAAACTTTAATGATTCAAAACTGTTCATATTTAAAAGAGCTGATTGTAATAGTTCACAGTGTTGTTATGCTAAATGAAGTGCTACAGATGTAATATAACTTCAGTGGAAGTGTAGTAGGTTTGAACAGGATTAGAAGATTATCCCATGCATCCACTGCCATTACTAAAGAAGCTCAAATAAGGATGAGAATTAGAAAGTGGATTGAAAACACACATGCTCAAAGACCTGAACATGTTGCTAAGTTTGGTTTGAATAGAATAGAATTGGGAGGGATGAAACCCTCTTTAATGGTCACACATGCAGAGCACACAGCACACAGTGACATTTGTTCTCTGCATTTAACCCATCCTAGTACCAGGAGTCTAGTGCTAGGAGCAGTGGGCAGCTATTGTACAGCGCCCGGGTAGCAATGGGAGTGGGGGGGGGGAGGGGGGTGTCCGGTGCCTTGCTCAAGTGCACCACGGCAGGGCAGGAGGTGAACTGGGACCTCTCCAAGTAGCAGTCCACACTCTATATTTTAGGGCTGGTCGGGGACTTGAACCGGCGACCCTACAGCTCGCAGTCCAAGCCCCTACTGACAACATTCATCAATAGTATGAATGTTGCTTAATCATTAACTAAGAACCAATAAACCTTTCATCAGAGACGGCAACTGACCTTTAATACAGATACATATTTACAGACAGAGAAAGAGTGAAAGATAACGAAAAGCATAACGCTGGTTAAACCTGAATCACGATCAATAGACCTGGACTGATCAGTCCTAAACGGGTTGAACCCTTGAACTGCATTTTCTTCTCCATGTGCAAAACAAGATCAAAAGAATATTCCCCTCAGCCTCAAAGTTGTAATAGTAGTTTAGATAATATTCATACCAATTTCATTCAACTCGACCAGCTACAAAATGGCTCATTACCAAGATATTTTTTATTAAGTATCACAGATGCATACAACTTTAAGGAAAACACATCCTAAAATTGTCATTTGACTCTGCACCTTTGTGTGTTTCTGATTGCCAATGTAATCAGAAGAGAATATAGTGTATACAACAAGATCAGCGGTGAGGGGAATCAATCCTCTTTAAAATGACACTTGTCTTAGTTCTTAGCATTCATATGAAGCTGACGCATCGTCAACAAGGGCAAGACACAACTAGCTGCAACTTCAGTAACACAAACAGTGCACAAGGAAGTATTCAAGAAGATACATTTAAATAAGGTAAACATAGGGATTTGATTGGTTACATGTTTATTGTGAGGACTAGGAACACAGGCAATAACAAGATAAAAGAAAGCCAGAGGGGGAACTGAGATTGATTGAACTTTTCCTTCCCAGCACTTAAAATGACAAAAGGTGCCTGCAGCTGTTTGGCTGTAAATCAGCAGAACTGGTTATTGCTGTGCTTTGAACCCTCGCCTGCACACAGGTCTGTGGACAGTAGTGTGCACGACTGATGTTGTGTGTTCAATTCTCTGCAGCATGAGCACACAATTAATCAAAATCAGAGGATGCTACAGGAGGCAGAGTAACAAAAACAACTGTCACTCCTATCGCTGAAATGTCTAAACGGAGGCAAAAAAAAACCTGTACATGTATGTCGTTCTGTATTATACGATAACGTTGATTCGTTTTTTAATGTTGAAGAAATCACATTAGCTCGCATAATTTTAAATGAACTGATCTGTATTAATTCTGACTATATGACTGTTTTGGACTACATATTTTATGTCAACAAATTAGTTGATGGGAGTCAGATATGTTTGGATGCCAGTGAGAGTTATTCTGTCTTTTGGATGTACAATGTGCAGGTTACATATATAGACTAATGAACCATTTTAGAATGGATTATGAAATACCCTCATGTCCAATTCACAAACCAATTACCTCGGATAATTGACTGACCTTTGTTTCAACCGTGGCCTACATTTCACCATTAGAGCACCAACCCGCTCTGTTAGCATACCATCTAAATTGAAAGCCCAGACAAATAAAATCAAAGCAAAACCTTGGAAACACTGAGCTCTCAGTTTCTTTTCAATGTGTGTATACATGTATGCACTGCTGTATGTTGAGGGGAGGTGGCAACCTGCCACAATGAACCCTCTGACCCCCCCCCCCCCTCTCCAGCTCCCTGAGCAGCACCGAGGCCAGCATTAGGACAGCAGCCAGTAGCAGCACAGCGAGGCGAAGCAGGGCCAAGTGGAGCGCAGTCGCTATGTAGATTTCTGGGATTGTTCACAGTGTGTCGGATTACAGCAGCACTGTCCTCTCCTTCGCACCGCTGCAGATCTTCTGCTCACACTCACATGCCGAGGGCCTATTTTGGGATCTGCATTTCGGTGCAAGGACAGACTTGGCAGTAAACAGCATGCTGTCATGGTTATAACAGGATGGTCTCTATGAACACGTATAATACTGCCCAATTACCATACATAGTCAAAGGAGTGGGTCAACTAAACATTTTCCATAATTTCCTTGGAGTAAAATAGATTCTAGAGGCTGGCGCTGACCCTTTGTAACACTTTAACTCTCAGGTTAAACAATTTAAACTGAGGATAGCAGAGCGATCCAAATGTTTCTAGTGAATTTGTCTTTTTTTTGGAACAAAAACAAAGTGTCCCTGCACCATGTGTGGAGGCATTTCGGACTAAACCTGAGACACTGCTGCCATCTACAGGACAGCCTTTTCAATACAGGCTGCAGTAATTGTAAACAAATGTTAGAAGAGTGAGAAAAGAGTAAAGCAAATAATCAAATAGGCCTACCGAGTTTTTATAATTTTTTTTATAGTTTTATGGAAAGGAGAAACCAGACTCCATCTTACTTTGTTTTAGAAAATGGTTTTATGGCTGAAATAAGCTGATCTACGTACTCTCCAAAGTAAAAGGTGTTACATATTTTTGTCTTTTCCTCCTACAAAAAAACCACGGTCATTCACGGTATTGCTATCCATGTTCAAGACGATAAATGTTCTCCATTAAAAATATATAGGATTAATAAAAAGATATACTCGAAACAACGAAAGTCTTCCACTTATAAAATGTAACCGTGTAATAATAATTGACAGCAACAACTGGTTCAGAATTTCACAAATAAGGATTTTAAAGATTTTTTTATTGAAACAAAGATCAATTTCAGTCCCAGTCCCTTATGGTTTTTCAAAAAGGCGTGCTTTGGGTTTTAGCGCCAACATTTCACGACTCCTCTCCAAAGCCCTCGTTGCTTATACAGCAGCATGTATATACTCAAAGAAAAAGAAAAGAAAAAACCTATACAACAGGTCATTTTGGCACAATCAACTCATACAACGGTACTCCTGTGCTGGCATATCGTTACTCTTAAACAGTTTTCTGTGGTGCAAAACGGTTTTTTACTGATGAACTCATTCACAATGGATTTTGACCGTAACAGAAGAAACGATACAGTAAGAGAGGTGGAAAGTGTCTGTACAAGACATTCCCCTTTACAAACTTAACGCCTTTCCAGATACACTAAGTCCCAGATCCAGACTCAGCAGTATCGTTGTGATGAGCCTCGGAGCATTGGCCTAAATGTAGTGTTTGCAAAAGGAGAGCGATATAATCTGAAACCTGCCGTACAGTCATGCAAATCTCATCAGAAGCAAAGGAGCCTCCTCTGACTTCTCACAAGAAAAACACTGAGGAAAAAGTCCACTGGGTGATAAATGATGAACATTGAAATGATAACAGGAAGTTGAGAATACTGCGACATGTTCCTTTGCCAACATTTGGTAGAGCGTTTTTGTTTCATCCCACCCGGTAAGCACTTTGGTATACATGCTGGTCAGAGCCAAGTCGAATTGATTACAAACTGAATTCAGTTGGGCTAGGCCTTTGCTTGGCTTTTGATATCCTTGGGCAGTTATTTTTTTCTTCTTCAAGTAAAGATACAAAGACTTGTTCATTGTAACACATTCATAAAGCATGCACTCTGATGGACAAAGAGAAAAGTGTCATTTGGACAAAACCCCCAGGTAACGGTAAGATCAGGAGAAAAGTGCAGATTTTTCATATTCACATAAAAAGATCGATATCAGAAATGCACTCGCTGACCAAACTCGACTCATCAGGGGAAGTTCTGATACAGCAGGTCTAATTTTTCTTTCGGAAACGCCGAGCGGATACGTCTTGACGCGGCATGGATACGTCTTGACGCGGCATTTCTTAGAGTTTATCCAGGAAATAGATTTCAGGTCCGTGAAAATCTGACATCACATTTGAAAAAGGCAAAAACTGGTCGCAGGTGAGCGTACGCCCCACCCCCCGGAGGATGACTTCGTCTTAACAGTCGTCTCGATGGACTATCACATGGGCCGATGAGCAGACAAAACTAAAATTATGATCTTTTTAAAGAAACTGTAAACGCCATTTCAACATAACTAAAGGGGACAATAATGCTAACTTAGGAAATAAATCAAATCTGTGGATATAAACCACTTTTTAAAGATGAAAGAAAAAAGCCTCCCCTGTCTGCATCACCTTACAATTCGAGGATCTTCTGAAGCATGATGAAGAGTAGGCCTGGCGATAAACTCTTCGGATAATTCATATTGCTACAAAAGCCATCATGACCTAAAGTGGAAAGACAACCAATTAAGAGCTGATTATAGTTTTCCAATGATGCATTATGATGAACCATTACTAAAGACCGCTGTAGTAACCGATGAACAAGCACTGCAGCTTGTAACGACTGAGTGAGGAGGACAGTGTTCGGAGAAGGAAACCGCTAAAGAGTGACGGGACACTTTCTCACATGTCCCCTCCGTTAAGACATCTGCACAATATTTTAGAAAAGAAAAGCCGAGCGCACAAACAGGCGTCCGACTGTGTGCATTTGGATGCTTGATTTAATCAAAAAAGGTATATCTGCATCTCTTTAGAAGAGAAATCATATATTAAACGCCAACAGATTTGACAATTAGATGAGCAAGGCAGCTTCTGAATAAAATACTGGCGGACATTCAAGATGTGAGGACAGAAAAGAAGAGACAGCTTTTAAGTACTGATATGAAGGAGTGTAAAATTCGTTCCCCCAATTTAAGTGTCAAAAATAAATAAAAATAACAAAAACGGAGACTCCAACGTCATAACCATTCGATGTGGGGGAAACTGATGAATCCTTTCATTACTCAAAAACAAATTAGTTGCATTTGGCATACAGTCTGCCCCGCCCCGCCCCTGCCCCCCCCCCCCCCCTTCCCTCCAGTTTCAAAAGCAGGAAAGATTTTGGGGGATTTTCTCCCGAGAAAGTGGGAAAGTTTCCACGTTTGTCTCGTTCAGACCTCAGGGTGGGCCGTTGAGAAAAACAAAGCCACACAGAACTTTTTTTTCTGAATGCATTGCAACTACACAGACAGACCTGGCCACACTAGGCACAACCCCATCTTCCAAAAAATAAAACAAAAATAATAAAATTAAAGAGAAAAAGATTGTGTGTCCTGCTTATTCCTCATTAGAGCCTTTGGCCCCAATGAGGGGAATACTCCTTTCATGGCATCTTTCATGAGAACACTTTTTTAGCACAGGCGGAGTCCAGAGTTTTCCTTTATCTGCGTGGTTTCCAGAGACAACAGGTAAACACTGTGCAATAACTACTTCTAAAGCTGCTGTTGATCGTACTCGGCAATAAGTCTCTTTATATGTGCCAGTTTGTTGTGTAGATATTCACAGCGGTTCTTCTCTTGGCTATAGTTTGGATTAGTCTGCAGGGGACATGAGAAACAGTCACAATCTGATCATCTATTTACGTACTTTAAAACAGAAATATATGTTATCGCCGGACTTAATCTTACCTTTTTTATTTTATGATACTCTTGAAGTATCTGATTGTGGATTGTCTGTAGAGAGAGAAAACACAGAATAAAGTGTAAGAATAAAACTGATTGGTGGATCGTTGTAGTGCTAAAAATGACATTGCGTAGGGGATGTACCTTGTACTTGTCTGTGCCTTGGTTGAGTTGTTTGAGCTCGTTGTCGAGCACCGTGAACTGCCTGGTGATGCCTTCTATCCGAGCGTGCAAACCCCGGTACTCGCTGTACTCGGCGTTGAAATCGGTTTTATACTTCTGACGCTGCTCCGGAGAGCCGATCACCATGTACTTCCTAGGAGGAAAATAATTGAGGGATTTAGGGAGGAGCTATCCAGTTACATGAAAGCTCAAGAGAGAGAAATAAGGGTTATTAGAGGGAGACAAGCAAGAGATACAGATTAAGGACATGACGATACTAGCTCACACACACAAAAACAAATAAAAAAAGCTTTAGGATCCCTTTCAAATAACTAGGTTGGCTGTCCAATAAACCCAATAACCAAAAACCCACATGTCATGCAGGACATATTTATTAATCCATATAATCCCACCCTTCGTCGAGTTGTGTTTTGCCCCTCTGTAAAAGGTTTGTGGCAATATTTATTTCCAAAAGAAGTTGGGTTCGCAATGTATTATTTCAGAGGGGAGACTTTATGAGAGGAACCGACACAAAACAATGAAACAATTCATTAACTTCAAAAGACTAAAACTGTCAATATGAAAACAACTGCGTTAAATACTCACGATAAATAGTCTGGCACCTCAGGTGATGACGTAGGAATACTGGTACTGTTGCACATCTCATTCAGATCTGAAACAAAGACACTTCGCTATAAAAGGGCATTCATCTGAATAAGTCGCGTCTGTGTGAAATCTGCCGTGGAAAAGCTACCCTGCAAAAAGATAATTATGGTTTTTATTGTTATTGTTTACAACAATATCCTCTAAAGATGTAAGCTTCCAGTTGGATTCACAGAAGTGTATTTGGGGTTATTGAAGGCATAAAGATGAACAGCAGGGGTCTCCGTTTAATCAGTGAGTCACATACTGGTCACATGACACATCACCTACTCACAGTGGATGACTAAGTGTTGTTCATCCACATACAAAGTAGTACTTTTTATTCAGAAATCTCTTGCTGTGAAACTGAATTTGGTAGAAAAGAAGAAGGTGTGTGTGGGGGTGTGTGTGTGTGTGTTGCTCCCACCTGTGCTTTTGTGTGGAATACTGTTGCTTTTGAGGTTTGCTGGGCTCATGTCACAGGCAGGTTTCGGCTCAGGCACTAGCTGCACTCGCTCCCCACGACTCTTCTTCTCCTTCCCCTTTTCTCTCACCCTTTCCTTGTCTTTGCTCTTTTCCTTGTCTTTATGTTTTTTTGACTTCTTCTTGGACTTGTTGATAAAGGTTGAAGGACTCTTGTCCCGGGGGACATCCGGGCCCGTGTGTCCCGGAGATGATGTGACGATGCTGGGCGCTGCGAGCGTTGTTGAGGCCGTGAACAGCGAAGGCGGCGGTTGGCTGAGCCTCTCGGACATGGCGGTCTCCTGAGAGTCGCAGTCTCTCCCGTTGTGGCTGGAGTCGTTGCTGACATCTGACAGTGCTTCGAAAGGCCGCGGGATGTCCAGCACCGGGAGCTGCTGGGAGCTGGATGTCATGCCGCTGTCCGCCATGGAAACCGCCACTGCTGCAGGCACTGCACCTGTCTCCACTCTCCCGTTGCCCGTCTCCACTCTCCCGTTGCCCGTCTCCACTCTCCCGTTGCCCGTCTCCACTCTCCCGTTGCCCGTCTCCACTCTCCCGTTGCCCGTCTCCACTCTCCCGTTGCCCGTCTCCACTCTCCCGTTGCCCGTCTCCACTCTCCCGTTGCCCGTCTCCACTCTCCCGTTGCCCGTCTCCACTCTCCCGTTGCCCGTCTCCACTCTCCCGTTGCCCGTCTCCACTCTCCCGTTGCCCGTCTCCACTCTCCCGTTGCCCGTCTCCACTCTCCCGTTGGAGCTCAGTTTGCCGTTCACTGGGGCTGTTGGAGCCTTGCTGGCCAGGTGGGATATTCTGGGCTTCTTGTTTGCAAGAGGGTCGGTGAAGTCAACAGCCGGCCGTTTCTGTCGGAGAAATAACAGTTTAAGTAGCTGAACCCTTATATATGGTTCAATAGGAGTTCAATTATATGGCTGCACATTTTAGAAAAAATATATAATTTGAAATATTTTAACTGATACTGCAATATGATTAAGCAATAGCTCACGACAGGCCGTGGTATATGCTCATTATATCACAGCTAAGGGGCGTGGTTCGGCCCTGTGGCCACTAACGGTCATCATTTCTCTGCTTTGTTTCAAGACCTGCATAAAAATAATCCCTCCAACATATACATTTTTTCTTATCATTGATAAATATCTTAGGTGTGATTTTTTAAGAGGATCTGCACCAACACATTTGTTTTATAAAGTTTGTAGAATATAATTTGTAGGCCAGGATACATATGTTGTACCTTTTGCTCTACTACATGTGTTTATACATTGAGTTATTAGTTAAAAATTAATATTACAACATATGTTTGTTATTGTTATTGATTGAGCCTGGCAGATATGTATAAAGCAATACAAAATATCTCTGCAGCTCCACAATTAATTCTTATTTTAAAATCATTATTTAGGCTTAAAGACATTTTTTTCTTCCTGTGATTTTAGATTACACCATATTGCAGGTCTCCCTTGAAAAAGAGATCTATGATCTCAATGGGACCAATCTGGTTAAATAAAGGTTTGAAATGAAATGAAAAAATATTGCCCATTTCTCTAAAATGTCGATTCATTCATTAATAAGTGAGCAGCAGGTAAAGAACAGTCCGTGATAATAAAATGTTCCGATCAGAGGATGTCAAAAGGAAGCGTGAAGAGGAGAGTATCTAGTGCACGCAGACAGATGGAGGAAGCAGAAAGAGTATAAAGAAAGGTGATCTGTATTCACAGCAGCACTGAGAATATAAGGACTGATATAATCCCTGGTATTGTGACTGGTTCCGTTTGACCCAGCCCAACTAAAGTCTCTGGGAGTGGCCGACCCACCACGACTACTTTAGGGTTTAGGCTGCTGTAACAACAACAACAGTAATGGCAAACGGGGAGGATTCCAATAAGACTCTTTACAATAAGCTATTGAGGTTAAAGGTGGGGTAGGTAATTCACTTCAGAAACACTTTGTTATATTCCATGGAATGCTCTTAACATCCCGATAGCAATGAATAAAGTAAATGCTTTGACAATAAATACATACAAAAATGTAATCTGTGGAAGCCGTGGTGCTGTAAAAAGTACGACCAATCATCTGAGCCGGCCCGGCTAAAGTAACTGGATGGCCGACCAGCCTGTCAGCCTTCCATCTCGTGCACAAACCCATCTCGTGCCCTCATTGGTCATGTGCGCGTTCGTGTGTGTTGGAGGAGGGGCTCTGTAAGGAAGTCTGAAGGAAGGGGCAGATTTATTTTCGGCTGTGTATTTTCAAATTCTAGCGCACTCGAGCTGGTTTCTCCATTTTTACCTACCCTACCATTAATTCTCACTTTATAATCTTTTGACACCCAAAAACTGAAGACACTGAAATGTGGAGAAAAGGCTGTGAGGTTGTAGTTTGGACAGGGAACACATGGCTCTAATGTATATTTTCATGGATGCAGATAGGCGCTATACATCAGTATTTTCAGATGGACACATTTTTGGGATCTTTGAGAGAATGAGGTGCCGGAGAAAAGTTAAATTGATAAGATGGCTGTGATAAACACATCTTCCACTAACAGTAGATCAAGGCATTTATCTGTGTTTGTGTGGATGTCCTCTGTTTGCATTGCAGCTCTCCCGGCTCCATCCCTCACATATCTGACGTTTTACAAACGGCTTTACCTGCTGCGCTGCTCTCTTTTTATACTAATAATTCTAAACGAGAGTCGGGGGACTGTTTGCTTGTGCACAGTGTTTACTGAGGGAGGGAGCGGAAAGGAAGGGCCGTACACTAGGTGTCTGAGGTGAGCAGAACCTGAGAGGAAGGAGCTATTAATATAAACCGAGCGGCTCCTCCTCCTACCTAATGGAAGTGTAAACAATGGCTAAACTCTGGAGTCACGAATGACCTTAAAAAGAGAGCAGCAGGACAAGGTAAATGAAAAATGAATTATGCAACGAGGAGGGGGTAAAAGAGCTTCAGTCAAATGAGGTTAAATATGGAAGCAACTTGGTTTAGTTCTTATACAAACAATGTATATTGAATAGCCCATAAGTGTGTAAAGCTGGAACTGGATCCAGTTTAGAAAACATACGCCGCAAGGAAATCCACTCGAAAGACAGGGAGGAAACGCAAACAATACCAGAAGCTAAAAGACTGCAGGCACGACCCAGTAAACCAGAATGTAGGAAACCTGGGGTAAATGTAAAACAAACAAACAATTTGAGACGCATCTTTGTCCCCGATTCCCCTTTACATTGGATCAGCCAGAAAAGTGTCAGGCAAACAAGCTCTGGTTAAAGATGAGCTATGCAGAGCGTATTCACACTCGACTGAATTAACATCAAGCTCCTTGAGAGCTCAGCATTGAACAGCCGATAAACATATTATTGTACAATAAAAACCGGCATTGCAAAACGATTAATTGGGTTTTAGCTTGAAATTGTTTTATGCAGTTACAATATCATCCATCACTAGCCCACTGGGAACGTGAGAGTGCTACAGTAGATTAGGGATAAGGAAGTGTGAGGAAGTGAGAGACGAGGAAACAGGAAGCTCACCTGAGATGGCGAAGTGCCGGCCAGCTCTTTGGGCGGGCTCTCCAGAGGGGGGGGCTGGTTCTGTTTCCTGTAAGAGAGTGTGAACACATGAAAGCATGAATGACGACACACGCAAACACTCAATATCATTTCTGAATATTCTATATATCCACCTGCATACAAGCACTACAGGAACACTCATTTATCTATCTATCTAGATGTTGAGGTGACATGGCATTTCTATTCACTCCAGCACATTGTACATGATAGGCTAAAGGGCAGGACATCTGTAAGTGGTTGTCCAATCACAACAGAGCCGCCCAGCTTACCAATCAGAGCAGTGGCATTACGCAAAAAATGACAAATATGAACCTGAAAATGAGCACATGTCCTCTTTAAGTGCTTGAAAACAAACTGTGTGGCACTGGCTACCATTTCCTCAGTCACTAATTCTACAGACGCATGAGGACATTAAAAACAAGTTCCAACAGTTGGGTAGCTATGACAACAGAGCAAATGAGGGCCTACTTGACAAAAGCAGCACTTGGTCATAACCGCAACCTTGATGTTGAAAAATGGACAATCATTACATCTGCTTACAAGCTCTATAGCAGGTTATGAGTCCAACTCTTCCTTTCTTCTCCACAGAGGAACATGTGTAACCTCACAGACAATGCTGCGTGTTTATTAATGGTTGAACAATGTTGGCAGCTAGTTCAGGATGAGTGAGAAAGCAGCGTGAAAGCGAGAGAGACAGAATATGGTGCTGCAGCTCATTTTGGGTATAGATGTTGTGTGTCTGTCTTAATGCAATATGCACTCGATGCAACATGGATATATCATACAGACGACTTAACTCTATAATGTACTTGGAGCCAAAAACCATCTTAGTGTCAGGTGTGAACAACAGGGCCCCAGATTGATTATGATGCACTGAACTCAGACCTCATTATGTATCGGATTAATGTGGCACACAGTAGAAGTGTCAAAACAAGAGAGCAGTGCCAAATAATTTTTTTTTTAACCAAGATAAAGGCGCCTACGGAACTAGGGCAAGAAGTTGCTACACCAGTCTTGTTTAAACAAATGCAGTCTAATCCAATTTACTTTCATTTAATTCAGGGAGTTCCGGCTGTTGCAATATACCGGTTATAATGATATTGACCACAATACTTTTAAAACATTTTTATTATACACATAATGTTGATATAATTCATAATAATATCATATTGGCAGATGTTAGGCATGGGTTATTCATTTTAGCTTAGGTCTTCCTTTGTTTGACTGAGAGGGTTGTGGTCTTTTACTTTTTGAATAATACCGTTTTTACCTCCTTTTGTTCCTTGAATTGATATATAATCATGATATTCAGCATCTATTCAAAAAGGTTTACACTTTTGACCTGACTTGAATCAATTGCTGTCTTTTAAATTTGTGATGTGTGCCATTTTGTTAAAGCACTTTCAGCAGCAGCTACTGTGTGGAAAGTGCTATACAAATACAGCTTTTGTATATTTTCATTAGTTGATTTAATCAGTTCATTTGGTTGCCTTTTTAATATACACTTTTGTACAGTAACAGAATCTTTCTCCAACTCCCTATACTTGTATTATGTAGTAATTGATTTGCCATTAAAAGACCCCAAACGAACAATAAATACCCTTTCCAGGAAACATCATGAAAACATGGTCATCATGAGTTCTTGTAACCGTGAAAATCTGATGTCCTGACAGCCCCGAGTAATTCAACACTCTTTCTCCAGCACTGCCAACTCCACCACTACAGCTAGAGCGCAGTATACTTGCTCAAACAGACTGGTTTAAAGTACAAATACATTCTATAAACAGGCCATCATAACTTGACATGTTAAAGAGCACTTTGCAGACACGCCACTGTCACAACTGACAACTGCATCAGAAGGGGGCAGTTGGGAACAGCGAGTCTTGTCAATGCCCCACCCTAGTTCAATCAGGGTGTGTGCTGGGACAGTCCGATAGACAGGCAGGAGCTACGCGTGAAACGGCACGCTGACCGATATGGCTGAACCTTGGCCGGCAGCCATCTCACGCACGGCTCAGCATGTGCTAGAACACCGTTGCATCATGTGCGTTCCTATCGTGTTGCTGTGCTACTCCTGCGTGACTGCCTGCATTAGCTCAAAACTCTGGAGGACATGGGGGTGGTATTAGTTTGGAGGCTGTGGCTGTTAGTCAGCTGATTAACTCACAAACGGAGCTCAAAGTACGGTAAAAACAGGGACACGGGAAGTATTCATGCCTTTACAAACTAAACACAATACACTGGAATTAAAGAAATGTAGAACTGTAATACAAACTAACATTGTAAAAGTCTATTTCATCTTTCACTTTTAATGCCACTTTGAAAAGGCTAGATTGTGTCGTTACATTTATTATATTGCCAGGTCGTTTTTGCTCTCCATCCATGTAGATGTGGTAGAAACACCTTTCAACAGCCCAAAACAAAAAATACAACTATGTTAGCAGTCTCAACAAAAGCTGGACATATCAGCTACGTTTTATAAAGTAGTATATGTTGCAGGATTATTGCATTAAGTGTTTACATTCTGCTGGTCACTCAGTGTTGACACTGCATTTAAAAAAGGTGCACCACAGGTAAAACTGAGCTTATTATGGCTATTCTTGAGTCTGACGTCAACACAAACTGAGCTCCGGAGCACTGCTGCCTGCCTATAAATAGTTAGCAGGAAGATTGCCTTCCCTTGGTGTCCCAGATCCTGAGAAACCAGAAGGCCAGTAGCTCACGCTGTCAACAAATACAACACGGTCCTCAGTAGAACAAACAGAAAACTTCCTTGGGAGTGGGACACACCGGCCGTTGTAATAAATAGAAAAAGGTGGGTTTTTCACATATATTTCAAGTGTACAGAATTTAACCTCAGACAGAAATCTCCAAAGCTTGGCAGCTCTATAGTCCCAACATACCAGAAGCACTCACCCTGCAGCCTAGCCTTCTCCACAGAGTGACCACAAACAATAACACAAGGTGCTTTGCCACAATACTGAACTCTACTCAGGGTTCATACAGCATAAGGCAAGTTAGATTTAATACATTTTTAAAATGTCACTCAAAAATAAATTGAGAAATTCTGCCATCTGAATCTCGGTAAAAGGGTTTTTAGTGTTTATCCAACTATTTTAGGTTTTACAAAGCAACAATTCATAAAATTAAACTTCTGATGTGATTGATATAATCTTGACTGATATACGGCGGTTGAGAATCATCATGAGGGCGTTTAAAGCGAGTGGTCCACATCTCTGACTTACTTAACCAGGATTCTCTTGAGAAGCTGCTGGTCTCCTTCAGTGTAACCTGGCCAGTCCATCTGGAGGTCCTTATACAAATTGTCCTTCAATGTGAAGGTGTTGTCCTTCCCATTCAGAATCGCCACCTGGGGAGCAGAAAGATGGAATCGTGAGTCTACTCCTCAGTTTTTGAGAGAAAACAGAGGCAATAAATGTGTTTGTTTAACCTGTTGCAGGTAGCTATCCAGGGAGTCCTTGTCTAATGGCAAGAGGCCGTCTTTCTGCAACCTCAGGATCAGCTCAGCCTTCTTGTAAGGCTTGAGGGCCAGCAGGTGTGTGAGGCGCTCTCTGAGCGGCCTGTGTTGAGGCGTGCCCTTCTTCAGCGTGCTGCTCGAGATGATGACGGGCCGGGACGTCCTCCGCAGCGGGGCGACGTCTGAGAGGCCAGGTGCCGGTTTCCGGATCTGAACCTTTTTACCTTCAGAGTGCAGAAGTTACAGAAGGGAAGTAGGAGCATTAGAAAGGTTGAATTTATCTTAACTACTTTTTTAGGACTTGCATAATTCTGAGTATAAATGGCAGGAGTCATTTAGTACTTCAATCTAGCACTGAAACAAAAGTGCTGGTGGCAGAGGACCCGAGTGACTTGTGGGCTGGCAGCCAATGCCTGCTTGTTTTCATAAGAACAGAAATAACAAAGATCAAAGCAAGAAATACATTTCTGTCAACATCTTTTATCTCTGACTGAAAATGGCTTTGGGAACTTGCAGATGACTCAGATAAGACGCATCAGGCACTGATCTTTAGTGCTGCCACGTCCCCGTACTCACCTTCCATTATACACATCAGCTTTTATCACCTTATCCCACGGAGATCTTTTTCAGGCGATTTAGACTTAATATTGTGTTGCCTTCTTCTGAGCCTGAAACAGCGTTTGGCTCCACAGCACACAGGGACTAGACTTGTGTTGACTCACTGCTGAACAGTGAATAGGCCAACACTGGATTTCTTTCTTTGCAGGCAATGAGGCAGTGCTGCTGTGGTTTGCTGCTGCAGCACGGTTTGTTTTATGGCGCAGGTCCGAGAGCAAAACAAGAAGTCAGAAACTCTGCATGTTTAAATTACAATCACAGGGGTTGGGGAGAAAGAGGATCACATTAGCTGCTAGAGCATTTAGAAAGCAAACCACCATCAAATTCAATAAAGTCCTGGTTACAGATGAGGCATTCTGGCCCTCCGCCATTGGGCCCCAGACTCAAACTGCAACATGAACCCATTCACCAGCAGAGAAAGGCTACACAAACACATGAGCCGTTTGACTTTTCGCACGGTTCGGATATTCTTCTCGTCTATTCTTGTCTGTCAACTCCCTAAAACCTTATGGAGTTTAAAATGGAAATAGCAATGGTGGAAAGTAACTAAGTACTGTATTCAAGACATTTGAGGTACATGTACTTTACTTGAGTTTCCCCATGTTACTTTAAACTTCTAATCTACAACATATTAGAGGCAAATGTTAAATGTTTTACTCACATTTATTTGGACATTATGATTTATAATACATTATGATATGCCATTATGGATGGAGTTTAATGGCAGTATAATAAGTTATCAATGTTATCTCATCCTTTGCTAGCTGTAAAAATGTAATTATGAACACATTAATGCTCACTAATCATCATCGAGCGATTTAATATATATATATATATATATATACATAAATAATTGCCACTTTGGATAATGAGTACTTTTAGATTTTGTACTTTTCCTTAGGTACACATTTTTTTGAATGCAGGACTCTAACTTGCAACAGAGTATGTCTTCACTGTGGTTTCATTACTTTTATTTAATATAAGATCTGAATACTTCTTCCACCACTGGGAAATACCTCCTCCCGATTAAGCAAATGAAGAAGTGAGTTTAATATACTACTAGGACGTCAGTGAGTGATAGTTGATCTGCTTGCATCCGTGCCGTTTTTCCTCACCTACGTATCTCCCCCCGAGCTTGATGACGATAGCACTCCGACTGCGAGTCTCCTCCTCGACCTGGGCCATGTTTTCCCTGGCCTTCTGGTACGAGTCGTCCTTGGCACAAACTGTAATTTTGTCCTGGATCCCACCCAAACAATCCAGCTGAATGCTCCCTTCACTGCAAAGACAAAGAGGAGACGGTGAGAGAGGAAGACCAGGATCGAGTGACCAGTAGCTTCAATAGAAATAGGATGGAAAAGATTGGATATCCTTATTTTTAAGAAGTTGCAACTTGATAAGTTTGACAGTCATTTGAAATAGACGGGAAATAAAGCATAAATCCACTAGGCATTAACCTAGAATCTCTCCCCATTTGTAATAACCCGTCTGTTCTCTGTGCATTCCTCCCAGATGAGCTCCATTAAGCACCCTGAGGGAACAACTATTATTTTTACAATTTCCATCCAACTGTGTGTTCCCACAGTACGACTCACTGCCGCATCAAATCCCATTCTTTCCCGGCTCTCTTTGATTCCCCTCTACTCCGATGGGGATTTGGCAGAAAATGAGATGGCGCTGGAGCGGTCAGTGGAAGCTGAGCTCCGTCATTTGGGCTTTAGACTGGAACTCAAGGTTGATTAGGATCCAGTCGGAGATGTGGATGAACTCCACCTGACCCACTTGATACAAATATTCTATGAATAATGGGGTCATTGAGAGTCAGAGACGCAGAAATGTTTTGTTGTTTCCAATTCTGTTTTCTACTTCCTTCCCCCTCATCACAAACATCTGGTCCTATTTATTTCAAGCACATTTCTGCGCATGTTATGCCAGAGAAAGTGTGCAGAACAAGCTTTATGCATAGAACGGGACGGCCCCTGACGCTATTAAAAGGACACAACACTTGCAACAAGAGCACCAAGTTGAAATCTTTTTAAACACTTTTCAATTGATCTTAAATGCATAAAAACAAAGATGCATGCACACAAATATATTTAACAACTGTGTTCTTATTTTTGCAACCCTCAAACTTACAATTATTGCAAGATCTATTATACATTTAATTGAGCACTATTTGGTATTAAACTTTTATTTCCCTTTCAAGTTATTGTACTGAAAGTAAAGAAGGCATGTGCATGATACTGGTGTAATGCAATGTTGTAGTCATCATGTGTGCACCTTTCCACACAGTAGCAGCTATGCTCAGCCACAATCCCAACTGTGCTCACCAGAGCTGATATTAAGCATCAGGGATTCCGCTCACGTTATAGAAATGTTAAATAAAAATAAAGTCTACCCGAAAACACTCATCGTCTTTCCAAAGACTGCTGATTATTCACAAAGACCTCAAAGACAGCATTACATAAATGTTAGTCAGAAAATCAGTTTTTTGCAGAAGATTTGTTGCAGATCGGATGAGAAAGGAGTAAAAGTGAGTGAAAGTCAGTGCTTGTTTTACCTGGTGATGTACTGCTGGATGCAGTCGAAGCTGCCCTGGGGGTTATCTCTGCCCACATGTGACAAGTAGAAAGTAAACGTTTGCAGTTCACTGGAATTTTCTGACCGTGGTATTGAAATTTTCTGTTGAAGACAAAAGAAGAATAAAACATTCAAATATGAAATCACCATGAGCTATGCCCGTTTTTAATAACGAGTGTCAGAACAAGGGGCCACAGAGCCTTTAAAACCTTCTACAATACAGCAACAATTATTTTCTTTTTTGAGGCATTCAGAAAGCAAATGCCAGTGCGCCATTCTTTGAAAACCTGGCTCAGACTATGTACATCTGTCAGTAAGCCCAAGGCATTTTCTCGCCTGCTTCAAAAACACTGAAAGCCTCAGAAAAACGCAGCTAAAATCAGCTGCCTTGTCTTCCTCCAGCACGGCAGAGTGCTCCAAACGTGCGATTGGAGGAACCGCAGGTAAATGACTATAACAGAAGAACTATGATAGGTATTTCTGCAGTGTCTAGCCTCAACATAGTTAGGCACATCTTATTCCTCCCTGCGAACTCTGCGAACCAGTAATCAGACAGCTGCGGGACAATTTGGTTAAATTGAGGAAATCATTTGACAAGTACGACTATGATGCAGACGCTTAGTTTTCTGCTTTAAAATACATCTTGCATTGAGCACTGGGTGAACTGGTTAACATTTGAATGCGGTGCACAGAGGCATGTCAGTAATCTGAGAAATGTGAAAGAGAGAGCCGAGGGTGACACTGAAACTTTGCCTAGGCAATTAAGTCTACCTGATGTCACCTCAAAATTATTTTCACACCCTATCATTAAGGGTTGACAAGTGAATTCATTTGATAAGTTCAGCAGGAAAGGTAGTTTAAGAGCAGGTAAGGCCAGGCCAGGCGGAGGGTTGTGTTTCCACGAGGCCCTGGCAGGCTAAACCCAGCTCAGCTCTGCTTTCATGAGCATCAAGGCTGTGCATCACACGGTAACAAAAGATGCTGAATTAGATGGTTCCCCAGTTCAGCTCCTCTTGACCAGTGAGCGCTGAGCTAGCCTCCACCAGAGGCTCAGCCGGTGACTCACTGACCTCTTCATCGGGAGTCAGACGTGCCGTCAGACTGCAGGCAGATCAGCTCTGTTTACTCAAATCCCAACACATGTAGGTTGCATAATATGGCTGACTACAAATAACTACAATATCCGTTTATGTGTGCCTGTCCTATTATGTATTGATTATTGTATCCCCTGGAAGACCTTTGCTTTTAGTTTTCCATAATGCTCCATAACATAACGCACTTACTGCATCTGCCGCACTCTACCTCATACAGATAAATCAATAATCGATACAACTTCAGCGGTACTTCTTATTATCATCCTTATGACAATAACCAACAATTTACACAGGCTAGTAGTAGTACACATTTAAATGACAGGATGTAGAGACATTTTTGGCCGCAGATGTAAAAAGACACTTAAATCCTGTTACAAAGAACAATCTGAAACGTCTGAGGAGCAGAACGTCCTGAGGGCAACAAGAAAGATATGTTAAAAATGATAAAAGTTCTGCATGTTCTTGCTCTATATTTTCACTGTTGCTACAACCAGAAGCAACTCCGGTTACTCACAAAGCCCAATGCATCATTTATAAATGGCTTATTCCAGGACCAATACAGACCAATCAATTCCTTGTGTATTAGAGGACATGCCCAGCGTCAAATGTGACAGTCAGATTCTATTCCTGAGTTTACAGGACAAAACGTGTGGCAGTTTGAACACATTAAATATGCCAACATGTCCTATGCCAGTGTTTAAGGACACCTACATGCACAGCTGATCTGCAGAAACATCGATTGTGTAAACCCAGACATGATTAAGAGGCAGAGGAACCAACAAAAAGGAGAGGCTCTATTGACTCACGCTGTAGAGGATAAAAGACGCCTCTGCACGCCAAATGGCTCCGGCTTAAGTAACGAGTGTTGAAAGCCACTATATGCATACACTAACTTACAAAGCGGGTCACAAGGTGGAAGCTGACACTCCTTTTTTTGGGCCTTTCTCTAGTGTATAGCGCACCTGGACTATAAAAGAGTTGTTCTAATGTGATGTTTGTCATGTTCAATCTTGAGCATTGAAACATGTCAATGTTTTTGACTTTTGGAAAGTAGCGGGTGCATCTCGAGGGGTTTGAGGTGAAACAGGTAATATCTAGTTGTGGACAGGGGAACCTCAAACGGACATTATTTTAGTGTGAACCCAACCGCTTTCTCGTCTAAGGAAACAAATAAACCCGCAGCTTTAAATCGGTTTTACTTGCAAATTAAAAACTTCGCATGCAACAGCATCGGTTGAAGTGTTTATCAAAGCTTTAGCCCGCTGTTGACACAAAAGCTAAAGTAAGGGAGCAATGGAAAAAGGCACACTTTAAATAGACTACTTTAAACACTGGATGAAGGGCAGGGACTGACAATGAAACACTATCTCTACAAGTAATAATCACCTTTGGAAAGCTTTTCTAGGGCTGGAAGTGGATCTTCAACAGGTGTTCAACCACCTCCTCCTTAATCTGCCTGCAGCTAGCCTCATCTTCTCATTCTGTATGGCAGCTAGCACACAATGCCCCCACGCACTTCACCTTGTCCTCTCTCCAAGAACAGGCGAGAGAAAAGGAGCAAAGAGGCAGAACAAAAAACTGATAGAGGCCAGAAACACAAAGCCGACATCAAAGATTAAGCTTTGCTTCATGTCGCCTAATTTCTGTCTTCTGTTTATTAACTTATCCGCAGTCTGCATTTGTTATCCCAAATTGATGGTGCAGAAGAAAAACTCAAATAGCCTAATATTATACAACTATTTAAACGCACACAATCTCTCCATCTAATTTTCAGATAACATTTGTAGCTGGAATTTAAAGATTTAGCTTGTTGGCTTCGTCGTCATGTGGTTTTTGGCTTGGGAGACAACATAATTGGAGATTAAAACTGGCTGTAAAACTATTGTAAACTGTTGATTTGCTCGGCCGAAGAGCCAACTGCCTCCGCCAACAATTAAACGTGCTAAATGGACATCAGTTGTGGATGAGGCTCATCTAGTGTCAATGACGGCTGATTGGGTTCTGAAGCTTCCATTAACTCTCCAACTAGACAGTTAACAGAAGCTTCATCGACCGTGTTGAGTTATTACTGATCATACGTGTTTAATGTAGCTGTTGTTAACACCATCTTTTGTCACTTAAAGTCTGAACTCCGACTTTTCGCTAAATTGCCTGTTTTGTGTCTTTAAATACTCTCCTTTGCAAAACATGTAGGAAACTTGTTATGCGAGTGTGCACTTAGTCAGAGCCCAGCGAGAGCAGCACCAGATGAATGAATATGAGTGAATGAATATATGTGAGCTCAGTCAGCCGGGCCATCTGCTCTGTCATTTAGCCACTTTCTCCCTTCTGACAACAGTGACAGATTCTCCTCCACACACCGAGCCGGCTGCACCAGAAAAATACATGCCTTCCTTTACTCTTCAGCATTAGAACTTTGGATACTAAACGTCAGGTTTACCGTCTGATTTGTGCAAACACGACACATATGCCTGTAATGCTTGTATACATGTGCTATTTCGATGCCTGCGAAAAAAAAGGAGATTTAAAAACGGACACTGAAACAATTGATGGTGGGTCTGGCTCTGTGTAGAATTTCACAGAACTGTTCAAAATTTCATACAAAAAAAATTGAAGCAGGGTGGCAGCATGATTCGTTTTAAGAATCCGAGAAGAGGACGACACTGGACAAAGTGTTTTCAATTATGGATAACTGTTATCACCCTCTCCAACATCTACCAGACTGACAGCGGATCCATCCATCCATCTTTCTATTGCCAATGTAGAAATTAGGGCTGAACGATTAATCGATTTTAAATCGAAATTTGAAATGATGCGATTATCAAATCGCAAAGCCTGCGTTTTTTTGAAAACTTTTTATTTTTTTACAATTTTTTTTCTTGTGTGTCAGTCATCCACACCAATCAGAAGTGCTGTGCTCCACATGTACCATCGATTGTTAATCAATCACAAGTGGCCCATGATAGCAGACAGATTGATCCAATCACCTGCCAAGTATTTTTGAAAGTGCCTGCCCTTTCCAAATGGCTTCCAATGGAGCTTTAGATGCTTTGGTGAAACAAACCACCTGAGTCAGGTTAGTAATGCTCCATCACATGTTTTACATCTATTACAGGGTGAGTCTTAAACTGAAGCTTGACTTTAAAGCAACCCAACGGAGGTTTCATGTAAGTTTAGTTCTTTCACTCGTAGCTCGGGCTGCGGGGGTGCTAGAGACGGGAGTATGTTGATACGACCTTCCTAGTCGGAGATATGGCCGCATTTTACAATAAACTTCCGTTGGGTTACTTAAAAACAAATATCGCAATTCGAAATCTCAATATTTGTCAGAAAAATCGCAATTAGATTTTTTCCCCAAAATCGTGCAGCCCTAGTAGAAATCATAGACCATAACAAAAATACTCGGAGCTATACAAAGGATCATATGATATATAACATCTTACAAATTCTTCAAGACAACCTGCACACCCAAAAAATTATTTTGGACAAAATTGTCTGCTACTGCTACCTGAGGTTTAATGATGAGTCTGGAAAGCATTCAGTTAATTCCAGAGGTGGGACCAAGTCATTGTTTTGCAAGTCCGAGTCAAGTCTCAAGTCTTTGTGCTCAAGTCTGAGTCAAGTCTCAAGTCTTTGCGCTCAAGTCCGAGTCAAGTCTCAAGTCTTTGCGCTCAAGTCCGAGTCAAGTCACAAGTCAGGATGGGCAAGTTCAAGTCAAGTCCTAAACTTTGACAAAACGAGTCTTAAACAAGTCATTAAGTGCTTTTCACCAAATGTAATGTAACCACGCCACTCCTCCGCTCCCTTCACTGGCTTCCAGTAACTGCTAGAATCCACTTCAAGACACTGGTACTTGCGTACCATGCTGCGAATGGATCTGGCCCTTCCTACATGGTTAAACTGTACACCCCAGCACGTGCACTCCGCTCTGCATCAGCCAAACGGCTCGCTGCACCCGCACTGCGAGAGGGACCCAAGTTCCCATCAGCAGAAACATGTGGGTTTGCTATCCTGGCTCCAAAATGGTGGAATGAGCTCCCCATTGAAATCAGGACAGCAGATAGCTTACACATCTTCCGGCGCAGACTGAAAACTCATCTCTTTCGACTCCACTTCGAGCGATAGAATTACTAACAAAGAACTGCTAACAGAGCACTTGTATACTAATAAAGGACTGGCTTATCTACAGCCAGTTGAGTAGCACTTGAAATGTTTGGCTCTATGAAACCTGATGTACTTATATGATTCTGTTTTCTTCAAGTTTGTATCTTCCTGGTCGAATGTACTTACTGTAAGTCGCTTTGGATAAAAGCATCAGCTCAATGTAATGTAATGACATCGATCTACAGAATAATACTTAATAATCAAACTGCTCTTTATTAGTCACATTCATAATTTAATAATCAATTTTCTCTGTTTTTTTCGAATTTAAGAGGGATCAGTAAGGTAAGGCTACCGTGACGGTTTGATTCAGAAGGAGTTTAATGGATAAGATTCCTGGTGTTAAGGTGACCAGAATGTTTATTTCCACTGTGTACAACATGTTATGAGGGACACACAATCTATCTTTATGCAAGGGATAATGTGCAGCGAGGCGGGCTCTGGGGAAAAGAACACCTGCATCTAGATCCCTCTGCAGGTGGTAGGCTACTTTAAGTATATTTTGATGCCAATACTTTTGTACTTTTACTTGTAACATTTTGAATGCAGGACTTTTTATCGTAACCGAGTATTCCTAAACTCTGGTACTTTTATTCAAGTAAAAGATCTGAACTTCTCCCACCTCTGACAATAAATCCTGGTTAACAAAAAAAAAAACCCTGCTCTGAAGGTTATTTTCATTTTTACAAATCCTGTACTCAGCTTTGCTTTCTCCAATATCATTGAAATGCAGCCAGATGCCCCTTCTTTTTTCGCTCTGACATGACATGACATGACACTGCAGCATGGACAAGATGAGGTGTTGGCAGGTTTTGTGCTATAATGTGAGTGCAGCTGTCTGCAAGCAGTTTTTGCTCGTTTGTCCTTAGACATGAGTGTCAAGTTTAAGAAAAAACTGCTTGGTCACAATACAAACAAGCCAATGTTATAGTTATGGCCACCTGCCACCCACCTAAACGTCCACCCTTTTCCAAGAGTGGGAACTCACACTGTATTCAACAATGAATAAGGGGGAAACCGATGAACTCAGCTTCATGATCTTGCCGTGTCATAATTAAAAAAACAACTTCAAAACAATTTAAAAAAAAATGAAGCAAGTGCTGAGTCTCTCATCTAAGTGTTGTTCTTTTGGCCAATAATAACATTGTCCTTCCTGAGATCTGAGGATGTGGCAATTCTAATGTTTCACCATGAAGCATTTTAGAGTAAACAACTCTGAGATCCTCCTCAGAAAATTGAGAAATGTGCAGAAGAACAGGTCAAACAAAAGGTTAATCATTTAGCAACCGTCTACCCGAAGGACAGACATTCAACCTGCATTTCTGGATATGGTGCTAATCATGTTGCAGCATATTTGATGACCTTTGATAACCTATAGTGTCAACCCCTTCACAGGATGCAGAGTAGGCAGTAAGGTTGAAAGTGAATCTGTCGGAAGAGAGGAGTAGGATATATGTCAAAACATAGGATAGAGCTGCTAGAAATCCTGCTATTGGACGCATTGTGACCAGTAATGCCTACAAACAGCCGCTCATAACAAGTTTTGTACAAAGATGAACCACACAAATAATCTTTGGACATAAGAGGAGGTCACTAAATGAACAATATTTGTGGATGTCAACTTAGCTCACACACACAGTTTATTGTCTTTGAGGAGACAATTGCTCATAGAGTACTCAGAGTACTGGCCCTCGTGTGAGATTTGTCATTCTCATAAACAACCAGAATCCAGTTGCAGAAAAGGAGGCAGTTTCTTCCATTGTGGGAAATAAGGATCCTCAATCTATTTTATTGCAACTTGTTTAGTTCCTACACTTAGCATACCGTGTGCATTTATTGACTTGCCCCTATTACAGCAAAGAGGCAGTGGCAGGCAGATGTAACTCTACTTTTGCTGCAGTAGTGAATAATAGCAGCTCTGCGCTTTTAGTGTGCTCTAGCTAAAGCCGCTTTATCACTAGTCATTTTAAAAAGGTCCCATGTCAACTGATCATAATTCCATTGTTGAGGTCTACTAGAATAGATTGACTTTGTGCAATTTTCCAAACTCACATTGGTTTCTCATACAGCATCTGTGTATGCACTCTGTCCTACATACCTTGTTGGAGCTCCTGCACCCCCCCCTCCCTGTGAGCCCACTGTGCTCCGATTGGTCAGCTCGCCCACTCTGTTCTGATGAGTCCACCACCGTTACAGCGGAACATCAGTGATTAAGTGTTACAATGTGTTACGTAACGGCTCCGCGGATTGGTCCATTGGGTCGTCGTTACGTCACTTGGTTCCCGGAAGAAACAAATGGAAAAAGAAAAATCTCCAACGAGGCGTTCTGGGGCAGCATAGACAGGTATTTTCTGTGTTAGAGTTTTACTCGCTATAGGGTGTACTTCGAGGGTTTGTGCCTCTGCAGACCGTTTACATGCAGACAAAGCTACATAACACAAGGGGACGGGTAATAACCAGAAAAGCATGACATGGGCCCTTTAATATTGATGATAGCACAATTATTGACAGCCACCAAAACAGCCACCCATCATCAAAAGAGCCTTTGATCCAATTTGATTTCCAAGATATGAAAAGTCCCAAATATCATCATACTGGATCCTAGAGAACTCTGAGAGATTAACGCATAAAGATAAAGATCATCATCATCTAAAAATATTTTACGAAGAATTCAAACAAACCTTCCTTTAGCTTTATATAATACATCGGAGGCACTTAACACAGTGGGACCTAACAAGTGAGAACTTATGTATTAAAAAATAAATAGGTTTGGGAGTATTTTGCCTGCCATGCAAAAAAGGCCCACTTGACATTTTGTACATTTAGGAACCAAAGCAAAAATAAAACAAATCTTGTGCCAAGAGAGGCTGAGAAATAGTGCCTTATAAAAAGTTCTGTTGACAATGCACATGATGGCAAAAAGAACATCATTAAATCCGAAGCAGCTTTGCTAGCAGCTTTCCTACTGCTCTTGAAGACACTTTAAAGACATGGCACTGGAGTGTCATGTTGGTGGAGGAAATAGCTAGCTTGAAAATGATACCCATGTTGGCATGATCACGTGCCCGTTTGTAAAGACGCCTGTTGGAGTTTGAACTTCAAAATGCTCTTCTGAAAGTTCAGAATTTCTGTGAGGCAGGTCATGTTAAATTTAAATTCATTTCTGGCTCAGACACCTGTAATTTGAAATCCATCTGGCCAACTAAAATATTGCCCGTATGAATTAGGAAATTGCGAATGCAGGAATCCTGAAGTCAAATGTAATACATTTTAAGACCTTTTTTAAGACCCTTTCCATTAGGGGTGTAACGGTATACGTACGTACCCATACCGAAATTATTCCGTACGGGCCCTTCGGTTCGGTACGGTACATGTGTGTACCAAACGAATATAACGTTAAACGTAAACAATTGAGAACGTGAAAAACTTCTTGGAAGTAATCTCAGGTGGTGCGTCGCAGCGTTTGAGTAGCATGTTCCTGCAGCCCATGCTCCGGGCGGGGCTGCAGGAACGCAGCGTTCAGTGGGTTCAGTGCAATTTCAACGCGTCAGAGCGACCAAGTCATTTCATTGGACGAGAGGCATACTATGAGAGCTGGTCACAGGGATGCGTTCAGATTTAGTCAGTAATTTGAGGAACTGTCGAAATGGCGACCGCAGATAAAGTTGAGCTCGAAAATCCTCCAGCATCATTGAAGTCTCCAGTTTGGGAACATTTTGGTTTCGCAGTTACGTACAAGGATGACGGCCAACGACAGGTGGACCGAACCGAAGCTGTTTGTCGGCATTGTTCAACTACAATTGGTCACGCGGCTGGCAATACATCAAACTTGCAAACTCATTTGAAAAGGCGTCACCCGAACGTGAATATCACCGGTACCAAAAGACTAAAGTGCAAACCCAACTCCCGCTAGCATTTAAGCCTCAACCACTCGCAACAAGTTCAGACCGATCCAAAGCTATTACAAACGCCAAATATCCTTATGTTGCCATGTTAGCAAAGCGCCATTTGGCTGTATCTGCTACCTCTGTCCCTAGCGAGAGGGTGTTCTCCACAGCAGGAGACATTGCTAGTGCCAGCAGATCTGCCCTTTCGGCAAGCAATGTGGACAAGTTCATTTCTCTTTAAAAAAAAAAGATGAAAATACAATGACAAGCAAGTCATGATGTCAAACTGGCTGCTTACTAGTAAAGTACAGTTAAAATATAGATTAATTCAGTTCATCGAAATGCTGCACCTTAATGTTTATTTTATATTTATTTGAGTGAATACATTATTCACAGTTTAATAATAATTAAAAAAAAACTAAAAATATTTTATGTTTTGTGGCAATTGTTTCTGCTGTACCGAAAACAGTGACCTAAAAACCGAGGTACGTACCGAACCGAAATGTTTGTTAACCGTTACATCCCTACTTTCCATACATTTTAAGACCTCATCCCCACTTCGAATTCCAACCGCTTACATTGGCGACACACTTTACTATATACAGTATTGATTGTAAGATAGCACAACTTAACAGCTTGTGATAACTCCTTATCATAATTCAGATAGAACAAAGCACAAGAGAATGAATTGTGTGACCAACCCAATGCAAGGTATATTAGAATAATAAACCATTAGAAAGTAGCATTTGATTTAGGCATTGTTCCGAAGAGATGCAAACTTGCATTTCCCCATAATGATGTTCTTTAAAGGAATGGTATGCTCATGACACTCATTTTTTAAAAATTATCATCCGATAAAACAGACCAGTCTCTGCCAGTCTCTCTTTTTTTTTTTAATCCGATGACATTATCAGTGATTTTAAACTGATTATATACCGAAATAACAACACTGTGGGCGCCGCCATTTCCCGGACGTGACGTAATCCATGCGTTTGGTTTTCGAAGACACGTTGATCTCCATGTTATCTACTGTAGTTTCTCTCTTCAAATATGCCTCACTGTATCGCGAAATATTGCCATAATTCGGATAGGAACAATCCACGGAATGCTCGGTTCCATCTGTTGCCAAAAGGTAAGCATAAGAAGTACATTCGGAGGCAGTGGCTAGCGAAATGTGGCCGGCCCGAACCGAGAGATTTACAGGCTCATGTATGCAGCGAACATTTCACATTTCCGGACGACTACTCTGAGAGTATGATCAAACATAACATGGGATTTAAAGAACAACCATTACTCAATGGAGATGCAGTACCATCGGTCTTTCTGGTGTCATCACCGACCAGGACACCAGTTCGGCCAGTTGAGAAATCGCCCTCTGCAAGTGTGAAGCGACGGAGGAGCAGAAGTAGTGCTCGGAGTAAGAATAAGGTATGTTATAGCGCATTTCCATTGCAGCGGCTAGCCCCGTTTTAACGTCCAGGCCAGGACAGTTTTTGGTGGCCTTTCCATATAGCGTAGTACCGGCTAGTGTGCATTTCCCCCCAGTTTTTCCGGCCCCATAAAATCGTGATTCTATGGCCAGGGACAACGAAGCTGAGTATGCTAAACTAGAGAGGGAATCGCTAGCAAGGGTGGTACTACATGCATACATATAGTATCTTATATCATCTTCCCATTATACACACATGCATTTCCAAACATCTGGACTACCTATGTTGCAAATGTATTATCTTTTCAATTTACACACGGCATCTATTGCACGTCTGTCCGTCCTGGGAGAGGGATCCCTCCTCTGTTGCTCTCCCTGAGGTTTCTCCCATGTTCCCTTTAAACTGGGGGTTTTCTTCGGAAGTTTTTCCTTGTACGATGTGAGGGTCTTAGGACAGAGGGTGTCGTATTGTCATACTGATATGTATGGCTGAATTCCCCCATCCAATCTCTTCACATTGGTCAAAACTTGTTCCTCTGCTGACGAGTCCGAACTGAAATACTCCACCATGTTTCCGTGTGTTGACAAAGTGAACGCATGGATGACGTCACGACCATCACGTGACTACTGAAAATGGCAAACATGGCGGCGGCCAGACGGAATATACAGGTCTTGATAAAAAAGAGCTATAAAATCATTATTTACCGGGGAATATCGCTGATTTCTTCAGGGTATGGTTTAAACATAACGTTTCACTAAATACTGAAGTTTTGATTAATTATCTAATGAGTGGACCATTCCTTTAACAACCGGCGTAAACGGACCATCGCGCGCTATCAAGCAGTGAGCGTGCGATGTCCTGTTCAGATGACGTCAAATCTAACGGGATGCCATAAATAAACTACACAGAATCACACTACGCAATGATTACATTCAGGCACACTTTAGAATACAAACTCTTTGGACAATTCATATACTTAATGAAAACAAGCTACAAAATGTTATACCTTGGAAAATGCAGTTTAATTTTTTAATAGCCTTAATTTTCGCTAAATTGATTTATCAACTTGTAATACTTTTTAAGACCCCACGGACACCCTGGAAGGAGAGAGCGAGAGAGAAAAATGTATTCTTACCCCTTGGTTTCCATTAAATCTGATCAATGGTCGTGATGAGAGGACCTATAAAAGACCAAGAACAGCATTGTTAGATCATTTTCAAATAACCACAATTAAAGAATTCACAATGAGAATCCATCTTATACTGTAGGTTGAGGTTCCAACAATAAACTGCCTACAAATGTATTTGTATATGAGAAGTTTACGAGTTAAAAAAGACAAAAAGGCAAGTTTATTTATATAGCACTTTTCAACGCAAGGCAATTCAAAGTGCTTTACAAAAAATGAAAGATATTAAGCATTAAAAAAGAAAAGCTAATAAAATAAACATTAAAAAGGAAAAATACATGGATAAAAGTTACAACAGGATGAAAATAATGTATAAAAGGCAAAGCATTGCAATAGGCTTGTGGCAAGCACTGCAATATCAGTTCATAAATGGTTGTGAGCTAAATCCACCATCATTTCCTGTTTCTTTATTTCCAACTAGGGTAACGAAGAAAAGGCAGCTGAATGTAGCTCCAACATAAAAACCAGTTTAACACACTCAACCATTTGTTTAAAGGAGATGTTAGCCACAGAGAAACCACAACTTTAATATGATTCTATTCAAAGCTTTGCTATTGCAATTTCAATCTGCATTCGTATAACTCACATCATGAAGACAAATGCAGCCAGATTTCAGTACCGAGTATAATAAATGCTTGTCAAGTTTTGCTTAGATCATTCACAAAAATCCAAGTTAAGTTTGTATCTTCCCATTTTCTATTCAAAATGATATTATTTAAAAACAGATACAATTGCCTTACATCTATGACAAATATACAAAGACACTTTATATATTTATGATCGTCAAATGTGCAAATTAAGATGGCATGTTTAATATAATACACTTCTGTAAGATAGGTCTGTTTTGGAAATGCAGAAGAGGAAGGGTTGATCAGGGTTTTTTCTTTGCCGTTTCACTATCAAATCCACCGTCCAGGGGGATACCCCATGCTATGGATTTATCAGAATTTCTTATAACTCCACATTTGGTTTCAGTTTCTCCATTTCAATTAAATCGGAGGCACTCAGCACTTTCATTTCCGTAAGATGACTTCTACAAAGAA
Organism: Pseudochaenichthys georgianus; assembly: GCF_902827115.2. Classification (NCBI taxonomy): domain Eukaryota; kingdom Metazoa; phylum Chordata; class Actinopteri; order Perciformes; family Channichthyidae; genus Pseudochaenichthys; species Pseudochaenichthys georgianus. Next base: position 6,788,685 of record NC_047506.1, on the reverse strand, counting down.
ATCGAGCATTTCACAGAATAAAAAAAAATAAGGCTAACCTTGTTGCTACGCTAATGTGCTGAGACTGAACACACAGAACACATCGAGACAAAACAATGTGTTTTTGAAAAGTTGACTTAATCTGTATATTCAGAAGTGTTTGTGACACCAGAAGCTGATTTAAGGATTTGTAACTCAGTGTTGAATATCATTTGTTTGGAAACATTAAATTGGAAAATGCTACCGACATGAAACAGATTGTAAAGTATAAGAGGACAGTAGGAAGTAAACCTGAATATTAAAAAGAGGAAGGTATTTTACTTTTTTTCCTTGGTTTAGTGGATCACAGTTGATCAAGTGAGAGCATAACGTTTAAGGGAGGTCAAGCCCATTAAAAGACACAACGCGCTTTGTATAAATCCTGACTGATCCTGACCCAGAGATTTGGAGCATGCATACAAAGACTGGTGACCTTTTGTCCTGAAATGTATAAAGCACACTTTTTCCACTTAAAAAGTCCAAATGAGTATTTACAACCAACCCCTGGGCTCCAAATATGGGCTGGCTAGACTCTGGAATTCGAACAAATATGGCTATTTATCGGGAGATTTGACTCTTAGCTTTATGATCATGTACCAAACCTTTCTGAGATGTGGATGCATGCAAAGTCTACCCAAACCATCACAAAGTCTGTTTACAGCCTAACGGTTTAGCTAGAAATGCTAGAATCTGAGAAACTCTTAACATAACCTGAAGTAGTAGCCACTTCCCTTCACTCACCCCTGCAATAAGTGAAAGTTTCAATTGGTAGCAAATGGTCACTGCTTACAACTACAGTGTTGTGTGACTAGTGCTGCGTACCTGGACTCACATGCAGGTTCGGACTCAAGTCCAGAGGTTCAGGTCCGGACGTGAACCCATGGCTTGTGTCAAGTTGTGTGAGTAACTAAAGTGAACTTATTGTGAGCTAATTATCAATTGAAAATTAACTCATAATCAACTCAAATTCAAACTCATCAGGTTTATTGTGCTCCCTTCCAACTTGTGTCTACATTTCTCTACAAAGTACAAATGTAGAAAAAACACTTTTTGCCACTTAGTCTACAAATGACTTATGACAGCAACTACAGTGAACTACTACAAAGTTCAAACATTTATTTCATTTACCAAACTAAAGTAACCAAACAGTCCCTGAGCTGACTGAGCCTAAATCCCTAAAACGTTGCTGAAAGGTAGAGTGTAGAGTAGACTACACGCATTACACACCTACTATACAGTATAGGCTACAGTGACTGTACAGTCAGAGTGTACGGTACTGTCTGTACACCATGTATTTTCTACAACTCTACCAGGGTTTCCGTTAGCCGGTAATTACCGGTTTTTAGCTGGTAACATTTATTAAAAACCGGTAAATTCAAAACCTGCCGGTCAAAATGTCTGGTAATAATTAGGGAGGCTCCGATCGATCGGCCACCGGTCATTATCGGCCGATATTCACTCTTAATAGTTTGATCGGTGCTCTCTATAAAGGCCGATCAGGAGAGCTGGATCTGATCGATATGGACATAAACGCGAGTGAAGTGTAACCGGACGCGAGAGAGAGATCAGATCAGCTGCTGAGTCTGACCGAGACACGCAGCTCTGCATAATCACCTGAAGCCCCGCCCTCTGTTTAGCGAGCTGCAGGAGCTGCTTGAGAGACTGACGTGCTGTCAGGAGAGAGGGCGGGAGAGGGGAAAAGAGAGGCTCCGTTTCTCCCGTGTTATTATTCAAAGTTGATGTAAACTTTTGAATAATGTACGTTATCTACTACAAGTAGTTTCTTTGAATGTAATAATTATGTTGTTTGTGGAATCATTTATTGAAAAATGAATCTGAATTTTTCGATCTGTTACGATTATAAACTGAAGCAATATAAAAATGAGCCCCGTGAACTGAGTTTTAAACATCAGCATATCTGCTCATAGTCCGGTAATTACCTGCTAACGGAAACTCTGCTACACAACTCTTATTATTATTATTGAAATATGACCGGTAAGTTTCACATTTGTCCGGTAAAATAAATTCTGCTCGGACATTTGACCGGCGAGAAAAAATCCTAGCGGAAACCCTGAACTCTACATGTGTACATTATACAGTACATACTACATACATAGTGATGTACATACATACTGTTTGAAATTCAAATCAATGTTGATATGGCGTAATTTTGAATTAAATACACTATTTAATTTAAATCAGTTTTATTCTGAAAAAACCAGAAGTTCACACTATTAACGTAATGGCCTACTTTTATTCTGAAAATGCTTCACTTCCGGTTAGCATCAGCATGTGGCGAAATGCTACGTTTTCAAACCGTGAATCGAAGGTGAAATGACATGTGATGTTTTACACTGAGCACACTGGGATTAGCACTCATTTATTGACGCTGAATAACGTTCATCAGGGAATGTTTAAATAACCACAGACACCAGAATATACGTAAGTGCTAGTTTTTTAGCGAGTCCAAGTACCGGTTCCCGACGTTCCGGTTTTAACCGGACTTGAACCGAAACTTTTTACAAGTCCAGTACCGGTTCGGCGTACCGGTACGCAGCACTAGTTGTGACCAAACCGATTGCACTATTGGATGGCTTATGATCCACACAAACTTCTCCTGACAGAGGTAGCTCCACTGCAACAGGACATGTTATCCTTAACGTTGTCATCATTAGCTCAAAAATGTCGACTCATACATGAATTTGTGAAAGCTGACTTCAGTATACTGCACGTTTATTATTGTACAACGTTGTGTTGCCTGTGATGTCAGTAAGGAACCGTGACCATTTAAAAATTATCTGATAGTCGAGATTTTTAAAACGCAATGTTAAGATCATAACAACAACATTTGTTTGAGCAATAAATCAGAATTGAGCACTAAGGCTTGCTACCGCCAGACATGACTTCATATCACCATATTGTCAATGTCATGATTTTGGTTTGAGGACACGGTGTACTCTGGGACAGTAATTCACATTGCAATTACCCTCTTGGCATAAACAAATACAACCTTAAAGAAGAAAGCTGCCGTTTCATTTATCTTACCAACAGTATTATATTGTTTCACTGTGTCCTGAGCTCAGAGCCTATGGAGGAACACCAGACCTTTCATGGAGCCACGCTCCCTGGTCTACCCCTGCAATGTTTGACACAGCACCAGTTTTAGCCCTCCCCATCCCCCATCCCCCATCCCAGCACTGCTAATATAGTGCTACCCTCAGCCTGTTCATTTGAATGGGCTGCTGACATGTCACTATTCTCTGGGACCTGAGCCCAGAATGTTCCACAGAGCTAACCTAAGGGACAGAGTGCAGGTCCTGACCATGGATCGATGACAAGGCTATGGATGTTCACACACACACTGCCAACCAGAAACAGCATGAGGGTCAGCTGGACATGGCATGGACTCTCTGCCCAGCAGCCTGCGATAAAACTGAACTGATGACAATGTTGTTTATGTCTGTTTCCTATTACCTTATCATTTGCAGTATTGACAAAGCAAATGTTTATAAAAAGAATCTAAGCAGCATGGATCTCAACTATTTCTTCAACCTGGAGTTAAGCTTTTAACTAGGGATGCTCCGATCGATCGGTCACCGATCGATATCGGCCGATACTCACTCTCTACCGATCGGTGCTCTCTAAACATGCCGATCGCGAGAGCCGATCGCATGACGTAAAATACATGACACTTTTCTCTGTGTGCAGCAAAAACAAGCTCGCCAAAATGGCTTCGCCGGTCTGGCATTATTTTAAGGTGTCCGAAAAAGACAGTAAAATAGCGGTTATTGTTATTATCCAAAGTGAATGTAAACTTGAATAATGTACATGATTTCAATGTAATAATTAAGTTGATTGTTGTTTGTGGAAGCTCCAGTGAATGAGCCCCATTAACTGAGTTTAAACATCACTTTAAAATGGAAGATTTAAAGTGATGTTTAAATCTTCCATTTAGGCCCCGCCCACTCGATCAGATCGGCCGATACTGATTCCGGCCCCGAAATTGGCGATCGGAGTATCCCTACTTTTAACTATTCAACAGAATCTACAACGTATTAGTATTCACATTGTAACACGTACATTATTTCATGGCCCAACATTAGCCACACAAACAACCACCACATTGTATATCTAACTTTACACCAATGCACTTCAGGGATCTTAGAGTTATGAAAAAGTCAAGTTTCTAAACTTTAGAAGTTAAAAATATTGACCTTTGAACTGGCAAAGCACCGGAGTACCTTTACCCGTACTTTTCCTGTTTAGTTCCGTGAGTGCCTGGAATTTTGCGTTCACACCAAAAAGAGTACTTAGTTCCAAGAACTTTTACCCCCATTTTTAGTGCCTACTAGAGAGGTGGTACTATCCTGGGGAGAAAAAAGTACCCATTTCGATTGGCTGGGCAAATTGCAAACCACGCCTCGTAAAACTCTAAAAAGTTTTGTGAAGCCGCCATTGTATTTGCTGGCATTAGCATTATTAGCATTAGCCCCGCGGATCAACGGAGAGGGAATAACTTATGGCGTTCTGGCGATTTACTCGGAAGGCTTCAGTAGAAGCTGCTGGGAGTCCCCAACTCTGGGGACTTCCGGCCGGGAACTTCGGGTGGCAGTATATGCCGTGAAGTGGTTTGCGACCTGCCAGTAAATCCAAAGCAGAAGAAGAAGAAGTGACGTCAGCGGCTTCATTTGCGTAATCTTCCCTCAGGGAACTTATTCCGGTGTGAACGCGATCTGTACTTAGTTCCATGGGGGTACTAAGTGCTGGCACTAAGTACGGCAAAGTACTTGGTGTGAAAGCGGCTAATCTCACCAGAGAAGTCCATTATTAGTGATGATACACAATGTTCCACAGTAGATTAAGTTTAATCCCTTTTTGACAATAATACATTTCTTTTATATAGCACTTCTCATCTGCCAAGACAAATCTCAAAGCGCTTCACAGCAAAGGACACGGATAAAATTTGAAAGATTAAAAAAAAAAAGAAGTCCTTGACATGCTCAGATGTTGTTCTAGTATACTCTTTAAAACAATTACTTGAGTCTTGTTGGCAAACAGACTTTGGTATTTTGATATAAAAACAAGCCTATGTTTAGTTAGAGATTTGTCAGATAATCTTAATGAAGCCTTACTGAAAACAAGCACCAGGCTTTCAGCTGACTCATTAATAATACATTCATCAACGGATACGTTTTAGCAGCGTACAAATTCACTTTTAAAAATGAAAAACATACAAGCTTACATGAAATGTGGCAAAACTCATGAACAATCCCCAGCCTCTTGATACAGATTTATATACAAACCATATCCTTATACATGTGTTATCTTCTACTCTATCAGGTTGCACTCCTTAAAGGATTTCTATGTTTTGTAGTATATGCACACAGGAATAGCCACATCTAAATCTCCATGGGTATGAATGTGGCACCCAAATTGTCAGGTGTTTAGTTGCCTCACTGTCACACTGATGAGATGTTCCACCTGTCTAGGATTTCAGAGGTGGAAAAAGCACTGGGCACGTCTGAAATGGTACTGGGTGTCCCCGCTCTCAATGCACAGTTTGCATGAGTCATAGCTGGGCATATCCTGTGTGTAAAACTAGCTGTACAAGTTTACTAGTGTGTTTGTCGGGTAGGGCTGCTCAATTAAATCGCAATTACGATTATGGCTTGCAACAATTACGAAAACAACGTAATTGAACTAAAACGATTTTTTTTTTTTTTAATAAATGTTCTTTTTAATTGGTTTTTCAGTTGAATTATACTTAAAGTTCAGGGTAATCAACTGTTCAAAACATACTGTTCACATTTTTTTTCTCCAATAAATTGATGTTTTCAAAGTAAATGGATAATCGTTTTTAATAATCGTGATATCAATTATTGACCCAAATAATCGAGATTACGATTTTTGCCATAATCGAGCAGCCCTATTGTCGGGTACGTTTTTGAAACACGCTACTATATTGTACGTTTTGATTGCTGTGCATTAGTGCTGGAGCGACGCGTCGACTTCAAAATATCGTCGACGACATATTTCCGCGTCGACGCGTCGCTACACACACGTGGGTGTGTAAACAAAGCAACAAGCCGTTCGCAATCGCACTTCAAACACAATGGAGACTGAAACGGCTGCCACCTCCTCCTCACAGGATTGCGCACGAAGCCCTCAAACGAAAACATCTCGCCCTAGGTCTTCAAAAGCATGGGAATATTTTAAAGTTAGTCCAAAACGCAAAGATATTGTCATTTGCAGTCTTTGCCAAATGGAGTTGGCATATCACACAAGCACAACGGCTATGTTGGAACATTTAAAGCGGCAGCTAGCTGTGGTGGCTACCATTAGCAGCTAGCATTTGCTCTCCGATTTTTACATAAAAATGGAATTATGGATTATAAATTCAATCATTTTTTTATACATAGACGTTAAAAACCTATGGATCAACCGATTCAGCCGCGTTCTTTCTCGTTTTAATGCCATTGAACACGTCTTTTGATCAGATTGACAGCTACGGTGGTGAGACGATCTCCCTAGAAGCTCTGTAAAGGTACGTGTTGTGATGACTGTATTTGCTTCCGCTGTCGCGAGTCCGGATCACTCAGTGATGATACTATATACCTACATAATCTGTGGAGTATCAGCTTTAATCGGATATCTTGTATGTGCAGCTACGATAAGTGATAAGGGTACTTTTATCTTGAGTTCTGTGCCAATGTCCGTTAGCATTTTTCGCTCATGGGTCATTTAGATGCTTCTTATGAGACTTGTGTTTTGTTTTGGTAAACATGGTTTGTATCGTCAGTTAGCTGAGATTATTTCCGTTAATCTGGTATAACACATTAATAGTCTGTTAAATATTAAGATCCCCAGAGACACAGTATCGTGAATTTTTTTTTTTTTTTTTACATTAAGTTTTTTATGAATTGAACAACAGAAAAATAATCGTTAGATTAGTCGACTAATCGATCAAATAATCGCCCGATTAATCGTTTTCGAAATAATCGTTTCCCCCCAGCACTACTGTGCATACTGTAACTGGCTCTTCACTGCTAGGTAACACACTAACAGCTTTATCAAAAAAAGAGACTCTCAGAAAACTAAAGTGAACTATGAACACATAAAACTGATTTTGCATTATAAACGTGTAAAAAGGATGCTGAAAAACCTACATCATAAGGATGATTTATGAAGATTTAAACTTGTGCGATGGGGCCAACATTGTGGATCAACATAAAAAAAAAAAGTCACTGAAAAAAGGTTTGGCATGAATGAGGCTGTGTAAACTTGTTAAAACAATGTCAGGAGGTCATTGTTTTCACGCTTTGTGTAGTAAGACATTTTGTTTGCGCTTGTTGTGAACTAGGGACACACTAGACATTTTGTTTTCAAAACCAATATTAGTGATATTCCATGTGTATTGACCAATGTACTACCAGGGTCCCGTTACCATAGACTTGGATCTGAGGTATTGTTTTTTATATCTGCAACATCCCTAGTTTAACACTACTAAACTGCCAATAAAATGATTGAGTTTTGACAGAATATGATGTGCCACATAACCCCTTGCAGTGATACTTACACGTATTGGAACAGATCAATAAAGTTGTTATAAACAAATAAACTACATTGAAAAGCGCACTTCACAATTTTTATGACAGCTTCACATTTAAACGACTGGAAAAAACTATTTTTTGGAGACCTATTTCCTTCCATTACAAAATAAAAAAAAATCAATCAACTGTACTCTGAACAGATCCAAAGCATTTTGTACAAAGCTGGTTAATTGAAAGGATCTAACGTAAAACTGTTTTAAGTACATTGATTTTTACTGCAAAGACGTGCATAAAAGCCAAGCACGTATGATGCCTTTTATACTACTGGTGTTAGCACTGACTGCAGGTAACGACGGGACATTCACAGCGAGTCAATGGTGTCTCTGGCTCATTACTGCTACCTGAATATTTCAGTGCAGCTGGACATTTTCTTGTACAATTTGATATGCTTTTATCACGCTCTCCTACTAAATTATTCAACTTCAGGTTGATATATATATATATATAGATCTGTCATTGATAGGCCTTTGGTATGTTGTCACGTAGTCTTGACATGGCAGTTTCTTAGTGAGATTCTCATGACAAATGAACTGTCTGACAGCACTATGAAAGATAAACGTGACAATTCACAAGGAGAGAGCGCATGAAGAGATAAAAAGAGAAATCTCCTTACTTAAACAGTCATTTCAAAAGAGGAGAGGCCTCATTGACTTAGGAGATATCCTTCATGGCCTAGTTCAAGTTTTATGAACTGATGCAGTCAAGTTTCAGGAAATAAATCTGTGTAATTGCATTACTCCTCTACTGAGAGATACAACATCCTCAAAGCTGTAAAGGCTATACGCAGAAGATTCTTATGTGTGCTTGAATTTTTGTCCTCTGGCTCTAGTCAAAATGTAATTATTTGACACACCTAATTTTCAAGCATCACAGTGCTCCATTACTGGTCAAATACCACCAGCACAACGCATGTTGCCAAAGATCGAACACTACACTGCACTGACTGACTGACCTATTAGAAAAGACAGAGCAAGTCATGTCGTCTGTCCCGAGTGCAGTGACACCAGGTTGACATGGTCACTTGTGGCATCCCTGTCACAGGGCAGAATAACACCATGACATTTAGAGTCATATTTGGCCTTAGTGGTTATGGTCATCTCATGCTGCGTCACGTGATCTGCTAAAAGTGAGGGGTCAGCATGCCTTAAATAACCGTAGCACTGGCACATGCTGAACAGCATCAAGCAAAATAAAACCAACCAGTCTCCATTACTTCCCATACTATTTCTATAGGTGCCGAGATAGGAGCTATAGAGTGCAGCCAAGCACATGAACACAACTGACCTCCACAGTGATGAATCTAGCCTGTCAACACAGCTAATTACTGAGGATTGATCTCCATGTGGACAAAAACCTCTTGCATTCGACTCTTTAGAAAAATGTATACTATAATTTATAATCTGAAAGGCTTATTGATTATGGAGAGGGGGTCAACGTTAAATCTATGAAAACAGACAAAGGCCAGTAATGAAAGATTTACCTGGAAAAGAAACCAAAGTGCAAGCTGAGTAAATGAGAGAATCCACTATCAAATTGCAATCAGACCACTTTTCTGTGGTGACGGTGTGATAAACTCATCTAACAGTACTGAGGAAACCCCCACATGTAGAGATGTAGTTCAAAGACAAACAACCCATTTCAAATAAACACAATGGGTTTCCTGAGAACACTTTCGGGAAATAAAACAAGATTTAATTCTGGCATCCACTGCCATCATTTGACATGTATATCGTCTTTTACCAAATCCTCAGACATTTACTTTAACAGGTTATTGTTAAAAGTACTGGCTAAAGGAAAGATCATAATGGGCCTTACAATCTAAGCTCAACACACAGCATCAATTGCCAACTTTAAGATCACTACTGTGATGCATGTCCTTAAGAATGTAAAACCTCATACTCCCAGTTTATAATCCCTGATCAATTACATAAACACAAGGCGTGACATGGGCCAACAAAATGTTAACATTCAAATGGCACTACTCATCTCTCACCACGGTAACACGGCTGTGTCAGCACACATCATGTATTGTCACTTCATGGCTTGCCCATGTTCATTTTATACTTTAATTAATTGCTTAAGTTTTCATTCTGTGGGCTTTCCATTTAGATAATTATAAGAAAAAAAGAATTCAACTGTTTAAAAAAAAGAAGCTTTGTCCTTTGTCATTATAAACGTTTTATCTGTACTCTCCATAACCTTCAGCTTGATGACGCTCAAGTAGCATTACTCATTTCCTTGCTTATGTCACAGCCGGTAAAAAAAGAAACAAGAACATGCGAGTCTCTGGACTGCCAGTCCCACAGCAGGAGCTCTAGTTCTCTCTCTGTCCTCAGATGCACCAACAGAGGAAACAGCTGACAGTCACGTCTCAAACAGGAAGTATTGCGACTTGATGACTTGTTGCACAAGTTACTTACAGAAACACAATAAGAAATATTCACAGAATGTTGTATCAACTACTAGTACAATAATATTGATTGCTTGACTGAAAAAGCTAAGAGTCAAGATGTTGTTAGCTTAGCATCTTGTTGTTTAACAATGTAGGGGAAGTAACAATGACATGAGTAAGAGTTCAACTTTTCCAGCTTTATACTTTTGTGTCGTTAGCTTAAGTCTACATTTCTTTTAAAGATATTATGCCATATGCCAGGCAGGATTTAAGCTTCCTTTTAAAAGAAGGGGCCCGCCAGAGTTCACACATTTTCCAGTCACACAATAGCTACATTTGGGTCGTAAACATTACAATCTCAGTCTAATTAAATCCTTGGCATCACCACAACTTTTACATTGAAAAGGCGTGTGTCGTTCTGTAGCTCTCTTCCTCTTCCTTTACCGAGTTCCCGGCACACAGCTGCTGTTGGGTGCCAGCCAGTGTCTGAATTATGAGGAAGCGCCGGAGGGGGCACAGCTCCCCTTAAAAAGATACCGGAGCAACACTGACAGCAATAAAAGCTAATAGTCAACCCCTAATTTTAATAAGGAATGACATTTCAACCCTTACAGTGGTTATTTTTTCTATGTTAGAGCAACACGCTATTTCTCAAAGCACAGGAGAACTGAAGCTGATCTGAACTTAAGGCTGCAAAATTAAATTGAATATTAATCACGTTCCCCATTTCCTACAACTTGACATGATCTCATGCAATATTGAGTTGTAAATTGTGTGCACCACTTATAGAAAATTGAGGCATATCAAATCAAGTTCTTCCTCACTTGCAGCCAGCTGGCTCCACTTTTCTTCAATGCCTACATGTTTGCCGCAACAGGATATAGCAAGGCGTCTTGGAAATGACCCGGTGAAGATGGCTTTCGGTTTTTACTTTTCTTTCTGCCAGGTCATATCACCACCACTACCATACATGAACAACCAATGTTTTGATATTCAACACTGTTTACTAGAGCAAACAGATGTTAACAAGATGGTTTTTCTGCCTTCTTTAGTTTGCTGTCAAAGTGCGCCAAGTTGAGGCATTTCACTTTAAAATGTAGCCTACAGAATTTAGGACGTATTTTTAGGAGTACATTTTCAGGAAATCGGAATGCAGCACTAATTTGCATATTAGCAGAAATGTAGCAAAACATGTTAAACCAGAACTTTGTTTATTCACTCAAATCAATTAATAATTGTGATAAATAAAACATGATATCAGCAGTGGCGGCTAGTGGAAAATATTTTTGGTGGGGCTGTTGATATAGTGAGTAAAACATTTTTTTTGGGAGAAATTACCCCTTAAATTAGGACTTCTGGTGATGTAATGGCACGTTTCCAATGCAGCGCGGAGCTCGCTTTAAGCGTGCCGAGCAGCGCCCGTCTTTGGTTGCGTTTCCACTTGGCCTAGTACCGGCTAGCGGGTCCTAATTCACAGTTTTTCTGGCCCCATAAAATCGTGGTTCTAGGGCCAGGAACACCCAGGCTGAGTGGGGCTGAGTATGCTAAACTAGAGAGAACCGCTGGCAAGGGGGCTACAACTACAACAAGATGAACATATTTTACCGTGATTTAATTGTAATACACGTTTCAAAATGATGCCGAATTAACAACATACTGATAACGGTTAGTAAAAACCATGAATTAACACTTTGACAAGTCTGCAGACAGACGGCAGGCGAAAAACCCTTTTAAAATGCGTGTTTTCTAAATGGAGCTTGGCTAAGCTAACGTTATGCTCCGACCGTCCACACTCACAACAACGACCTATACAGACATAAATAAACCAGCGACTGTATTCTCCATGACACAGACAGTCTGTGGTTTGTATTGTTTAACTTTTGTCTAGTTTCTGAACAGATCGTATCTGTCCCCAGCTGTTTGAAGAGCAAGCATGGGAAACAAGACAGCATTTACCTGTTTGCATCCAGCTAGCCATGCCTTTCTGGTGTACCAGCTACGTGAGAAGCCTCGTTGATACGTTTTGTCTTTTTCACGAGCTTGCTGCGATATATACAAATCGGGTTGGTCCGGTCCAAGGTCTTTAAGCAAAAGTTTATCTCCCAAACTTCTCCTTTCGAAAGGATTGGAGAGTAGCTCTTGCACGGAATTGGGTGCGGACCGAGGTCCGGCGACTGCACACGAAGCCATTCTCATCCAACTACTGAGTCACCTTGGTCACTCACGAGTCTAAAAAACAACTCACGTCAACGCACGTAAGCGCTAACGTGGGCGCCAACGTGGGCGCCAACGTGGGCGCCCTCGTGACCAAAATATTTGACGGTGCTGATTGGCTGAAATTATGTTTCGGCGGCACAGTTTACAATTGAGACTTTTGCAACGTGCTGGTTGCTGCCGTTTGGCTCGGGGGCTCCTTGCACGGCAATGATAAACTAATGCCACGGGCAAGGCAGGAAACATGTGACTTAATAGTAATTTTAAACGAGATTCTATTGTAGATTATACATTTTACTGATACCAAGTGTATGATATTTACCTTGTTCATTAAAAATAAATATATTTTTTTTTGTATGTGGGAAGAGGTGGGGCGGCGCCCCTATCGCCCCTATGGGCCGGCCGCCACTGGATATCAGTATAGATCAAAGTAAACGCGATGTACCTTTTGGTTATAACCGTGAAGCTATGGTAAAGTAACAGAGTAAAGTTTCTCGCATTTGCACTGCTAAGTGTTCGTATTGTTGGTTGTAGGTTGTTTGAATTTCAATATGCCTCTTTTAAATATGAGGACATTTCTGTTTATGTAGTCATATTGTAGCATATACACATGTGGAGCACCTGTGCATGATTACACTGCATCACACAAGCGGTTTGGTGTATGCTCATCATCTGTGATCGTGTGATGATCCAGTGAGTAAGCTGCGACAGAAGATGCCAACAGCCTTCATGTGCCGGTGTGTGGTCCTCATATGTGTCCGATAGAAGAAGAGTACACTGTATCATCATTCATGTATCACCAATATGTCTGTTTAACTGGATAAAGCTTACTTCAATAGACCTAATCAAACAGCCTAAATGTGTGGCAGCCAAGGTGTAACGTCCCCAAAATGGTGCAACACATGTTTGCATCACCCTAGTGCTATGAAACTCCTTGAAAAATCAAAGCACCCACAGCTATACCATGCAGACATTTGATTACTCAATAGCCTATATCTTCTCTGCAACTGTGAGTAAGGGTTTTAACTCAAATGGTAGGGAAAGGTGATACAATAAGCAATTCAGAGTTTGTGAAACTGCAAGTCTGTACAAGAGTCAATTGTCAATAAAATGTTCAACTAAACTGTAAAACATGATTCCAACTGGCCTCTTTCGTCATTAATGTACACGTTAACTGCGGGAATACAATTCCCAGTGGGGTGAGTTACTATTTAGGTTGTGTTCCTGAATATGTGCGTGATAGATATTACCAATATAAAATGGAACATGTGTGTATCGAACACGACTGTGTAGGTGGAACAATGGTGCTACAAATATGGGCAGCACTCTACTCCTTAAGGAAAGCCCAGCCAATATAAACTCCATAGGGCCCAAGATGCTTGAGAAAATGTCTGTTAAGTTAATCCGAATCACTATTAATAATAAGCTGTGGAAAAATGATCTCGACTGTATGCTTTAATAAAAAATAAAAAAAGGAATACAATTTTACCTGAAGGCTAGTAGCTAGTTTACACAAGACAAGTCCAGTTTGTGCAGGGGCAGATGTTATAATCAAGGCTACGTTTGAATAGTTACCCTTAAACATCAGCAATGCAAGTTTGACACAGGTGTCCACTCCCGGGTTGCATGCTTTACATATTGGACCAAAACATTTGCCTCTTTTGATTTGATAAGTCAATAGCTGAACACAGTTTAGCAAAAACACAAGTTACAAACGTTAATTCTTGCAAAAATGTTCAAATTATGAGAACAGACTACATCTCTAAAGAAAGAAGGCCCTATGGATTCAGATATTTGACTACCTTGGCTACCATGACAATTTAGCAATTTCTCTAATATCTTCTGTCTGTCACACCAACACTTTTCCTAAAACTACTAGTCCCCAGTTCACAATTGTATTGCTCTCACTTATCAGCCACAGTGCTGCTGTAAACAGCCACAGGAGCTGGGGATAAGGCCCTTTCCTCATGGCCTGCCAGGGTTTCCCTGTCAAATATTTATAGAAGCTGAAACACTAGATGCCGACATCAGACTTATTGCTCTCTACACAAGAAGCCAGACAAGAAGCAGCAGAGCCATTTCAGGGACCAAAGCTCTCATTGAAAAACTACTTCTGAACATAAAATGTGTTAATCCACTGTTAAATAACATTGACACACTTATAAAGCTGTCAAGTGAACATGAACCTGTAATGGCAGTGAGGGGGTTGGAAAAGGAGATGGCCATCTTTCCTCTGAAAACTGGGTACTTTTCCAAATTATTCACTATGTTTTCATTTGATTCTTATCCAAAGCTATGGTATGTTTAAACTTAACAACCGAACAAAATTGAGTAATCGAGAAGACAGTGATTGTGTGTCCACCGGTCAGAGGTGGAAGAAGTACTCAGTAATGTAGTAGAAGAACTACTACAGTGAGTGTAGTGGTTCATATTTCACAATATTATCTGCAAAGGTTATTAAATAAATGTAGTAGAGTAAAGTACAAAGCAGCATACAATTGAAATACTGAACTAAAAAGCAGAATTGTTTAAGTAGAGTACTTGAGTAAATGTACTCAGTTACTTTACACCACTGCCAACGGTAACACTAGCTGTTAACATTATGTGTGGGCAGCTGCCGGCTAGTTTTTGTTAGGATTGCCAGTTTAACAAACATTCTGGAAACATTAACACGCAGCAGAAGTTGCTCTGTTTTCACTTGAAATGTATATACATTCTGGTTTGGTAATTTAGCAACAACACCAGTATATAGTTACCAATACATATTTTAATAAAATGGCCCAATCTCTATAATGAGTACTTTTATTTTGATGCAAGTACTTTGGTACTTTTACTTGAGTAACATTTTGAATACTTTTACTTGTATCAGAGTATTCCTACACTCTGTTACTTTTACAAGATCTGAGTACTTCTTCCACCTCTGAATAACACCAAGTTAAAACTGTTGAGCTAACGACAGCTAAACACTCCCAATGATTTAACTAGCAGGGCTACATTTTGTGTAGTGTTGCCTGAGCTTGAGAAATTACCGAGTATGGTGTTCAACTATCGGTCATGGTAAAGCTAACCAACCTAACAGCAGCAGTTGAGACATATTAACGGATAGGGTAAGACACTTAAGAAGCCGGACTAGAGGCAGCTTTGGATTAACGATGTGAAATATAATCACACTTTAAAAAAAAGACTTTAGTTACACCTGGAATAACATTTTCAATCTACCTCACAGCATACAAAGTAAATAAAACTAGCTCCACCTTTAATAACACTTTTATGTATAAATAATTATAATCAGTAGTATATTTTAATGCTAATAATGTTGTGCTTTTACTTGGGTAACATTTTGAATGCAGGACTTCTTATAGAGTACTCCTACACTCTGGTACTTCTACTTTTACTTAAGTATAAGAACAACACTGTTAAGCTAAGTTAAAACTGTTGAGCTAACTCTATATATACAGTTTAAGAGCTAACTACAGAAAAACACCCACAACGATTTAACTACCAGGGCTCAATTTTGAGTGAGACTGCCTGAGCTTGATAAATGACCGAGTATGGTGTTCAACTATCGGTCAGGGTAAAGCTAACCATCCTAACAACCAGGCCCAGCAGTTGAGACATATTAACGGCTAGGGTAAAACACTTAACAAGCCTGACTAGATGTAGCTTTAACCAGCCTGCTGTGTAATGTATCGCAGCAGACTACTGACCTCACTCTGTCTGTCACAGCCGAGACAAGACACACTTAAACCACCACGGTTACCGAAAATGTTGACTTACCTTGCTGCCCTGATATCCCTCAAACGCTTTCAGTGCGCTGTCAGTGAGTTTAACGTGAAAGACGGATACATTGCTACCGTTGCTCACTCTTCCACAGGACAGTCCGTAGCACTGCTCCTCCTTCAGCGCCGCCATCTTTGCTACCGTTCACCACCATGCGCACGGACGCACTCGTACTGTCGTAAAGCGAGAACTCCCGTTGCTTTTCTAATGAATATTCAGTGGCTGGTCCCCGATGATGATGATGATGATGAAGTCACCGAGCAGTAATGAAGCCCTATATAGTCACATGTGTAATATCAACTACATTTACATTTCTGAATAGTATACATACTATGACATGTATGCTAAATGAATGGACCTAAACAAATGTTGTACTAATAATCATTGTCTTGTATAGCCTACATGTAAAACTAATTTGGAGAAAACCATTTAAATATATACTAGCATTGTATTTTCTAATTATATGTTATAGTTATTTATGGATGACAACAAATATAAAAACAATTATACAGCTTTTAAGAATGGGCATTTCACATCAGTGATGCATAGGAAGTGGGAAACGACAGGTCATCTAATTGCGTCAGCGAAACGTCAATGTCTGAAGAAGAAAAGAAAAAAACTCCAGTTTGGGAATATCCACAACATTTGTGAATGTCCACCTGTAATCTAATAATAGGAGGAATGTAAATGCTTATCTTGTCTTTATTAATAACACATATTATTGAGTTTCTGTATAAATATAACACGTATTTAAATGAAAGATGTGTCTACCTGGAACTGGTTCACTTTTATATGTCTTCTATTGCCAGTTGTATGAGGCATAAACGCCACGCATCTTGTGGGCTATGGATTCTACATGATATCAGTTCAGGATGTAGTTAAAATCAACATACATTGTCATAATTTCACTGCATATATTATCCTATGACACAAAAAAGAGGCTGTAGTTTGATAACAGATATATTTTATTGTGATGAATATAAAATTAACAAATACAGGGAATGCTGGGAACTTTCACAACTACTTCATTTGTATGCAACTTTTGGCTCTTTAGGCCTGCAATCTACTCTGAAGAAGCCACAGATCCATCAGTGTCAATTCAACTCTTGTGTTAGAAAACAATAACCAAAAGAAATGGAATAAACACCAAAATAAAAAAAATATTCACAGGCAAAAAAGTAGAGGACAAAAGAGAGAAAGAACAAATAAACAGCCAACATTGTACTTAAATGGTCATCCTTCAACATTTGGTCTTAATCATCAAAAATTGAGGTATAATTGATAGAAACTGAATTATTATAAATAAACTCTCCTTTAGCGTTACTCATAGCCACATCACAGAGAAACGATGTGCTCCTCTGTTCTGTGTTAAAACTGTACCTCAATAACAGAA
The DNA here is from genome assembly GCF_902827115.2 of Pseudochaenichthys georgianus. Taxonomy (NCBI): domain Eukaryota; kingdom Metazoa; phylum Chordata; class Actinopteri; order Perciformes; family Channichthyidae; genus Pseudochaenichthys; species Pseudochaenichthys georgianus. The sequence goes on along the minus strand of NC_047506.1, from coordinate 6,771,278 downwards.
CATCTATTTAAGCTCTGACCAAGCATTTAGAAACACTGGAGCAATGATGTTGATTTATGTTTGTTTGTTACTGTTGACAGCGTCAGAAACGAAATGATTTAATTCCTTGGTACGTTCTAGGGCTCCAGTTTGTTGTATTGTGTTTTACTGCATTCATAGTTTTTTTCTTAGTTAGATTCAATGTTCAGATCAAAACACAAAGATTGATTAAAAACACACAAAAAACTTTGGCATCAGTCAACAAAAAATGTGTGTGCTGTTGTGTTGCATTACAGGACCGGTGCGTTCTATTTTCTGATCACTTAACATATAAATAGAGTCTGTAGAGAGTGTTTAAGAGCTAGCATACAAGTCAGAAAGAATGCCATTGTGTGGACCTCTAATATAACATCTGCATTAACATCAGTCAAGATTAAACATTGTACCATAATTAAAATCAAAGTGAAATCACATATTCTCTCTTGGATAGTAAATATTAATTTACCTAAACAATCTTTAAACTATAGCATAACAAAAGGACTATATCACAACAGCTATTCCTTAATGGGAAAACATGATTAAATAGCTCCTATCTTAATCTATGGTAAAGTATCTTACACTTTGATGATCATTAAGCAATTTCCTACCACCAACAACATAAACAATGGCAGCAAAAGAAAACAATGGCAGCAAAAGAAAGCAGTGTCTGGCAGCGTGTTTATGCATAAACCTACACATTTAGAAAGTTTCCATATGCAAATATTGACGTTTTATTCATTTTCAACTCGTTCTCAAACATAGCAGAGAAACAAATGACAGTGGAGAGGAATCTGACCAACCAACAGACATTTCCTCCCCCCCTCGACCAAAGATCAGAAGGCTGCGAGATGTGCTTCTGTGTTGAGGCTCGTATTGCAGGGGCTTGGTCAGACTCGGCACAGACTTGGTTCAGTTTCTAGCAGCTATGACGACGGATAACGCCACACCGCCAAGGGCTACGGCAGTGGCACCGAAGAGCCATTTCCAGCTGAGACCCTAGGGAAGTAGCAGAAAATAAAATAAGACTAGAGAAAGAATGTTAAGAATTGTCAAAAGTCAAAATCTAAAGTAAAATATGAATTTGACTTAACATTTGTATACTTAACTTGTTATTGCACAAAGGCTCCCTTGATAATTACATACATCAATTCAAAACCACCAATGTAAACGCATGAGCATCATATGATGATAGAGAGCCATTTGCACTTAAACACGTGAACAGATTTGTTTCCCCAGCAATGACTCTCACCCATGAAGACTTGGCCCGGTGTTTCTGTGAGCTGCTGCTGCTGCTGCTGCTGCTGCTGCTACTAGCGGGGTTACCCAGCATCTTCTTATACAGCGCCTGCTCGGCTCCTCTCTGCTCCGAGTTCTTCTTCACCAGCTTGGAGAGCTCAGCATGGATTGTCTGAACAGAAGAGACAAGACAAAGGCTTCAGATCGACATCCTAAGGTGTAAAACAAAGCATCGTAAAAACAGCAATCACTCGGATGAACAGGTTGTAGCAGCATTGCTCAGGTGCTGCAGAAGCAATGCTTTCATATTCATTTGTTTGTTTGTACACAGGGTACTTCTTAAAAATGTGTCTGACTGTGTTGTTTTAAACCTGTTTTATGATGGATACCTTGTAATTTTACTGCATACCTACAGGTAAAATAAAAAACCTCAACTCAAAACCTTGCTTTACTCTACCAACCTAGCTATCCCGACATGAAAGGAACAAAGTACCGTTATGTACTGTGCAGGTCCCTCGATTAACGAGGCTGGTGTTAAATTACAGGCTGTTTTTAACATTATTCAGGCTCAGCTCTCTGAGCTTGAGCTTATTTTAAATGTGGATAAAACCAAGGTAATGCTCTTTTCTAAAGCTAAAGCTAAAAATACACCGGAGACTGCTTTGGATATTGTAACTACGCAAGGAATACAACTTGAAGTGGTTACCTGTTACAAATACTTGGGTATCTGGCTTGATGATTGTCTCACTTTTAAATTTCATGTAAATAACCTGCTTAGGGTTAGGCTAGGTTTCTTTGACAGAAATAAGTCCTGTTTCTCGCTTGAGGCCAGGAAAAGGCTAGTCACTGTGACCTTTTTACCTGGTGATTTGTTATATATGAAGGCACCTGCCAATTACCTGAGCAAGTTAGATGCTGCGTATCACAGCGCACTGAGATTTTGGACAAATTGTAAAGCACTTACGCATCACTGTACCCTGTATAACAAGGCGGTTTTGCCATCACTTACTGTACAGAGGCTCAGTCACTGGTACTTTTTCATTTACAAAGCCATGTTGGATAAACTGCCATCTTATATCTGCTCCCTGATCTCTCTGCGAATTGAAAGTACTTATTGCCTGAGATCGCATGCTGTGGTTTTATTAAATGTACCAAGTGCTAGGACTGTCTTAGGGAAGAAAGCTTTTAGATGTGCAGCTCCACTAACTTGGAACAGTCTGCAAAAAGAATGGAAAATTACCAAGCTAGTACCACTACATGTTTTTAAAGCTCGGTTGGATGCTACAAAATCAGATGCTGTTGGTCCCTGTACATGTGGTTAAATATGTAAATTGTAATCCCTGTACATTTTGCTGCATGATGTCCTTCTGTTGTTCTGTTGTTTATGTTTTTATGTCTTCTTGTGGAACCTACTGCTGCAGGTCTCCCTTGAAAAAGAGATCATTGATCTCAATGGGATTTTACCTGGATAAATAAAGGTTTTGAATTGAAAGTCCTGCTGCTGTAAAACAACCTAGGTATGATTTCTTTGTTAATGGAAATATGTGAAATAACAATACACTTACATCAACAAACAGAAGCGTTCTGGAAAGCTTTACAAATGACATATCAGGAAAGCTTTTCAAGATATGGATGAGGCGTTGATGGATGAAGCATCGATTAAACACTTGTATAAATAAATGCTGGGAAATTATGTGTTCTTACAAGAAATCACAAACATAGCCTGCCATTGACACGACATGTACAAAGTACTCCAGTATATGGGTTCAATTATTGTTCCAACGTTGTCTCCGATCTGAGTCACTTCGCTCTTAAAGCTGGTGAGTGACTAAGCAAACCAATGTTTTCAGAAACAATGTAAATGTTTATGCTTTGTAAAATGCCCCCCAGTGATGGGGCCCTATAACATTGAGTTTACAGTAATGTTCACTAAAGTGGTATTTAAGAAATGTCTACCTTTAATCAATATGCGTGTCCCTGAGGATTTATCCGTCATATTCTTTAAAGAACATATTAAAGTGAGCATGCTGTGATATCTTGGGAGGACCTGTACCACACAGAAATCTATTTCTGTCTGTACAGAACAGATTGTATGATGTTGTAGACATCTCTGCAGAACCACGATACTTTGACACATATTCATGCCTTTTACAAATAGTGTGCCCCCAGCAACTTTGATATTAACTATTCCACATTGTCATTTTGATAAGGATCCAATTCATTGTTCCCCTTTATTCAGCAAAGTGTTTGAACAGTTGGCACCACTATTATGCAATAAGCTAACCACCGAACAGACAAACATGACAGAACACTGACTCCCAAGGACAAGGACTAAATAGGGTAAAAAAACATATAACATCCTGTCCTAGCAGCATCTGAGGCTAAACTGGAACTGTCAAGCCTGCGTGTCATGCCAAAAAGTAAACAAACCCCAGACAAATACATTTTCTCTCATTAATTTGAGCTTGAGGGTATAAACAGCCGACACCAGAGTAACAAATTCAGACAGCATGTTGCTCAAAGCTTGGAGAAGAGAGATGGAGTGTCTTTCTGTCACTGCTTCAGTTTGAGACCGCCTCATTGATTATAATGGGAGAGTTCTGGCATTGTCCCTGAAGCACACCCACTGTTCTTGCTGTTGGAATACAATTAAGGGAGAGCTTTCATTATAATAGCACTGAGAGGTAAGTCCAGTTGGATGGCTAAACAGCTAATCTTATAGGTTTAAAAGCGTGTTGACACAGAGCCATCTCACATACACAACATGTACAGCTATGCATTGACCATATACTGTATATAAAAGGCATTGACACAACAGCCAGAAAGTGGAAAAAATGACATGCATCTTTTTATTGCCTCCACACAGGCAACACTACAATCTACCTAGGATGCATTATTGCAAAATGTAATAAAGCTTAAGTGGTGGCCACACCATGTGTTGTTTGACAGATTGGTGTAGGACTCAAGTGGGGGATTCTGGGCACGAGTACCATGCTGCTGCAGCTCAAAACGAATCCAAAAAGCCCACGCACTGAGCTCAGTTCTGTCAAACGGCCCTGTTTGGCCAAAGTACCGCATACAGCCGACTGTAATAGCAGCAGCAGCAGGAACGGTAGCTAGGTATTAGATATGGCTGGGTGCAGGGCAGACCTATTTACAGCAACAACATGAAAACAGATCCCCTGAAATGATGAGTCAGCAGTTTACCTGACCTTGCACAACAAATTAAGAGATTTGATGATTAGCCAATGGCACCATCTACTGGTGATAGGGAATAACTGCAAATTCTCCATACTAAAAGGTTTGATTTACCAAAATAGTATGTGAAAAGCCCAATAGTACCTTGTTGCTTGGTTCCAACTTCAGTGCCTTCCTCAGAGTTTGAATGGCTTCTGCGTATTCCCCTTGTAAGGCTAGTACCTTGATTAAAAAACAAACAAACACAAAGTTCAAGAAAAATCCGACTTATAATGACAGTGAAATAAAAAGCGTGATGTTTACCTTGCCCATGCGGAAAAGTGCTTTTATGTTCTCTGGCTGGTGTTCCAGTGCTGAGACACAGGATTTAAGTGCTGCATCATAGTGGTCCAGTTTCAGCTGAGAGGCAGCCATGTTGTTTAAACACTTCACTCTTACATCCATCAGCTCACTCTCCTCCTCAGGAGTAATGTCAACTGCAGCAAAAGAAACCACACAAACAAAGAGTTTTAAAATAATTGTTATAAGGTATCAAGACAATCAATGCATTATAAAAGTTAATGAAGAATAGTTATATTCCCTGCTTATCACCGTCTAAGGTAGTTGATATTGTTTTTTTCTACACACAGCCCTTCTTTGTTTGAGGGGGGGATTCAAAAACTTCGAAAAAATGCACGAGTATCAACTCTTTCAGTTCCCCCACCTGTTAGTCGCCTCCTTATCCCAATGCTAGGTGACAGAAAACGTTTCACCTAAACCCAAATCCCCCGCTCTCTCACCTTTAGAACTAGACTCTGTTATGGTCAAGGCAATGCTGTATGAATTCACAGCGAAAGCATAGTCCCCACGCTGGTAATGAACATTGCCTCTCTCTCTCTTATGAATGGCCAAGGCAGTTTTTTCTGCAGGGGGCAGCAGCTCCAGGTCCGGGGCATCAGAAGCTTCCAGCAGTTCCACTTCTAGAGACAATTCTTCATTGGGGGGAACCTCGGGTTCAAGACTGAAAAGATAAGGAAACACAGTCAAATTCAGAAATTAAGTGGCATCAATCACTAGATGAGACACAAGGAATTGTTAGAGCTTGGAGAGCAAGCAGAGACAGGGAATTTGTCTTTTAATAGAAGCTTCAGTAGGAAATAACAAGCAATAGATTTGAACAGGTAGAGGAAAAGCAACGTTTAATGTATAGTTGTGTAGGTATATAGAGCCTATTGAATACCATTGTCTTGCCTTTTTGTAAGAGATATTGTTAATGGTGGAAATTCGTTGAATATATGGGAAATGTTGATAATAATAATAATAATAATACATTTGATTTGTAAAGCACCTTTCATCACTATAAGCAATCCCAACATTCTACAAGGGGCATACAATACATACATGTTTTGTTGGTTTGCATGAAAACTGCAGTTTAAACAGCCTTTAGCAGTGTTACTTTAAAATACGTCCATACCTCCCCCGTTCACCATATGCATATTTTGCATTGGCCTGGACGAGGGCCTTCTCTCCCATTTCCATGAGCATGACTGTGAGATCCAGAGCCTGAAAGAACAATTTCATTGAGTAAGAAAAACTAACTGAGGTCAGAAATATAAAGCAAACTATGTAAAACCTTTTGTGACTCTGTGAAATCAGTCCATTTTTACTTTTCCATTTGAAAAGTATGGTCCATTTTACCTGGATGACATCTCCATCTCCAAGAGTAAAAGAGAGGTCAGACTGCTCCTCTACAAGTGTCCCATCGCTTAAACATGTTTTGAGATTAATCTTGACATTCTGTCCTTTCTGTGGGCGACTGTCTCGCCCTTTTCCTTCCTCCAGGACCTTTTTCTTCAGCTGGTCATTACCTGGGGACAAACAAAGTCATATTTATTTTGTTTACAGCATTGATCACTCTCCAGGGAGTCTTTAGCCTTGTTAAAGAGAATCGCAACGACTTCCGCTCTTGCTGAGGTGAGCTGCTCATCAATATTAAATGGTAAACCAAGAGACACGACAATTACTACAGGAATATGTTCAGCTATAATCTAACCTGTTACTCATGGGGCTTTATCACCTACCTAATACATCCAGCCATTCTTCCACTGGACCTGGAGGATCAGAATCTGTGTCTGCATTAGTCCTCTCATCTGTGTTTTTCCCCTTCCCACCTCCAGCATCTTCTAGAGGAGGGGGCTCGTCGTCAATATCTTCTTCATTTAAAACCTCAAAGTCCTCCCCGCTGTCCAGCAACGAGGTTCGTCCGCTCTTCTTTCCTGATGTCGCACTGTCATGGCTGTCCGAGGAGTCCATGCTTTCCTCTATTTCCGTCATTTGAAGAATACTATGAGAAAAAAGGAAAACAACTTAGGAAGAATGCAACTTCATTGACTTCATGACTGCAGTGTTTCCCAAAGATGTAACGCTTCTATCATCAGTGGTGTAATGTAACTAATTACATTAAATCAAGTAATGTACTTATAAGTAAAAAGTTGTACTTGTACTTTACTTGAGTATTTTGCCATTTTATACATTTACTCCACTACGATTTGTTGGCAAATGTTGTACTATTAATTCCACAACAATTATTTTAGATATTTAGTAACTAGTTCTTTGCAAATTGAGGTCATTAATACAAAATCTGAATCGACACATCCATCATCATATATTATTATAGGTTGAGCTAAACAATAGCCTATATAGTTATCTAAATAACCCCATCTTTCCGAGGTACAGCATTACAGCAATACTTTTAATACAATAATTATGTTGTTTAAATGTGCCTTTTAAAAAATAATTAATACTTTTGGTACTCAAAGCATATTTTGATGCCAATACTTTTGAATGCAGGACTTTACGTGTAGTATTGCTACTTATACTCTAGTAAATAATGTGAGTACTTCATTCACCTCTGTCTATAATAATACATCAGTGAGCTTCTAACACAGCATTTAAAATAAAAACGACTGCCATCACAAACAATGTAGCACTTTGTTGCATATTGTTATCACCTAGCTAACACATTACACACATAACAACTCACCTGTTAACAGTTTTTCAACAGCAGTATGTTTGTTATTTTTTGATACATAGAAGCCAAGCTAAGCCAACGTTTTCCAGAAGTTTCTGTCAAGTTATACAACGGCTCCTCAAGAGCATAGCTCAAGAGGCTAGCAGCATGCTAACAGGCGTTAGCCGAGGAAGTTGACAATAGCAAACTAGCATTAGCTGTAATCTAGCTAATGTAAGTAGTAGATATTAAGGGACTGTTTTTATCTCATCTTGCAATAAACCAGTGCCTACTTCGACTTCAGATAGGGCGAGTCATTCAGAGCGACATATTTGATAACCACGTTTAACAATAGAAACGGCACTTTACCTTCAAGCACAATCTGTACAGAGGCTTGTTTTGGTCCTGTACAATCTCCCCTCCAGGTTACACTGATGAAGTCAGCTTGCTGTTGGGCAATGCGAGATCAACGTGACCCGTATGTGTTGCTAGGCTTCAACTTCAAACTGACTTCGCTGCTGTCTCTAGCTCATCCCAACAATCTGCTTCCTGTTAACCTTGAGCTCGTGGACTTCAATTGGACCTTTTCATGCATATTAATGTTTGACCTCATGGATGGGCTTTCCGACGACTGCAAATAGATTTCAATAAAAAACCTCTGTACTTATATCTCAAGTATATAATACACTCAGCCTAATTGTGACTACATCCACCATGGATTCATGAGTGTCTTTTAATGCTGTTATCTCACAACAATAGCAAAATGCCAATGGTGTAGGCGTGTAGCAGCTGGATGTACAATGACTTTATCGTTTATATTTAACATATATTTTTTAGCTTGGACCTTAATGCAAATTCAAAATGTGTGGCAGAATCATTGAGTGTTATTTAAAGTCAAAACTCAACTGGTATAATACAAAAAAGTATAACATTGAGAGCCTAAATCAAACAGTGATAATAACTGTTTTGAAACGTGTGCAAAGGTTGAGGCCCGAAAAGAAATAGTAACAAGCTAAAAATTCAATCAGGGAACCTTTTAGTTGCAGGAAGTTAACCCATACCTTTTATAGGAATATCATGCAGGTTTATTGAATCTATAGCAGAATTGATTTGATTTTTAGCTTTAGTCTAGTTGACAATAATGACATACCAAGTAATATATTATTCCACATTGTGAAAAGCGTGTTTAAAAAAAAAATATTTGGCCCTTTCCTTTGCACTAAATTCTTATTGTGTACTACATAGGATAGCGGATGAAAGCTAAATGAGAGCTCAGAGGAAGAGATTGAGACAACAAGGAAAAATCAAATTACATTTATTATTGATGCATTGTTTCTTTTTTGATAAGCAAATCATCTGTTTTTCTTTCAGTCTAAAGAAACTTTACAATATAAAGAAACATACAAAGAACATCTTTATTACCTACACAAGACACCTAAGTCCCTAAGACAAGATTTCTGAACTATCCTACCATGAAAATACAAAGCAAACCCAAGAGACAGACTGCTTCATATTGAATACTGCCGTGTCATCAGAAAGGACCATGAATGGTACAGGAGAATCATTTATATCCCATTCCCTTGAACCCCCACCCCTCCCCAACTCAACATAACCACCCGCACCCGACCAGCAAATCTTCCTAATGGTACAGTATTATACATCACAATAGAAGTACAGAGATGGCCAACGATCGATATACACAGAGGACTGAGAGAGGATCAGTGAGAGAGCTTCTATCTATACAACGCTATAACAGGAATAGCAAAGGACACAGTTTCTTTTTGATCTATTCTTAATTTAAAATGAGGTTCTCTTAAGTACTTTTACCTTTTTAAAAGTTCTCTTAAATTGATAAAAATCCTTCATATTAAAAACTGCAGTAAGAGGTCACATGTTTTTTTTTTGGGAGAAGATGCCCTTTGAAAAAAATGATGAACAAGGCCAATAGTAAAACTGAAACACAAGGAGACGAGGGCAGAGTGAGGACGCCACAGTTTGCTTCTGTCTGTCCTGTCCTCCCCACCTACGAGTCTTTAGCATACAGTCTGCATTTATTGTGTCGACTGTATTCTATACATTTGAATGGAAATGTAGCCACATGTGTCAAATAGTCATCCTTTCTCTATGAAAAAACATGGACAGTTTTATTTATAATTTACTTTCAACTGTATTCATTGGTAGTGACTGACATATCAAAACATGTCAATGATATCAAAATGCATTATACAGTATTTACAAAAAAGGAAATTAAAAAGAGAAGGGAGGGGAGAAGTTTGGTAGGGACGAGGGGAGGGATTGGAGGAAAGATGGGGAGGTGTGTGTGGCTACATTGAAGGAACACTGGAGAGTGTGTCCCAGGCCACCAATCGCCAAATCCTGGAGATGTCATTGTTGAACTCTGGGTACAATCTGTTCACATTGATATCAGAAAATTGACAAGTACGTCACCATCACCCATAGAGGCTACAATGGTTGTTTTAGTTATTGTTGATTTGAACACAGCAATGCCATTAAGTGCTGCAGTGTGATGCCACGAGAGATAACGTAACCCTTTGAAACGGAGAGTAGATCAGGCCAAGAGAACATAACATACAGAAAGAAATTAAATAGCGTAATATGTAACTATGATTTTCTTTGTGTGCAGATTCTACGGGCTTTCATTTTTTCTCAGTTGAATACATTAAAAATAAAAACAATCTGCTGAAAAAACTAAACGGAAATATCCTTTACAAAAGCGTCCCATTGTTGTTTCCTCTTCCTCAGACCGATGTGGCAGTCTGTTTACCCCGAGGTGCATCACTCTGCTCCCATCATCGACGCTACTCTGGATCCACTTTCCCGAACATATGGGAGTCGTTGAGAGGATCTGATCGATGGGAGCTCCAAGGAGACTGTTTTTAGCCTGTCTTGTCTGGGTTAAAAAAGTGTATCATACAGGATCTGTGAGTTCACCCTAAAATCCAAGCAAGAAAGCAGGCGGCCTCACAAGTGTATCTGAAGTCCTACATTTATCTCCAAGTCCGAAGAAAAGGGGGCATTGCCTGGAGACCAGAATGAACCCTGGGAGGAAAACAGTGCCACTTGGGAGTCCACAGTGAGGTTGAAATCAAACAAAGTGATGGAGGGGAAGGAAACACGTTTTAGGATTCACAGACAACTTGTAAATAACAAATAAAACAACCACCATACACGCTAAATATGTTGTATTTACAGACAAATCCATAGAAGAGATGCTATGCTCTCTTGCTCTGTTGGATACTGAATGAGAACTGGCACCTCAGAGCTTTTCCCATGTAGTAAAAACTGTGAGAAGGGGGGCGTATTAAGACAAGATAGCTAGATGATCATTCAGTGCTCTGAGAAAGCCTCTGTTTTAACTGTATGGATATTTTTAGCCAAAATACTACATCAGAAACTACTTTAATTGGAGAAGACAGTCAATTATCCCGATCACTTTAAATGTTTATGCAAATGGTGCAACAAACATTAAAGTGACTCAAGCTACACGTTCAAGCTACACGTTCAGTTTAGTTTAAAGGAGAGGTATGTGATGTGAGATAGACTGTAACAACAAAAACAAGACAAACATCAAATAGCCTTAAATCATGTAAACAAAAAATCATTGTGCATTTTTCAAATGAGTGTGCTTATTCTGTCATTGTTGATGCTGCTGCTGAGATAAAATGTGCCCTTTACAGGAAATCATAACTACATTAGTAGAATAATATCAATTATGAAAATTATAACAATAATATTACCATCAACAACAAAAAAATACAAACATTTAAAAAGAAAACCATTCTTGCCCTAAAATAACATTATCAGTTCATGTTTTTTTTCTTGTTTTTTTTTTTTTAAATCATTCCTGACACAGGAGTTTTTGAATGAGGGTTTTCGGCCCCTGTCAGTCATCAACCGCGTGTCCTTATAAGTTATGATCAGCGAGATATAATGAGTGGTGGTGGTACAGCGGGGCATCGTGTTTGGGTGTGATCGCCACCCACGAGGGCAGGTTTTTAGGTTTTGGGAGAGACAGGCTCGGAGCAGATTCAGGCTCTTTCTGTCCTAGGGCCCGTGTCGAGGCCCGGCAGGCGAAGAAGAATCGGAGAAGAGACCCTTCCTGTTGCTTGGAGGCCTTTTCAAGTTCTTAAACCCATTTTACAGGCGTTGGGATGGGGGGCCTTGAGGGGAGTCCTGCTTTCAAGGTGCATCCCATGGGGCTGTGTGGCACACCATCCACCAGGAGGAGGAGGAGGTAGGAAGGGAGAGAGGAAGGTAATGCAAGATGCACCAGGGTGGATGGAAGGGGAAGATTTGGGTAAGGGGAGATGAAAAGGAAATAAAATAAAATAAAAGATAAAATAAAATAAAAAAATCACACACTCATCGTCATGTTGGGTGAATACTGTAAAGGGAGAAAAAGAAAGGGAGGGGAAAAAAGATAAGCCAAAACTATATCATTAAACTACCCAATTCAAGATAAAATCAACACAACTAACTGAACAAAATGCCATGTCCAGCAAACATTACACATTAACATTAACCCTGACTAAGTGTTTAAACCAGCAGCAAGCAAAGCAGCCCAAGGAGAAAATGTTAAGGAATCGAGAACACAGTGAAGAGACTGTGGCAAAATGTAGTCGTTGTCAGTCTCGTATTAATCACTCCATGACAATCTCTCCATGCAGCAGAGAAAGCATATGATGTGGTTCTTTCTCATGCTTGTGTTTGTGCATGCCGTGTTTTTGTGTATGTTGGGTAAAGATGGGGAAATATTGCACAACATAAAGGACTCATTACCGGTTCAATTTAGCCAGGAGGACTGGTTTTAAGGTCAAAATAGAGCATGGGGCTGATTTCACTAACATATTTTACATTGGTCAGCAGTGTTATTCTCTTTAAAATGTTTTTATAACTGTTGAAAGCAAAAACATTTTGGAAGAGTGAACATACTGTAGCTGAGTCGTTTAAAGTGGTACCTCAGTCAGTTTTTAATGTCCTTCAGGAACCTCATGGCTTTGTGCAAGAGACACATTTAGAAACAAATCTATCTTGAGTCTGGGTTTTATTTTGATAAGCAATAGTGAAATTCTATTTTCTACTTTAAACCGGCCCCAGGTCACCTTGGACAATTTCCATTTAAACTATTTAAATGTTGCATGCTTTAATTGAGTCCCAAACCACATGGATAAATCACAACTGTATTAAAAACATATGTTTATCAAATAAAAAATGTGATACTGCTGTTTGATCAAGTTATCATCAGGGATTTGTGCAGATACTACTGTCATCCAAAGCAAAATGTTTGATTTAAAAACCTGACTCTTTACCTCAGATATGATTTTTATGTCGTTGTTTTGTTTGTCCCCAGCTTAAGAAGTATGTTGTCTCCTTTTGGTACTCACACTTTCACTTTGGAATGGGTTTAAAAAGTTGCCTGCCATCTCGCCGTCGTCCCGCGGAGTGCCGGGAGGATTGTTCATGCCTGCCATGTTGTTAGGAGAATTCTGTGATACAGGTAAACAGAAAAAGTCAGAATACAGAAGTCATACGGACAGACAAATTGATAGACTGAGTCTTACCTTTGGCAACCCATCCATGTCACCAGAGCCTGCGATTAGAAATAGAAAAAGGAGAAATCGTTACGAGGTTAACTGATTCAACACGATCAGGATATCCAGAGCAAATAGGAACAGCTTGCCAGGATATGGCCTTTAATTAAGCTATTTGTTTCAGATACAGATGAGCACCAACTCGCTGGCTTCAATGATCACGTCTCGCAAATCTACCGGATCAATTGGCCTTCTCACTGCCCCACTAATCTGTTTTAGCGCTGATCAATAACAGGATGGGGGAGGACACTTCCTCTGCCGGCCATGAGAGGGCACAGTCTCACTTCTAAAGACATTAACAGGTATGAAAATACTCAGGAGCCTTAAGGAAGTGCATGCTGTACACACACTATCTTTGGCTACTCACCTAGTGATCCGTTCATATGATGCTGCTCCATAGCACCCATTCCTCCCATAGGCCCGTCAGGACCCGGCCCCATAGGGAACTAAAGAAAAACAAATGATAAAGGTTATTAGTTTTACTCTGTGTAAATTGTACAGAACAATTCTAATATTGGATAAATATGTTAAGTGTAGATCAAAATGACTTACATTAGGTCTGTTTCCACCAGGGCCGATAGGGTTCATCATTGTGTAGATGTTTTCACTTGAGTTTGTCGAATCTATGAATTAAAAACAGTGGTATATGTGAAATCAGAATACTGTTAAGTATTTTCTTCCTCCGGGAAACACTTGCAGATAAGCCCTATACAGTATCAACGACATCCGTTTTCTATCCAATTGTTTGGGCCGGGTGTGGAATGGGGTAATGAATAGAAAATAACGAGCTGAGCTGCACAGAGACGACTGGAGAGGCACAGTCCTTCACTGAGTCTGACGTTGTTTTAGCGTAATTCTGCAATTTGTTCCCCATATTCAACTAGAGCCCACCCACGTTCTTATTTCTGCTGAACATGACGAGAACCAGCGGAAATGTTACAGAAGTGTCACTACATAATGTCAGTGAATCTGTCCGTCAGTCAATCTTCACACTGCTCCCTGCAATGTTCAATAAAAGAAACCCACAGTCTCTCCTTCCTAGAAGCAGGAGATTGGTATATCTTATGGACAACTTGACAAATGTGCGACAACCAGCACATGCTGTGTCGCTCCTCTTGTGTCTGCTTATCCTGACAAAATTCAGAAGGATGAGGTGACCTTGATCTGACATTGCAGGTGGAAAGTTGTGAGTGACAGTCTGAGAAAAAGCAGACTGGAATCAGAATAGCAGATTGAAAGACAGGAAAGGACAGTATGTGCAAAGTGGTGGAGAGATCTCGCCTTTTAGTGTCCCTTCATCTAATAGCCTGTTTTGTCGTGACTGGAGAAGGACGGGGGGGCAGTGCTGAGTGGGAGGTGTGCATCTTTTGTGGGAGGTTTGTGTGGAAGTGTGTGTGTGCGCACAGTCTTGGCGACTGCAGTGGAAATATGTTTCCCCTCCCGGTGTACGTGTGAGTAGGAGCATTTTCTGCAAAAGGTTCCCCCGGCAACGTATCACAATAGAGGTATGTATATAAATAATAAATAGTGGACACAAAAAGAAGCTCTCGGCAGGCCGGCAGAAAGAGAACATCCACAGGATATCAGCCCACAGGGTTTTGTTCTCAGCTAATCCTCTGCTCAGACTCTAGATTGATGTGTCAAAGCTGAGGAAGATCACTCGTCTGATTGCAGACTGACATGCCTCCGCTTTCCTTTCAAACAGCTGTCTGAACACTGAGAGAAAACACAGCTAACAACGCCAGAATATGTTGTTCCTTTACTGAGAAATGCTTACAAAATGCAGTGGTGGCAGAAGTATTCAGATCATTTAATAAAGTAAAAGTAATGGGAAAAGGAAGGCCCTGCTTTCAAAACGTAATTAAGCAAAGTGAGCAAAATGCACTTCAAGCCCCTGTCAGTGTTTAACTACCATTTATGATGTTTATGATTAATGTTAAAGCTGCATTAATGTGTATGATGCATGTCACTGATGAGGATGTTTAAGGATGTTTTAAAGCAGGGGTGTCAAACTCAAGGCCCGGGGGCCAAATCCGGCCCGCCACTTCATTGTATGTGGCCCACAAGAGCTTGCAAAGAATATAATACGTTTATTATAAGGTTACGTGCCGCTTTACAGGAGCACGTTGCCCATAAACTACATGTCCCACAATGCATCTCATTTTGTGAGACTTGCCATACTTGCAATTATTTTCCCTAGACTTCTGCTTTCAGACGTAGTGATAGTTAATTATGAAGTTATTACCCTATCCGATAATAATCCAATGCAGAGGAAATATTGTTAAATAATGCATTATTTTATATATATTATATATATTTATCTATGTATATTTATATAGTCTTAAAGTTACCACCGGCCCTTTGAGTGCAACCATAATTCTAATGTGGCCCGCGATGAAATTGAGTTTGACTCCCCTGTTTTAAAGGGCCATATTATGCTCACTTTCAGGTTTCATAATTGCATTTTGTGCTTCTACTGTGACATGTTTGCATGATTTTATGGTAGGCTTTATTTAGGAAACTTTGGGATTTTAGCCTTTGCAGACCATTGACATGCACACAAACCTATATAACACACAACAGGAAAGGGAAAACCTCAAAAGAGGATAATAGGGCACCTTTCATTTCAAATTTGTAGACAAAAGCCTATCAAAATATGTAGAGTAACTAAAGCCTTTAGATAAATGCAGTGCAGTAAAAAGTACATTATGAGTATCTGAGATGTAGTAGACTAGAAGTATAAAGTTGCATACAATTGAAACTCAAATAAACCTAAAAATGAGTACTTAAATATGGACTTGAGTAAATCTACTTTGTTACATTCCACCACTGAATAAATGTTCGGCTATCATGCATGTGTAACATTAATCGCAAAAGCTCATTGCAATATTTCCAAATGTTAATGTTTTAATCTTACAAAATAGATTGAATTCCTTGAGTATTTGGAGTGCTATCACTTCCTGTCTTTCCCAAAGAGAGACGTGTATCTGACAGAGAACAGGTTTGATGTTTCTTAGAAAGAGCCTCTGTTCAGTGAACGCAGGATAAAAGTAGAAATCAGACGGGGAACTGAAGTGTATAACTCACCTCCGGGGCTAGGCATGATGGGAGTTCCTGGTGGGCCGCCTCCCCCTGGAGGGCCCTGAGGGGTGAAGAGGAGAGAGACAATGAGAAATGAGTGCTGAGCGCATCTAGATGGCAGTGTGCCTGTTAGATATCACTGCTTGACAGGTAATTTATGGCCGCCGGTCCAACACGAGTCCATGACGGCACACTTACCACATAGTTGCCTGGAGATGAAGATGAATAAGCTATCTGCGGAGAGAAGAGAAACAAGGTTAAAACAAAACATGAGACACAGGTATTGTGAACACACTCAGTCATGTAAGAAATGAAGATGTAAGACAGTGAGACTCACTGAGTTGGAGTTGGGGTTCGGCCAGGGACCTCTTCCACCTGGACCCCTGCAGGAATACAGAGAGGAAGAGATGGAGAACTTTGATAGAAGACTTCAGGCACATATCAGAGCAGCATGCATCATAGGAGATGCTTGACATGACTCACATGTCATATTTGATGATTTTGTGAGTGCATAAATAAAGTCTATTAGTCTATAAGCACATATTTTAGCTGTGAGAACATTGCTCTTTAGCTGCAGAAAGCACACCTTTAGAAACATCCTTAATAGAGTAATTCCTTCTGATGACCTCATCTATGAGTGAACAATGTTTTTTTTTTTAAATAGGGGCAAAAGTTGTTTTATAACCCGTTGATGAAATTACATTTCTCTTCTCACATATAGTATGGTGAGATCTGGGGACAAATTATTCCAAAATGCATAAACACAAACAGTATTTATTAAAACTAGAACGATTAAAACCCTAAAGCAATTTAAAGTTTAAGTTTAATGCACATTTCTCATTGTCGAGTCTCCATATCTCACCAAGTGACTGATGAGAAAATGTTCACCTCTAGCAACAATGTAAAACATACAGAATTTCCCTTTAATTATGCTTAACTCTGGCAGCAGAATATAGACATTTAAAAACTAAATTGTAAATGTACTCACATGTTCATGCCCGGCATCCCTGGCCCCATGGAGTTTGGAGGAGGCCTCATCCCTCCGCCGTAGTTCTGCACAAAGAGAGGAATACACACACACACACACACACACACACACACACAGTCACACCTGCTCCGTCTAAAGGTTTGAATCTTAATGAAGGTCAGCGACCATCATGTCTCCCCCTAACTAGCGTTTAATTATGTGATATATGGGCTATGTGTGAAAGAGGACAGCTGTGTGTGAGAGCACGCCTGTATGTTGTGTGTCTCTGTCTGTGTGTGTTCATGCTCCCCACTGTGTGTTTGCGTGTATGTTTTCATGGCTGCCCAGCAGGCGGGTTTGGCTGCCACTACACGTGTGTTCTTGTGTAAGTGTGTGTGTGTGTGTGTGTGTGTGTGTGTGTGTGTGTGTGTGTGTGTGTGTGTGTGTGTGTGTGTGTGTGTGTGTGTGTGTGTGTGTGTGTGTGTGTGAGAAAGACAGAGTAGGGGGCCGGCCAGAGAGCAGCTCCACTCAGAGGAAGAGTTTTGTTCAGCAGACGATTACACTTGTCGAGCAGATGCCACACCAGCTGCTGGTACACACACTGCCAAAGTCACAGAGCCAGGGTGGCACAGAGAGGAGCCGAGGGGCATGGGGGAGAGTGTGTGTG
The DNA here is from genome assembly GCF_902827115.2 of Pseudochaenichthys georgianus. Lineage (NCBI taxonomy): Eukaryota > Metazoa > Chordata > Actinopteri > Perciformes > Channichthyidae > Pseudochaenichthys > Pseudochaenichthys georgianus. The sequence goes on along the minus strand of NC_047506.1, from coordinate 6,753,510 downwards.
CGTGTGTGTGTTAGGTGATGTTGGAGCGAGTAGTGGTTTGTTGCAGAATAAAGCAGATGTCTGGTAACAGTAATTCAAAGGGAAACTGTTGTTTAAGCACCTTATGTGTGTTACCGAGGCTGTGGGTATGAGGTGGAGTTGTCGTTTACTAATCAGAAGGTAGCTGGTTCGATTCCCAGCCCCTCCAGTCAACATATCGTTTGGCAAGACACTTAACCCAAAACGTCTCCCTGATGGCATAGCCAAGGGCGTATGAGTGCAGCCTCTGCCTCTGTATGAATGTGTGTGAATGCTGAGACGCCCAAAGACGAATAAAGCCGTATATAAAATGCAGAGTATTTATGTATTTCCCTGGATTACTAAAAAACAACAGTGCAAAAATTGGCACCACTTTTGGTCAAAATGTGTTGATGGCTGCTTGCTCAAAGTTTGTCTCCTGAGGTGGGATTCACAAGTAGGATTGAACATGAAGTCCTGGCGTTAGCAGTGGGTGAGCTCCGCTGAGAGCCAACCTAATCATCAGAGCACTTCTGACATTTCAAGGCAGAGTAACGAGGCTGGCACAACCAGAATCCTTCCTCTTGATTATCTGCATGCAGTTTATAGGCTGCTGGTTTGACATTATGGCCGTTTTTATGGTAGTCCTTTAATGAACATTTGGTGTGTTCATAAACTGTAACTCTGAGCACCAAATGTGGCTGTGTGGCATCTGCAGAGTGGGAGTGCAATGGGCTGGTAGTGAAGGATATACCATCCTCTGTCATGACTTTATTAACTCAATCCTCTCTATTTTATTCTGTATGTGTTTAATTCATATCCTTGGTGCTTACCTGTGGGCCCATGCCTCCCATGCCTCGAGGGGGATTCATTCTCATTGGACCGCCCATGTTTGGATGTCCTGTGGTGAAACAGCAGCTTGTTAGAATAGATACACTATTTGGATCAATAATAACCCCATAAATGAGGAGAAAAGGCTCAGACTGAGACGGAAAATGACATTACTCTGAAGGTGCTTTCTGGAATAACAGCACATGTTTTAATACCTTGAGGTCTGGTGGGGTCCAGGCTGTTTGGTAGGAGAGGCTGTGATCCGGGGATGCTCCCAGGAGGCTGATTTGGCATACGGAGGGAGGGCCTTGGGCCGCCTGGGTACCGTGGAGACATGAATGGCTGCAGGAAGGACATAAGAAGGACGATAATTACTTTAGTTTAAACTTTAGGGTATTCAGAAGCAGAATGGTTGTTAAAATGATTTTTCCTGTGACCTTGTTTCACTTAAGTTCATTTCATACACTCTAAGACGGGTTGAACATTTCCTTGAGTTATAATAAAACTTCATATTTATAAAGATAGCAGGTCAAATAGATTCACCAACATAAACACAAATTAAGAAGGTTGTTTCTTAAGAGACTGATGAGGAAAAATACTTTACATGGTTTGCTTTCAAGTAAAACATAGAAGTGAGACTGTGCCCCTCTCATGGCCGACAGGTCAATCCCTATTTATAGGAGGGTTTGTGAAATGAATGCAGCAGAAGTAATGAGATAGAAGGACATGGATAGAGATATAACAATGCATGAATTGTAAAATACACAAACCACAAGAGTGTGCATGTCTCAGCGTGCCATGGTCATTTTAGCTCCATGTTAAGAAATAACCTCACATCCATAAGTGTTAGTCGACTGTTATGTGATTTAAGACGGAAATAAAATATATTGTCTTTTTTATGAATGAATCTCTATTTTCTCTCTCTTTTAAGATGCTGTTGAACTAATAAGCCACAGATATTTACAGACTAGTGTTTTCCCTACTGTTATGACGCTTATATCAGCTTTAATTAAAAGCGTTTATTTGAGTGTATCTGGGCTCTGTATGCTCGCCAGAAGCAGACCTTTTACTATTTAAAACAGATCAGTCACAACGTCAGAAAAACCGAATTAACACAGATACTTGTAAAGAATTGAAACAAAAGACTCAGTTAACCTGACTTCCTGTTTCTATCTCTCCCGATTATGAAGTGCTGCCTTTCAGGTCAGCAGGGGGAGCTATTGTGCAACAGAAAAATGTCCTAGTAGTTTTGTTACATTTACTAAGAAGGAGGGGCTTGTTGTTAAGGTGTGTAAAGTAAGACCTCAGGTGGTCAAATCCATTAGGGTAAAGGTAAAGGAGAACAGATAGGAGAGAGGATGGGAAACATGGAGGATTAAACCCTTGGACTGGGAGACAATATGGGAGAGGAGGAGATGGAGAAGCGAGGAAGAGGAACATGGGAACTGCGTTGTCTTTATTTCAGCACATTTTCTCACCAAGTCGGTATCACCAGTGCTTCAAATAAACAGCTTGGATAGTGTGAATTATAACAGAAAGTGAAGACACCATGCACACAGATGTTTCGGGGGGACAAGAGCTAACCGAACGACACACACAGACACACACACACACACACACACACACACACACACACACACACACACACACACACACACACACACACACACACACACACACACACACACACACACACACACACACACACACACACACACACACACACACACACACACACACACACACACACACACACACACACACACACACACACACACACACACGCACGCACGCCTAGTGAATAATGTAAAGCACCCCAGACAGATGGTTTTCAGAATTACCTATGAGAGTATGTTGCTGCACAAACTACAAATACCCACATCCAGCGAGCCATATTTCAGCGTCAGATGATAAGAATTAATCACACTGTTTCAGTATCAAGGGGGAACATGCTGATTGGAATGCCGATTGGGTAAGAGTTGTGTGTTTTGGTCATGGAGCATGAACAGCAGAATAATGTTCATATCATCATTTTCACACAGCGATAAGCACCGACAACGCAAATACAACGGGAGACTGGCTTTCAATAGTAATTATGCAGTGTGTGTTTGGTGTATGTGTGAGTTTGGGGCAAGTGGAGGACGAATTATATAATCCCATATACCCCTTGAGGCTAGGAATGACTTACTTCTTTTTAAACCTCACCCTACTCCTTTCCTGTCTACCTTCACCTCCCCTCCTCTCTATCCTTTGACCGTGTTGTGGTAGGGTTTTACACGAAGAGCAGCACTGTGTCACGCTGTGCTGCAATATTAATGGTCTATTGATGGACTATGGGATGGTGAGTGCCGGGCTGAGGGAGAGAGGAGGCCCTCCAGATGCACCTCCGCTCCTTACAGCTGGGCCAACACCGCTAAATTATTCATCCGACCCACCACCGAGGATGCTGCCTGTCCTGCCTGCTAGCACAACAAGGGAGCGGTGTGCTGTTTGTACACTGCCGTTGTGTGAGCCAGTGAAACGGTGAGGTGAGTGTGAGAAATGGCTTGGAGTGAAGTACAGCACAGCAGCAGCAGGGGGGGGAGGAGGGAGTAAATGTTTCCGTCTTACCTGTCCATGAGGTCCCATCATGGGATTACTGGGGTTGTGTGGGGGAGGCTGTGCGTGTGGGGAAGGCTGAGATCCTGGAGGACCCTGGTGGAGAAAGATGGAAAAATATGTCAATAAAGTGTAACAATAAAGTATTTAGTTATATTGAACACGGGAGATATTAAAATAAAGCACAATGTCGTATAATAATAATAAAACATGTTATTTATATAGCGCTTTTCCTGGTGCTCAAAGCACTTTACATGCAAGTAAAGAAAACTTATAACAAAAGTGAAAAATAAAGTGCAAAGCTAGGTGGAATGGGGGGGGGTTATAGGGTTAGAATTGAAGGCAAGAGTGAAAGGGTTTTGAGGGCTTTTTTGAATAACATCATATGACATTTAAAGAGGCCCTGTTGTGATGTTTGGGCTTTTCCCTTTCCTGTAGTCGTGTGTTATATAGGTTTTGCGCATGTAAATGGTCTGCAAAGGCTAAGATACCAAAGTTCCCTCCAGAGGGAGTTTCTCTTCCACACACTCCCCCCCCCCTGCCTGAAACGCCTCCATTGGACTCCTTTGTTTACTTCGTTAACAAAGTGACATCACTAAATAACACTTGCGCTACTATTGGCTAGAGCGTCAAGACATTGTCTGTGAGAATTTAGGGGGCGGGACATCTCTAAGCGGTTGACCAATCACAACAGAGCCGGCCAGCTAACCAATCAGAGCAGACTGGGCTCTGGTTTCAGACGGAGGGTGAAAAGAGGGGCTGCAGCACAGGCAGTATGAGAAAATAAAGACCTTTTTAAACATTAAAAGGCACAAATACAAATATAAAACCTGAAATGAGCAAAACATTTCCTCTTTAAAGTAAATACAGAATCAGTGAACTTTGACCTTATTGTCTCCCTCACACTCAGTAACCTCATCTGACTCCAGCAGCAGATGCTCCAACTGTTACTACCTGTAGATTAATACGGAGGAGAAGGACCACCCACTGTCAGACCAGGCTTATCTACTATTCTGCCAGAGCTTCTCAAGCACTCTGCTATCAGGTAACATTACAGGTGTGTGTGTGTGTGTGTGTGTGTGTGTGTGTGTGTGTGTGTGTGTGTGTGCGTGTGCGTGCGTGTGTGTGTGTGTGTGTGTGTGTGTGTGTGTGTGTGTGTGTGTGTGTGTGTGTGTGTGTGTGTGTGTTGGTGCAACTGAGCGGTGATGAGTGCGGATAGATATGAGATCTTCCTTTTTTTCACACAGGTGAAAGCAGGATATTCTTCGCTTCCATATGTGTGTGCATGTACAGTGTGTGTGTGTGTGTGTGTGT